>NC_056623.2:172820107-173138857 GCF_002870075.4 Lactuca sativa
GAGTCATACTCCAAGATTGCGAATTGAGTGACACATCTTTAGTAGGTTTATAACAGTCAACAAATGTGGAATTGGTAAAAGTTTTCTTATTCTTATACATTTGGAATTGGTAAGTTGTGATGTCTTGGATAAGACAAAGACCAACTAGGACAAATTATATGAAGTGTTAGTCTTGATAAGATTTCACACTAAATCTTGAATATTTGTTTTGTCAACGAAAGTTCCTTGACAAGAGAATCATATATGTCAAGAAGTCAGTGGGAGTCTCAATTGTGTTGAAAAGTTCAAGAGCTAATCAAGAATAAACCAATAGTTAATCACTAGCACACGACTTGAGGTTGGCGACCTATCGTGTTGACATAATTTTGTTTCTGTGCCATTCCAGATTAAGTCAACTATGCAATATGAGTTCTATGAGTTCTCAATTGGATTGCATAAAGGCAAGGCACCCTGATCAATGGAAAGTACATTGATAAGGTAAGGGTGAGCTTGTTCACAACCTGGAAGCAATGATGGACATTCATGCTGCCATAAGACTAAAATCAAGATTGAAAAAGTTCAATCCATATGAGTTGGATTTGTCACAAACATTGTCTTATGATTGTTGTTATGAAAAATTCGCATGGATATGAACACATAAACTTTAAAATCTAAGTGTCATGAGGTTTCCCTCCTTCATGAAAATGATTGTAAGGAAATGCTTTCACTAAGAGAGATTTTAAGAAGATTCCAATTGTGAAAATTATATTCTCAAATTCGATTATGATTACGGCATCCCTCTTCATAGTTCGAATTATGAGATTTCGCAATTAGTCTGAACATTTGTGTAACATCCCAAGTTCCAAAGCAAGAGATCGGGGGGTGTAAAGTGTAAATGGTGGTTTGGACTCGGTGAGTTGGAAAGGTAACTCGGCGAGTCGAGTCGCGAGTGGATCGCGTGAATAAGTGACCCGACTCGGCGAGTTGGAGGCTAGATTCGGCGAGTCGGTGCTGGAATAAGAAACCCTAATTTTCAGGGTTTTCACCCTATTTAAAGAATGATATGCCTTCATTTCAGCCTCTATCTTCCCTGAGTGTTCCAGAGAAACCCTAAATCGTGAGAGGCTCCATTGTTGAGAAGATTGAAGCTTGGAAGGAGAAATTTGTGAAGAGAAGTTGGAGGAAATTGAGGATAACATCAAGAGGGCTTGTGGATCTGAAGTCTACATTAGTTTAGACTAATTGTTGGGAAAAGAAGCCACTGCCTTAAGCCTTTTTCCTTATTGTCGTCCATGGTGGTTTTTTTCGGGATTCTTTAGCTTGGTTTGGATCCATTTTGGGTTTAGAGGTTAGATCTGAAGCTGCAACTTCAGATCTAGGTCGTATTGGAACCATAACGACGGAAAGCATCAGTCTTTGGGCTTGTTTGAGAGTGCCTTTGTCCTAAAACCTTCTTTTAGCTTGGTTGGATCTTGCTGAGCCTTGCATGCACGTAAAGTTGGAAACTTTACGTGTGAATCTGGACCTATGAGTACATATCTATGTATTGGAAGCAATGGAATGGCCTGTAATCGTCTGAATGAAGATGTCACGTGTGGACTCGGCGAGTTGGAAGAACAACTCGGCGAGTCTGTTGAAGATGGCCTTGGACTTGGCGAGTCTATTCTTGGACTCGGCGAGTATGGTCGTGGAACCTTAGCCTTTTCTGGTTAAGCCGTGTCTCGGTGAGTTGAGGGACAACTCGGTGTGTTGAGCAGGATGAGACTCAAAGATTGTTGGACTCGGCGAGTCTTGGGGTGACTCGGCGAGTTGAGTCGTGATTGGGAGTTTCTGAGTATAGGGACTCGACGAGTCAACGGGTTGACTCGGTGAGTAGGGTCAACCAGGAAGGTTGACTTTGACTGAGGACTTTGACTTGGATAAAGGGTTGACTAGTTTGACTTCCAAGGGTATTTTGGTAATTATTGGTATTTATTGGAATTGGTTAATTGGTAGTGTTCAGTGGTGGAGTTCGTGTCGGTGGTCGGAGCAGCATGATCTTATCTTTGCAGTCAGCTATAGCAGGCGAGTTATCCTCACTATGTTAGAGTCCTGGTTAAGGTCGGTATCTTGGTATGTAGGATGATGCTATGTTAGTGACCGGTTAGGTCGGTATCCTGGTTAGGATGTTGCTATGTTATGTGATATGTTAGATCGGTTGATTAGTTGTGAATTGCTATATGATTATATTTTTATGTGCACATGGTTGTTGGACTGGGGTTGGGTTGAGGCAGGTCCTGCTTCGTGCGGTAGGCCAACATACCCAGGGCGGACCGGTTAGACTGAAAGCTCGGCGAGCGGTCCGGATAGGCTGAAGGCCCTAAAAGGGCGGACCAGACATACCGAGGCTTGGAGAGTGGACCAGACAGACTGAAGGCCCGGTGCGGGCGGACCGGTCATACTGTAGACTCAAAGAGTGGACCAGGTGGACTGAAGGCCCGGAGCGGGCGGACTAGTCATACTGTAGACTCGGAGAGAGAGTGGACCGGGTGGGCTGAAGGCCTGGGGTAGGCGGACTAGTCGCACCGTAGACTCGATATGCATGGCTGTTCTGTTTATGATATGATATGATATGATATCTGTATGGTATTGTGGTTGGTATGTAAGGGGTAACTCACTAAGCTTTCGAGCTTACTGTTTCAGTGTATTGTTTCAGGTACTTCAGGAGACCGTGGAAAGGCGAAGGCGTGATCGTACCACTCCTCATGTTTATGATTTTTATGATATGGTTCTGTGAGATACTCTGATGTTTAAACTATTTTGAAAACAAGTGTATGAACTTAATTGTTTTTAAATGAATTAAAATGTTTTAATTTGGCTCGAATTTTATGGGTGTTACAAATTGGTATCAGAGCCTTGGTTTGAGTGAATTGGAGGCACATTCGTGTGAATCCAGTCTCAAATCAAGGAGAGTTTTCAAAGTGAAATTGAAATGGTTTTCAAAAATAAGTAGAGGAGGAAGCGGAGGTATTATCAGCCAGAGCCAGTAAGTAGACCCCAAAATACCATACAAGTTATTTGATTATATGATATGTTAGAACAACATGCTAGTACTAGGCTAAGGATCTTCTGGAATTGCATGATAGAATTGCCTGATTATATGATGCCTGCTAGCCTAGGGTTCCCCGTTATGTGAAGTAGTTAGCAGTTCCTCTAGAGGTGAGGATTGAGTGTTTCCACGTATATGTTATCGCTAGGGTGTTGTGATGATACTTGATATAAATATGGGTAGGTGTGGAAGGTAGTATGGGCTCGTACTATTGAAAGCACAGGACCCATACGCGTATCAAGGAAGTCACAACCCCTAGGGTCGGGTTGGGAGTCAGTTCCCGTGTTATTTGGGAAGCATCTGATTTTATTGCGGTATATTTCAGTATGGTGGTTACGAGGCATGTCGGGGGTGGATCCGAGTTAGGATCGGGATCAGGAGAGGGCGGTCAGGATGGATCAGCGCCACCCGAGGTCATTGGCCAGATGAGTACGGATGACAGGATTCGTGGGATCCTACATGATGAGATTGTTGCTATGTTCAGGGTGGAGATGCCGGAGATGTTTGGGTCGATCAAGACCGCCATGGTTGAGTATTTTGATGAGCGCTATGCAGCTCTTGCAGAGACGGCTGTCGCGGCAGCTGCAGTGGCTGTAGCAGCGGCAGGTGGAGGAGCCGGTCGAGGTTTTCAGTATCGGGACTTCGTTAATACGAAGCCCCGTACTTTCGATGGAGTTCAGGATCCGATCGTTGCTATGAGATGGTTGTCAGATGTGGAGGGCTGTTTCTTCACGTGTTCATGCCCTGCGGATCAGAGGGTAAGGTGTGCTCTGAACCTTTTGAGGCTCGGGGCGAAGGATTGGTGGAGGTTCACCACGGGATCTTATTTGGATGCGCAGCGGGCTACGATTTCTTGGGATCAGTTTTGGGAGATGTTCAGTACTTGTTATGTTCGACGAGTTGAGAGAGAGAGGTTGGCTCAGGAGTTCCTGGAGCTGAAGCAGGATTCGGAGTCGGTGACGGAGATCACCAAGATATTCACAAAGAGGGTGATGTTTTGCCTTGAGTTTGCTTCAGAGCAGACTCAGATGTCCCAATATCTGAGTATGCTCAAGAGGGATATCCGGCAGTTCGTGTCTACACATAGGTGCGAGACCTTGCTCGAGTTGCAGAAGGCCGCTCGACGGCGTGAGTTGGAGATTAAGTTACAATTGAGAGAGCAGAGACAAGCCTCGGTATAGTCGCAGCCGGTGCCGAAATGGTCCAAGACCGTCGATTCCAGGTTGGGCAGTCAGAGCGGCCGCACTTGTGAGAAGTGCGGGAAGGGTCATACCGGAGTTTGTAGGTCCGGTGGTGTGTGCTGTAAGTGCTGGAGTGAGGGGCATTATGTGAGGGATTGCCGTCAGTCAACCCCAGTTCAGGATATGAGGATTTGTTATCAGTTCCATCAGGTTGGTCACATGAGGGCCAACTGTCCACAACTAGTTTCCAGGCCAGTCCAGGTTCCAGCACCGGCCACTTTGAGGACTACTGGCGGGGGCCAGGGTGGAGCGGAGCCTCTGAGGGCTCAGGGGCGCGTTTTTCAGCTCACAGAAGAGGAGTTCAGGGCAGAACCGGATGTGGTTGCGGGTATGTTTTCGTTTCGTTGTTTCCTGGTTATCTGGTTATTTTGTGGTGTTGTATTTTATTCGCCGTTCTACGTGTTTCATGGGTTGGTTGAAAGTGATTGTAGTCAGGAGTTGTAAGCGGTTAGCATTCAAGGGATTGATGGTCAGAAGTTTGTTGTATGGTCTTGTTGCCAGATATGGCAATTGCGATTTGAGAAGTGTTCAACGGAGAGTCGAACTCCCTTAGAGTTCGAGATGTACGATGCTGGAGGAGTGATTTTGTGGAGGTTGCTCGATTTAGGGGGAATCAGTTCATGGATAAGGGGAATATGTTGAGTAGGGTTGTTTAAGTGATATCGGTTGGGTCACCGGTGGTTGGAAGTCAGTGCTCTAAGTGGGGAGAATTGGAAAATTCTTAGAAGGATCGATAAGTGTTAGAGTTTGATTAGCTGTTTGGGATCCAACAGTGTTTCAGTCAGCCAAGAGTGTGGGCTGGTATGAGTAAGTGACAGACCGATGGGGCGGAGTACAGACCAAGGATTTCAGAAAAGAGTGATTGGTTGTTGTGAGGCCTAGGATTAGGCTAGGATCTGAGTATATGGAATGGAGCTAGAGTTGGGAACCTCTAGAGGGCTAGAACAGTATGTATGGGAGAGATTCCCAAGAGGAATAGTTTGGGATGATGTATTATAGTTTGAGCGGTCCAGGGAGACTGAAGGTCGGTGGGCGTACCAGTCAGGTCGAAGCCTCGGAGAACGGTCCGGACAGGCTGAAGGCCCTGGAGGGCAGTCCAGACATGCTGAAGGTTATGAGAGTGGTCCAGATTGGCTGAAGGTCTGGCAAGGCAGTCCAGTCATGATGAAGACTCTGTAAGTGTTGATAGATCTCTATGTGGAAAGTGATTTGAGTATGCTGCTATGCAGTAGCAAGCAGTGGGTCTGGCCCCGGGTAGTGATCATGTTAGTGGAAGGCAGTGCATGGACCCGAGAGTCCTTGTGAGTAGATTCAGAGCATGTTCGATGCATGGAGTAGTGGTTACTCTACAAGGGATAGTGTACAGTGGGGTGTGAGCACTGTGGCACTTGTCCGAAGTAGCAAGGTTGGCAAGTAGATTTCCTTGGATAAGGAAAAGGGAAAGGTATGTAACTCCGGAAGGGAGTGTTGGTTCACGGAAGTAAAAGCAATAGTGAGAATGAATGATCGAGAGTATTTCACTTATGGTTGTTGAGCACTGTGATTATGCCAGTGGTATGGAAGCACATCCGGATTGGGTGTCTGTTGAGGTTGTAGAAGAATTTCCGGTGGTATAGAACCAGAGGAGTTTAGAAGGGATGCAAGGATGGAGCCTTGGGTTTCTGGTATGGTTGTGATTAGGAGGTTATGTATGTAGCGGTAATTCATCCTGAGGATGTTTGGAGGTATCGTCAGTGTGTCGGGTTTTTCCAGCCCGAGGATGTTAGAGCACGTTCAACACTTGTATGTGATTGCAGAGGAGAGCTCATGGGAGTTGGTCAGGAGCTGAAGGATGTGTCATCCCGTCAACACGGAAGGAAAAGAGTTGGATTCAGAAAGGAAGCAGGATAAGTCCCAACAGTAAATTCGATAAGTTATGGAAAGCGAGTATAAGGATAGCAGTTGGTACCGGGCCACGACCCGATGGTTCATGATGATATCTAGTTTTGCAAGAAACAAGTGATTACATGGTTGGGAATGATGGAAGTATCAGCGGGTGATCATTAGTTGATAAGTATGGTTGTCAGAGAAAGAAGCCGATGATCGGCTTGAAGCAGCTGTCATGACTCTGTAAGGAAAGAGTACTTTTTTCAGGAATCCGATAGCAGTGTTGGAGAAACCAGAATCATTGTGAGATTAGTGGCTGTGTTAAGGGAATGTTATCTGGAAGGGTGTGTTGCAGCAGGCTTCGAGGATGAAGCCTAATTTAAGTGGGGGAGAATTGTAACATCCCAAGTTCCAAAAGAAGAGATCGGGGGGGGGGGGGTGTAAAGTGTAAATGGAGGTTGGCGCTCAGCGAGTTGGAAAGGTAACTCGGCGAGTCGAGTTGCGAGTGGATCGCGTGAATAAGGGACCCGACTCAGCGAGTCGGAGGCTAGACTTGGCGAGTCGGTGCTGGAATAAGAAATCCTAATTTTCAAGGTTTGCACCCTATTTAAAGAATGATATTCCTTCATTTCAGCCTCTATCTTCCCCGAGTGTTCCAGAGAAACCCTAAATCGTGAGAGGCTCCATTGTTGAGAAGATTGAAGCTTAGAAGGAGAAATTTGTGAAGAGAAGTTGGAGAAAATTGAGGATAGCATCAAGAGGGCTTGTGGATCTGAAGTCTACATCAGTTTAGACTCATCGTTGGGGTAAGAAGCCACTGCCTTAAGCCTTTTTCCTTATTGTCGTCCATGGTGGTTGTTTTGGGGATTTTTAGCTTGGTTAAGATTCATTTCGGGTTTAGAGGTTAGATCTGAAGTTGCTGTTGGGTTTTGAGCATTCTAACACTCCTAAGTGTACATGCAACCCTAAATACCTTGGATCTATGTTTTCTCTATTATACATGCAAATAAGAACTTCCAAGGTATTATCCTAATCTAGCATACAAAACAATGAATGTAACAAGATAGAATACATACCTCTTGATGTAGAAAGTCTTCATGTAGCTTGAGTGCCTAGTGCCTCAAGTGTGACACCTCAAATGGAATCACAATCACCAAAACACTTAGAATAACTTGAGAGAATTCTACAACTCATGGAATCGGCTAGCCCTCTCTAGAATAATACTAGTCACCGATTTTGGTCAAGAATAAGATGCTTATATAGTTAGGGTTACACCATGTAAACCCTAATTGACATGGCCTTTCATTTCCATGATCCATGGATACAAATACACCATGGAGCATCCATGGACCATCCTATGGGTTTTAGCCCAAGTTGATTATCCATGGAGCATTAGCCCACTATACAAGTATGGATGATTTACACAATCAACCCATATATTTAATTAGTCTTCTTTTGATCACTTAATTAATCCTAGATTAATTCTTGATCAATACTAATTAAATAATCTTATTATTCTTATTATTAATATACTAGAACTTATAATATATTAATAACCATAAGTGTCTTATTTCTCTCATTATAGTCTATCCAAGTGCATGATGGTATGCAACCCAAATGGACCATGCCGGGTCGGGTCAAGTCTTACCAAATATAGTTATGGACTTAGACATTAATCCAACAATTGCAACTTCAGATCTAGGTTGTATTGGAACCATAGGGGCGGAAAGCATCAGTCTTTGGGCTTGTTTGAGAGTGAATTTGTCCCAAAACCTTCTTGTAGCTTGGTTGGAGCTTTTCAAGCCTTGCACGCACGTAAAGTTGGAAACTTTACATGTGAATCTGGCCCTAGGAGTCCAGATCTATGTATTGGAAGCAATGGAATGGAATGTAATCGTCTGAATGAAGATGTCACGTGTGGACTCGGCGAGTTGGAAGAACAACTCGACGAGTCTGTTGAAGATGGCCTTGGACTCGGCGAGTCTAGTCGTGCAAGCCTAGCCCTTTTTGGTTAATCCGTGTCTCCGTGAGTTGAGGAACAACTCGGTGTGTTGAGTAGGATGAGACTCGAAGATTGTTGGACTCGACGAGTCTTGGGGTGACGCGACGAGTTGAGTCGTGATTGGGAGTTTCTGAGTATAGGGACACGACGAGTCAACGGGTTGACTCGGCAAGTAGGGTCAACCAGGAACGTTGACTTTGACTGAGAACTTTGAATTGGACCAAGGGTTGACCAGTTTGACTTCCAAGGGTATTTTGGTAATTATTGGTATTTATTGGATTTGGTTAATTGGTAGTGTTCAGTGGTGGAGTTCGTGTCGGTGGTCGGAGCAACATGATCTTATCTCTGCAGTCAACTATAGCAGGTGAGTTATCCTCACTATATCGACTGGGTCTATGGCACCAAGGCTGGCCCTTTATCGGATGGGAATTCGGGTAGTTGTTTGTTATGTTATTGCTTTGCTATGTCTGCATCTTGGTTGTTAGGAAGGTATATGTTAGAGACCTGGTTAAGGTCGGTATTCTAGTATATAGGATGATGCTATGTTAGAGACTTGGTTAAGGTCGGTATCCTGGTATGTAGGATGA
The DNA here is from genome assembly GCF_002870075.4 of Lactuca sativa. Taxonomy (NCBI): domain Eukaryota; kingdom Viridiplantae; phylum Streptophyta; class Magnoliopsida; order Asterales; family Asteraceae; genus Lactuca; species Lactuca sativa. Next base: position 172,828,871 of record NC_056623.2, read on the forward strand.
TGCTATGTTAGTGACCGGTTAGGTCGGTATCCTGGTTAGGATGTTGCTATGTTATGTGATCTGTTAGATCGATTGATTAGTTGTGAATTGCTATATGATTATATGTTTATGTGGACATGGTTGTTGGACTAGGGTTAGGTTGAGGCGGGTCCTGCTTCGTGTTGTAGGCCAACATACCCAGGGCGGACCGGTTAGACCAAAGGCCTGGCGAGCGGTACGGATAGGCTGAAGGCCCCAAGAGGGTGGACCAGACATGCTGAGGCTCAGAGAGTGGACCAGACAGACTAAAGGCCCGGTGCGGGCGGACCAGTCATACTGTAGACTCAGAGAGTGGACCAGGTGGACTGAAGGCCCGGAGCGGGCGGACTAGTCATACTGTAGACTCGGAGAGAGAGTGGACCAGGTGGGCTGAAGGCCTGGGGTAGGCGGACTAGTCACACCGTAGACTCGATATGCATGGTTGTTCTGTTTATGATATGATATGATATGATATCTGTATGGTATTGTGGTTGGTTTTTAGGGGGTAACTCACTAAGCTTTCGGGCTTACTATTTCAGTGTATTGTTTCAGGTACTTCAGGAGACCGTGGCAAGGCGAAGGCGTGATCGTACCGCTCCTCATGTTTATGATTTTTATGATATGGTTCTGGGAGATACTCTGATGTTTAAAGTATTTTGAAAACAAGTGTATGAACTTAAAGGTTTTTAAATGAATTAAAATGTTTTAATTTGGCTCGAATTTTATGGGTGTTACAATTTGGGACTCAGTAACATAAGTTCTGAATTTCTTTAGACACACATGTGAGCTTTCTAAGGAAAAAGTGTATAAGGTTAAGAAGCTTAGATAAAGGCTTATCAAAGCATAAGGTATTTAGAAATATGAACTTAAGGAATTCAATTAGCATTGTTTTCTAGAAGTTTAGATGTTTTTCTAGATATATGTCAAAGCTGGTGGGAGCATAAGTGTTATGTTTGTATGATAATAATCATCGTGTTAGTGGGAGCATGATTATTATTTTAAGTATTGCAAGTTAGAAATATTAATTATAGAAAACAAAGATTCACTTGGGAAAGTTGTAGGGGTTGAAAAGTTGTTTTGCTATAATTAAGGGAGAGAATATTATACTTCATTTCAAATCTAAAGGCTTAGATTGTGGAATTTTAATCAAATTTAGTCAAATATATATGAATGTTGTGTTGGAATGGTTCAACATGAGGAAATTCTATATATGGAAAGGATAATTACATTCTCAAAATTTGGTTATGATTACGACATCCCTTTTTATAATCAAAATTATGAGAACATGGCAATTAGAAATATTATAGCAGAAGACTGGTAAAGTATCACATCTTCATGTGAGACATTATCAATCGTGTTCTATACGCTTTGGGTATATGATCGATTGGATATGCCATAATGTTCAACCGTTTTAATTTTCCAAGTGCCTAGGGCATTAAGAGGGAAAAGGACTAGAACCAAGTTTGAATAAAATAATTAAACAACTGTCAAAGGACGATCTGAGGTACGCTAAGGATTTGTTGCTTGTGAGTAGTTGAAAGTATAGTATTGGATGGACCATGTTGACATTATTTTGAATAAATAAGATTCTATTTAGAATGAGTTGCCATATGGCAAATATGGAAATGTTTTCATATTGGGAGTTGGATATTGAGGGTCCATGTCAAGATTAGAAACTTTTATGCAAGCAGGATGTTCAAAGGAATGTACTTTGAATGCGAGACTTCGCGTCTATGGAATTTTCTTGTAACAATTTCCGATAGAATACCTTGGAATTTCATTAGCCGAGTCTTGGTGACTTTTGTGTTATGGTATTACGAAAGGATCATTGCATAAAATGTTAGAATCTAACATATTCTAGTAATGGAGAGAACCTTGTGTTCTTACACTAATGATAAGGATTGGGAATTGTGAAACGAGTTTCATTGGAAAGGTTTTCAATTGATCTATTTCACAAAGTAAGGATCATAGGTAACATAGTGTGCATGCTCGGAGCATGGGACAACTATTGTTGTAATTCAAGTAATAAGTTGATTATCCGAAACATTAAACAATGAATAATGAGTAGTCAATATGGTGTTTAAATAAAAGTGTTTTATTTACGCTCAAAAGTTTTGGGGCCATATAGGATTAAGTTATATCGTTGTGTTTTATTTTGCATGTTTTGACTTCTAGAATAACTAGGTTATTCAAACATCCACAGTTGGTCATATGTTGGAAGTAGATATGAAGGAAGACTGTCATGAAACTGTCTGTAGATTGTCTAAAGTGTTTAGACATAGCACAAGTTTGCTGCAGAGTTCATGAGTGCTTTGATAAGATTAAAGTATTGGATTAAACCCACACTCACTTGAATCACTTCATGGATTTATCGCGGGTGATTAGTGAGACGATAACATTGAATATTCTTGAAATCGAGACGTGTGAGTTGTTATTTGCTGGTCGGTTGCACAATGATGACAAGTAAACGCACCAGTAAGTTGGTGTTATAAAACTTATTGTTGTGTGTGATTCGATTAGTAGGTGCAAGCAAGCATTTGAGTCAAAGTTTATCCATTCCTTTTACCCAAAGTGGGACAAAAGCAATATCTGTGGGCCCCTCGATGATTTAGTGATGACACCCTAAGCGCTTGGCCAAGCCGGGACTAAGTTGATGCATTTAGTTGTAGTTTGTTGTCGGTCGTCATCAATCAGATGTCGGGAAACAATACATAGACAGAGAGAATGATTTAAATCAATGTCTTGTGTCTATATGATATCTTGAGAATGGAGGCATATATAATCCCTTATCTAAAGGACACGCTATCTGATAAGATCAGAGTTTACAACGGCTTTTAAAAGCTACGATCGCTGATCAGGTTCTGAAGTTATGCAAAATAGTTATTAGACTTATCCAAGTGGGAGACTGTTGGATTAGTGTCTAAGTCCATAACTATTTTGGTATGTACTTGACCCGATTATGAGCATGGTCCTTTTGGGTTGCCTTCACCATAGCAATATGTAGGATGAATTAAGGAGAGAAAGGTTTAATTATGATTTGTTAATATATTATGAGAATAATATATTAAAGGAGAAATCATATTGTTTCATTAATATTAGTCAAGAATTAATAAATAATTAATTTTGTGGCTAAAAGAGATTAATTAAACTAAGGGGGCTGGAATTGTAATTATAAGATAATTGCAATTGGGCTATGGATCACCTTGGAATAATAGGTTGGACGAATTCTATGGGGAAGCCCATTAGAAATCGTCCAAGGCATGTTCCAGAAGGGGTCCATGGGCTGCTTAGGGCTTAAACAGTCAAATTAGGGTTTCCTTGTTAGATACCCTAATTGCCTACCTATTTAACGAACCCTTGAGACCCAAAAACTTGGCTAAGTGTTCCTTTAGGGTTTCCAGCCATTTTTGGTGCCTCCTCTCTCCTCCCTCTTCATCCAAGTTGCTTAGTGGTGTTTGTGACTCCATTAGAGGTGCAACACTTGAGGCACTAAGCTTTCTGAAGCCAAGGATTGATTGTTATTGGTATATAACAATTAAAGATAAGATCTAAACCCTAATTTCAGTTATAGTTTATTAGATCTAGGGTTTATGGCTTTGGATAATCAATTGCATGTTCATTAGACAAACTAGACCCAAAGCTAATAGGGTTTGCATGTACACCATAGGAATAATGTTTTGCTCGAAACCCATCATGAATTCCCTCTTCACTAACAACGTGACCCAGGAATTCGACGCTGCACATCCAAAACTCGCATTTAGAGAACTTCGCGTAGAGCTTGTTTGATCGTAATGTTTCCAAGAACTGACGTAGATGCTTACTATGCTCTTGCTTACTACGAGAGTAGATAAGTATGTCAGCTATGAAGACAATGACGAACTGATCCAAGTAAGGACAACATACCTTATTCATTAAATCCATGAATACTACGGGCGCATTGGTCAATCTGAATGGCATCACTACAAACTTGTAGTGTCGATAACGAGTTCGGAAGGTTGTTTTTGGAACATCCTCCCCTAGCACTCGTAATTGGTGATACCCGGATCTTAGATCTATCTTTGAAAAGTAATTCGCCCCTAGTAGTTGGTCGAACAAATCATATATGCGAGGTAGAGGGTAACGATTTTTAACGGTAAGCTTGTTGAGTTCCCTATAGTCAATGCACATACGAAACGATCTATCTTTCTTCTTGACGAAAAAGACCGGTGCTCCCCAGGGTGAGAATCTTGGTCTAATAAAGCCCTTGCTCAGTAGTTCGTTAAGTTGATCGGACAGTTCTTGCATCTCTGTAGGTGCTAGACGATTGGGCGATTTGGCTACAGGGGCAGCCTCTGGAATTAAGTCGATTCGGAACTCGACTTTGACGTTGGGGAGGTAATCCTAGGAGTTCTTCTGGAAAGATGTCGAAAAGATCCAAAAGAAAGTACGATTACACATGAAGTAAGGAAAAAGGATAGGTACTATTGTTCTATCTGTATCTCTTTTCCTAATCGGTGGGAAAGGCATTTGTTTGGGTCCTAAGTTTATTCGCATGGTAGCGCGATCACTTCTAGTATTGAGCAGTCTCCATCCTAAAGTTCATACTAGAAGTCATATTTGGTTCATCACTCACAACTTCGCGTATACGAGTCGTATATAATTAAGATTGAAAAGTCCGTCGAATAAATGATTCTTCTCTAAGATCACATCCAAACAAGGAAAAGAAGTTAAAATTGAATCATCAATTCTAAGTCTGTAGAATCTTGATTATATATACCACCCTTGTGTATACATTCCTCAGCGATAGATTAACCATATGGGTCTTTGAATTGAACTTGACGTACTGTACGAGTGGTATTCCGGGGAGGTTTGCTATGGTTTCTTCGGGAAAGATACGAAACATAAGATACTCTCCGCATGAGTACCTCAAAGTTCTGGAATGACGGCATCTCTAAAAAGGTGATTACGGCGAAAAGAAATTTGTGCACGAAACTGGCATTGTGAGGATCGAATTGACTCAAGTTAAATGATAATGTCGGACTACTCGGAATAAAAGGTGTTAGACTAGTTTAGAAAGGTGTTACAAAAACATAATGGTGCAACTTTGACAGAGTTTCAGTACTTTAGTTTTATCTACAAGGCTACTGCTGCGAACAAGGTATACTAGAAAAAAAGAAAGTACACGCAGCACGAGAGTCCCTTGACTGATGGGATTTCGCAAAAAGATATGAATCGAGTTGCACTAGTTTTTAACAGTTTATAAGTCTACTATATTGAAATGCCCTAATATTTCAACGTGGGTCCAGAGTAATCTCTCCTGCAGCACTGATCCTTAGTATCTTCCCACTGCGACAGAGTTCTTTGTTATTGGACAATCCTTCTTGAGATGTCCTATCTCACCGCATAAATGACATATCTGGCTTGTACCAGCGTCGGTGGTGGAAGTGATGTGTCAAGTCGGAGTGATGTGGACACGAGTGCTTTCGTTGTTCCTCCCTTTTCGACAATTCCTTTTATAGTGTTTGGTTTCAGCACAACCGTAGCAAGCTGGACTGACCCTGATGCTAGTGGCTTGGGATATGTTTCGTGTCGACGCTCTACAGAAATAGGTAGTGTGCCCCATTCGGTTGCAATTGTTGCATTGAACATCACGGAAAACTCCGTAATGATGAAAATTACACTTGTCACACTTCAGGAGTGTTCCCTCATATGGTTTGATTGGTGCTGAAGTGGCAGGGGTCGCCACTTGTTGCTGTTGCATGGCAAGTATTTTAGATCGGTTGCGCTCCTTTTGAGCTTGACGCTTTCGTTCCTTATACTCAGATTTGTGGCTTTGGGTGTGTGTAACAGTTATCAATTGTTGATTTCCCGGATTGTTACAACAATTTGAACTGTTAACACCTTTTACAGTCTCGATTGCGTTACCAGCGTTGAAGTGTGGAAGGACAGCTGCCACGACAGCTGTTACCGCGACTTGGAAGGTGGCGACGTCTATATGAAGGATCGGGGTTTCGTCATTCGGCTGACTATTTCTAGATGACAACATGATTCTGTTATATGACAAGAAAAGGAGTTTTTGAGTGATTATGGTCGGTCCTAGATGTATTCTACTCATTCATGTAAATGTATATTTTTCGTTTTGTTAAACTATTCTCGGTGGTTTGACCTACATCCCTATGATGCAGTACTGGTAAAGAGTTGAAGTAAGTTCGTAGAATGGTCACCAGACGATTGATATTTCGAATTAGGCTATCATTGGTTGGTGGATGACACGATCCAACCTTCGACAACAATTAGAAGTGATCCTTGAGCTAAATTACCATAGCTCAATAATTCGACTGGAGTGCGATTATAGCTAGAATTCTAACGATGGTAGAATGAAAGTATTTGAACAAGGATTGTCATAGGAATTAGCCAACTGTCAATATCATTGATATTTAAGATGTACTAAGTTTGGAAAAAATGACCTTGGAGTAGGTCTTACATCATATTCATAGTAGAAAAGTTTTGACAACATAAAGGCCTAACTAAAAGTACTTACAGTATAGGGGTAGTTACTTAGAAAAGTGCTAATTGGAGCATAGATAGGAAGCCGATTCCTTATGTCAAAGAAAGAAAGGTAGTTTAATCTCCTAATGGTGACGGTTATCCCTCGGGTGAACCCTTAGTTCAGCTAGCAGACGCTCCACATCAAGCAGGTGCCTTTCGTACACCCTTTGGCGTACTCGGAGCTCTATGACTTCCGCTCGAGTTTCAGCTAGCTCTTGCTGCAGGGCCTCGTGGTCTCCCCTATATCTCTCACGATCATCTTCCAGATGAATCCTACGGATGGTATTCATTCTCGCATTGGCATTAACTTCCGTCATTCGATGGAGAGCTGTCATGCCCTGAATTTCGTTACGGGCAACTCTGCAGACCAGGATTGGCAAGACTCTGTCTGCTGAGCCTCCTTCGATCGGGTCATGAAAGCTTTGGTCTCCATTGAATGGCGTGGGCTAAGTTTGCTCTTGGCTCCATGTTTCCAAGCTTTCCACCCATGAAGGCGTCGGGCCTTGAAAAGCCGAAAGAGGGTTAGGATTTGGGACAGGAGCCACCGGGGGTAGTTTATTGACCTCAGGCTCGGAGTCCGAACCATCAGAAAAGCCTTCAGCCTGGTGATCATCAAAAGGGATTGGGTGATCCTCCTCTGGCTCTGCTTCAAACCATCCTCCATTACCTTGGTTAGGGAAGTACGAGTCGCCGTGGGGATGGAATCCAACCATGATATCTACGCGAGAAATAGGGACAAAGAAATAATTAATAGACACACTAATTGGATAATTATAAGATGATATTTATTAGTTACTTTAATACTTGTATAGTGCATACCAATTATATGTAATCAAAACAGGATAGACCTTCGAATAAGTGACCCTAACTCCAAATCCACAAGGAACATGGAGTAAATCAAAGGTGATAGATTCTAAGTCTATGGCATCCTAGTTACATATAACCTTAACGTATCCACTTAGCAACTATTGACCTACTAATGAAGACCTTTAGTTCTCAGATAAGTAATTATGGTAACACAAAATACTCCTATAGTATTTTAGGTTTATATTTTGTTCTAATGTTTTCATTGTAGTAGTATTGGTAAGTTTTTCGACTTGTTGCCACATCATAACCATTCTCGCGAATATGCTAATTACTTTTCGGAGACTATGTTACTCCAAGAACTGACCATACATCCCCGAGTCTACTTGTGATTTTCAACAATCGTAATACTTTTGTTCTTTCCTAGTGACATTGATTTTATTATGAATGCAGGTATGTATACTTGGTTAAATATTTTAGTCTTTAAAAGTATAAACTCTTAATTAGAGTATTTTATTCCCGTTGTGTTTATAGTTTGTATATCTTTTATGGGTTGATATACTCGATTAACTATAAACAATGCTCTGATAGCAATCTGTCACACCCCAAAACCGGAACGACGGAAACGTTCAGGGGTGGAGGACGTCATGTACAGTATCACAACAAAACATAGTAGTAAACAAGCAACAACATCATCCATTGCATTAATAATATAATTTAATACAAGTGTGTTCTGTGAAGTTTATAAGACATCAAAAATGTAAATCAAAATAAAAGATGAGTCTTGAACGAGCTCCATCTTCTTAAAACCTGGCGTCGGTACCTGTCTACTGATGACCTGAGAATACAAGTTATTTTGAAAGTGTTGATCAACTTTAAAGATGGTGAGTTCATAATAATTTTAGTGTCATTGTTTGTAAGTGTTTGATGTCTAAGTTTGTAAATGTTTGTAGTAAATGTTTGTATCTCCAAGAAAATCCTACATTTTCTACTAAATGTAGCCTTCTACCAAGGCATCAAATGTTCTGTATGTTTGTTTCTTGTAAGAGTGTGTATTTTCCCAAATGAGACTATAATTAACCAAAGATATAGTTTTTACGTTACCGTTCATGTGAGAAGATCACAATTTGAATGCAATGAGGAAATAATAATAGTATTGTAGTGTTGTATTATAGTAACTACTGTTGTACTATCTACCTTAATCCGATCATTAATTAAGGTGTAATGTGAAGTGATTGCACCATACTATTGACTAATAACACAACGATGAAAGACGTCGGAAGAAATGACATTTGGCACTCGTAGACTTGCAAGTGCCACTGTAGAGAACAACAAGGTGTAGGATAGTCAATCGAGTATAGATCTATACATAAACTCACGCTCTCCCTCCAAGAGACTCTGGATACAAATCGGGCCATGACAGTGATGCCATGCCCGGAATAATGGTTCACATTTATGTTATTGTATATTTGTATATGTAATGTATGTACTAGAGTATTGTATGTTCTCTCTGTCTAGTATGTAGTATGTTCTCTTTGTTACTCATCATAGTATGTTCTCTTGTATAATGTATAGTATGTATTGTTTCTCATTATAGTATGTTCTCTTAGTTTGTTATAATAGTATGTTCTCTTAGTTTCTCATAATAGTATGTTCTCTTAGTTTCTCATAATAGTATGTTCTCTTTGTTTCTCATAACAGTATGTTCCCTTAGTTTCTCAAAATAGTATGTTTTGACTCATGTATGAACTGACTATATGTATGTTTCATTGTACTAGAAGTAATGAGTAGTGTCTTCCTAAACTATACCTATTATAGTTTACTAGTAATTTCTATAGTTAGAAGAAATGAAGGTATGCCTTTGCTACCCATAGGTACTGAACTGATTGATAGTAATTTTATATCTACATATGTATACATAATATATAAATATTATTTAGGCGACATTCAGACAAATAACCGATACCCTAAGGCCACATCCAAACGAGGAAAAGGAAATAAAGCGAGTTATCAGTCCTAAGTCCTTTAAACATTACTTATATAACTATACATATATCGACATGCATTTGACAATATATATAAGTTTAATAAAAGTTTTGTATAACATTTGAAGTGTTTAATAGTGATGACTTGATGTCAATTTATAATATGATTTAAAAGAATTTTGGCATATAAGAACAAGTTTGATAAGAGTTTAACATGTAGAAGAATTTGATAAACATTTTGAAGTAGTTGATTTGATAAAACAACTAAAAGTATAGAAAATCCATTGTTTGATAGTTATTAATCACATGTGCTTGATATAATTACTATAATGTTTCAACTTGTACCCCCCCATAAAAGTATTTAAAATCATTTAAAAGGTTGATTAAGGGGTATGAACTCACTTGTAGTGAGTGGTTTGGATGAAAGTGTTGGATAGGATGCGAAGTATCAAGTGAAGACTTAAGCAGACAAACAGATCCTATTTAGCATATAATGATACATATGTGTATCTAATTAGTGATTTAACAACTTATTAAGCAAGTAAAGACACCCTAGGACATGGAAAACACTTTGATTCAAGTGTTAGAAGATCATAGGGTTGCATCTAAGGGTTGTAGGACCTCACTATGGAGTTTGCGGCCCAATGGCAAGTCTCCCATGAGTTTACGGCCCATGGGTTTAAGGCCCAATGAGTTTATGGCCGAAAAATCATGGTACTTTGTACTATTTGATGTTTAAGGTCCTATAAGTGCATTGGGAGTGTTCTAGACTTGGTTCCAAGGCTTAGGAAGAAGTTGTGGTAATATGGCACCACATATTAGGGTTTATGGCCCAAGGAGATTTCCTTGGACGTAAAATCTCTTTTGATCTGGATTTATTGATGTTTTCAAGGTGTAAACTAAGTGATTCAAGCATATAACAAGCTAATGCAAGAGTAATTACCATATAGAAGCTTGATAGGGTGTTTAAGATCCAAGAACACTAGTGTGTGTTCTTGGTGAAATGAAGAACACTAGTGTGTGTTCTTGGTGAAATGAAGAACACTTGAAGATCTATCAAAATGAAGAGATTTCATGGATGAAATCATGTACAATCACTAGATAAGGATGTAACTGTTGGAATAGTGTCTAAGGCTACAACTATATTAGGCAAGTATTTGACCCGATTGTGCATGGTCCTTTTGGGTTGCCTTCACCATAGCAACTTGACAGGATGATTTATTATGAGAGAATAAATATTATTAATATATTATGAGAATAATATAAGGAATAATAATATTGTTATTTGATTAATATAAGTCATAAAATTAATTAGAATTAATTTGGTGACTTAAAGAGATTAATTAAATAAGAGGGTATAAACTGTCAATTGTTTGATAGTTACACTTTGGGCTGTAAATCCTTTATGGATATCGTTGGACGATTTCTAGGGCTTGGGATAATTCACAAATCGTCCAAGGGCTTATCCTGGAAAGGATTTGGATTGCTTTGAGTAAAAGTTATCCAATTAGGGTTTAAAGGTGAAACCCTAGGAGCCTTACAAGTATAAATAGACCCTTAGGGCAAGGGAAATCAACACCTCTGCTAAAGCAAAGAAACCCTGGCCGATTTCTATTCCCTCTCCTCTCTCTCAAATCATCCTCTTGCTAGTTGGTGTTTGTAAGCCATTAGAGGAGTGACATTTGTGACACTAAAGCTCTAAGAACAAGAAGATCAAACAAGTGTTTCAAGGTAAGCTTCTAACTCTGATTTTGTATTGTTCTTATACTCTATTCGCCATTAGAAGTCTTGGATCCAATGCATGTTTAATTAAAGAAACCTAGATCTAAGCATTAGGGTTTGTATGTGCACATAAGAATGTTCATATGGCCAAAACCCATCAGTGGTATCAGAGCCTAGGTTGGTTTCTATTAAATTGATGCATGATTGTTTGTTTCTTGCTTGCAAAATTCGAATTTTGTGATTCTGAGTCATGGACTCGGCGAGTCCCATGGTGGACTCGGCGAGTTGGCCTGACTCGGCGAGTCCAGTTGGGCACTCGGCGAGTCCGAGCGTCAGGAAGAGCTAAAATCAGGATTTTTTGATATTTATCTTATGGAAACTTACCTTTATCATATTAGATCAAACCTAATCTGATTTTTTGATATATATGACTATAATCTTGATCTAATTAAAGATATTTATCAATTAATAAAATATTTAATTTCCTTATGTGATAATTAATTAATTATTTTGATTAAATTGGTAAATTATTTTGCAAGAAATCATTAAATAAATCAAATATGGATAATTATGGAATTAATTGTTAATTAAGATTATTTGTTATTTGATCCTCTATGTTTTAAATGTTTAAAACTTGCCCTCAAGTTTTGAAATTTATGTTTTGTGATTAAAAGTTTAATTTAGACAATTTAAATTTCAAACCCTAGAATTTTACAAGTTTAAAATCCAACCCTATACTAATATAATATAATAAGATTAATATATATATATATATATATATATATATATATATATATATATATATATATATATATATATATATATATATATATATATATATAACTAAAATGCTAGTCTTACCGTTAGTAGGCCTCATTCACGAAGCCGGTCTATAAGGTGGGTATAAGGTTGCTGCCTATAAAATGGCGCTTAATGGGTGTACACTCACACCTACCGCTTGCTTGATCGGTGGAGGGTCGTTAGCCGAACGGGTAGGATAGGACAACCTCATCCTCTCATTAAAAGTATAATATGAAATACAAAGTAACTACATGTTTTTTCAAAATTTCCCAATCTTAGTTACTTTAGGAAAAGTGAATTGATTCAATCCCATGAAATTACACTTTGCACCCTTGCTAAGAAGTTAGTGGAGCATGTGTGGTTTACCGGCACACTACTTGGTTCTAAGCAAAGGTGGCAAAGGGTGATTCATTGTTTATCATAGTTCGATGGAGCGTGTGTGGTTTACCGACACATCGAATAGGTGATCGTTACAATGAAGGCACCCTGTGAATTTGCATGGTAATTCACACCCGCTTTGTGATCCTCGGTATCCCAGTCACAAACAAGAGGGGCATATCGGGATTTAAACATACCATTGAAAAGTTTCAATGAATCTCATCCAAACCTAGGAATTCTCAAATACAATTTAGAACTTAAAGTTATGTTTTGTGGTGGAGAATTAGTGAATCGTCATTCACTTACCTTTAAATTGTTTGCATGTTAGATTACAGAATCGCTTTTCTAATACGTAAATATTGTTGTTGGATCCTAGCCCTAATTTTCTTATTGGGTGATAATTAGGGATTCATATTCTAATCTATCTTTGTCCTTTCTATTTGTAGATGTCGAACGCAAACAACGTTGCTGCTAGTTCATTCACATTGATGAGCCTTTGTCAAAAGGTCACTTTCGATGGGACGAACTTTAGCGAATGGATAAGATACATTCGCACTATTGCTCGCTATGAGGACAAGGAGTATGTCCTCGATGAGAAGCTTGAGAAAATCAACCCTGAAATCGCTTCTCCGGCTGAAATGACCGCTTTTGAAACTCACGAGCGTGATGCAACGAAGGTACATTGCATCATGATAGCCACTATGAACTCTGAATTCCAAAAGTCCTATGAGGACATGTACCCGTACGCGATGCACCAAGACTTGTTGGAGAGATACCATCAAAACGCGAGACAAGAGCGTTATGAGATTTTCACTAACATGATTTCCGCTAAAATGGGTCATGGAGAGTCTCTTACCGTGCACCTGCAAATGATGCAAAGGTATGTCGACCATTTTCGCAATTTGAATGTTGACACTGGGGAAGACTTGGCGATTGACATGGTGCTTCACTCTTTGCCTCCAATCTATAATCAATTTAGGATGACCTACCACATGAACAAAGAAGAGGTCACCCAAAGCAAGCTCCAAGGTCTCTTGAGGGTCGCTGAGAGCAAATACAAGGACAACTCTGTTGCACCAACTCCTAATCCACTGTTGCTCGTGTCTTGGCTATTAGACAAGGAAGGGGAAAGAAGAGGAGGGCTTCTTCTAAGAACCATCACAAGGTTAAGCCTCGAGATGGTGCCTCTTCTAGTGGGACCAAAGTTGATCCTGCTAAACCCTGCCCTAACCCAAAGGAGTCAGAGTGCCACCACTGCCACAAGATAGGACATTTGAAGTGAAGCTGCCCAGAGTACCTGCAAGCCATCAAAGAAGGAAAGATCAAGCCGTCTTTCGCAGGTATTTATACAATTAAATCTAATGATTCATCTCATGCTATTTCTTGGGTTCTTGATACCGGTTGTGGTTACCACATTTGTTCTAATGTGCAGGGACTAAGAAGAAAAATGGATGTGGAGCATGGAAGGATAAATCTAATCATGGGGAACAGAAGATCGTCGCCTGTGACCAAGACTGGAGTGTATTCTTTAGTGCTTAGGAATGGTTTGTCTTTAGATTTGAACAATTGTTGCTATTCGCCAGAAATGGCTAGAAAAATCATTTCATTTCATGGTTTGTTTAGACAAGGTTTTAGATTTTCTTTTAATAATGAGAATGGTTCTATTTTGGCTTATCTAAATGGTGTCTTTTATTTTGAAGCTATACCATGTAATGGAATTTATGAAACCGTTATGATTGTAGATAACTTAGGAAATGATGTTTTATGCATGGATTCTTCCAATAGTATGGATAGAGCATCCTTGTAGCATTGTCGTCTTGGAAATGTCAACAAGAAGCGCATAGCCCAACTCCAAAAGGATGGAGTGTTGGAGTCATTCGACCTTAGGGAAGATGACAGATGCGAGTCTTGTTTGCTTGGAAAGATGACTAAGTCACCCTTCACAAGTACATGTAAAAGGGGTGAGGGTCTAATGCACCTAATACATACCGATGTATGTGGACCGTTTAGATCAACCACGAAGGATGGGAACCGCTTCTATGTGACTTTTACCGATGACTATAGTAGATATGGGTATATGTACTTAATCATGCAAAAGTCAGAAACTTTTGAAAAGTTCAAAGAGTTCAAGAATGAAGTGGAGAATCAATTGGGCAGGAAAATCAAGATGCTTCGATCCGATCGAGGAGGAGAGTACCTAAGTCTTGAATTCCACGATTATCTCACGGAGTGTTGAATAGTTTCATAATTGACACCACCTAGGACACCACAATTGAATGGTGTGGCAGAAAGGCGTAATCGAACCTTGTTGGACATGGTTCGCTATATGATAAGTCGTGCTTCACTACCTATCTCTTTTTGGGGGTATGCCTTAGAGACTGCCGCCCATATCCTTAACCGAGTCCCTACTAAGAGGGTTGCCAAAACACCTCACGAGATGTGGACAGGGAAAGCTCTCTCGCTGGCACATATCAAGGTTTGGGGTTGTGAGGCTTTCATAAGACGAGATACTCACGATAAGCTCGAACCTCGTAGTGATGTATTTTCATCGGCTACCCGCAGAAATCCTTTGGATATCTCTTCTATAGACCGAAGGACAATGTTGTCTTCGTTGCGAGGAGAGGAGTTTTCCGAGAGCGAGAACTCATAAGCCAAGGAGACAGTGGGAGGCAAATCGAGCTTGAAGAGATTCAAGAATCGATAGATGAAGGAACCTCTACCGTTGGCACTCAACCCGAGGAGGAAACTCCGGTCGAACCAATTAACGAATCCTTACCTCTTAGACGTTCCGAAAGAGTTAGAGTTCAACCCCAGTTTTATGGTTTTCATATTACTACCGAAGGGGATACGTATATTAGTGATGGTACACTAATAAACCTTGATGAACCTAATAGCTATAAGGAAGCCATGGCAGGCCCGGAGTCTGCAAAATGGAAAGAGGCAATGGATAGGGAGATCCAATCCATGTATGATAACCAAGTTTGGAATTTGGTTGATAATGTGCCCGGACGTAAGACCGTTGGGTGCAAATGGATCTTCAAGAAGAAGACCGACGTGGATGGAAATATACACACATATAAGGCGCGATTGGTTGCGAAGGGCTTTAATCAAACTCCCGGAGTTGACTATGATGAGACCTTTTCACCAGTTGCGAAGATAAAATCTATTAGAGTGATGCTAGCGATCGCATTTCATGATTATGAGATTTGGCATATGGATGTCAAGACCGCTTTCCTTAATGGGAAGTTGGTTGAGGATGTTCACATGGCTCAGCCAGAGGGGTTTGTCGATCCGAAGCATCCGAATAGAGTGTGTAAGCTTGAGAAGTCCATTTATGGACTTAAGCAAGCATCTCGTAGATGGAATCTTTGCTTCGATGAGAAAGTCAAAGAGTTTGGATTTATACGAAGCGAAGATGAATCGTGTGTATATGTCAAAGCCAGTGGGAGCATAGTTAGCTTTCTCGTTTTGTATGTCGATGACATACTACTCATAGGAAATGACGTCCCGACTCTGCAGGAGGTTAAGTCCTGGCTCGTGAAGTGCTTCGCTATGAAGGACCTCGGAGAGGCTTCCTATATGTTGGGAATAAGGATAGTAAGAGAGAGAAGTAAGAGACTAATAGGACTTAGTCAGAACACTTACTTAGATAAGGTACTAAAACGTTTTAGTATGGACAACTCGAAGAAGGGAGAATTACCGATACAAAGTAATGCCAAGTTGAGTAAGACTCAAAGTCCGAGTACCGAAGCTGAAACAGCATAAATGAGCCGAGTACCATACGCTTCCGTAGTTGGCTCAATCATGTATGCTATGGCTTGTACTCGCCCTGATGTAGCCTTTGCTTTGAGCATGGTTAGCAGATATCAGCGGAATCCTGGCAGAGCCCATTGGATTGCAGTGAAGAATATCCTTAAGTACCTGCGGAGGACGAAGGAATGGTTCTTAGTCCTCAGAGGGAGTGATGAATTGAAGGTGCGAGGGTATAGTGAAGCCAGCTTTCAGACCGACAGGGACAACTACCGTTCGCAGTCGGGATGGGTCTTTACCCTGAATGGAGGAGCACTGACTTGGAAAAGTTCCAAGCAGGAAACCGTAGTTGATTCAACGTGCGAATTAGAGTACATTTCAGCGAGCGAAGCGTCGAAGGAGGCAATATGGTTAAAGAACTTCATTGGTGATCTTGGAGTTGTACCCGCCATAAAGGAGCCCATGGAGATTTTCTGTGATAATGAAGGAGCGGTTGCCTTGACCAAGGAACCGAGAGATCATGGTAGATTTCGACACGTCGACAGAAAATATCACTTTATTAGACATTGTGTAGAAGAAGGACAACTCGTAGTGAAGAGGATATCATCGGAGGATAACCCAACAGATCCGCTTACGAAGGGACTGAGTAGGGTTAAGCACTTGCAGCATGCTAGGAGTATTGGGCTGAAGGATGATATTAGCATAGACTAGATAGAAGTAGAAACGTGTAATAGATAAATGTAATTAACATTTGATGATTAAATAAAAGAGTATTATTTATGAGTAATGTTACTGTCTTATGTTAATTGTTTAGCTATTGTTTCATTTTGCATGTTTTGACTTCAAGAATAATTGAATTTATTAAGAATAATCGAATTGTTCAAATTGTCCACAATCGTTCATATGTTGGAAGTATATATGAATGAAGATTGTCATAAATCAGTGTGTAGATTGTGTAAATGGTATTAGACATAGCAAAGGGTTGCTGCAACGTTCATGAGTGCTTATGAACTAGTTTTGAGCATTGGAATAAACCCGCTCTTGCTGGAATCACCTTATGGAATATGATATAAAAGGGTGATCGCAAGACGATAATATCATATAGTCTTAAAACCTAGATATATGGTTTGTTATTTGTTAATTGGTTGTACATTGATAATGCGAAACCACATCAGTAACTCGGTGTTATAAAACGCATTGTTGTGTATAGTTGATTAACGAATAAGTAAATGCATATAAGTCTAAGTTTATCTGTTACTTGTACCCAAGAGGGTAAAAGCGATATCTCAGCCGCTCGATGATTTGATTTGACTTATGTGCCGGGCCCGGTCAGAACTGAATTGATGTGTTCGATTAAGTTCTATGTCAAATGAATCGGAGATCGAGAAACCAAATGTGAGACAAATTGGTTCCATAGAATTGTTAGCATGACATCTAACAGAGGACTGTACGATCCCTTATCTAAAGGACAAGATTGATTAGATCAGAGTTTAACAGCGTCTTTGAGAGCTACAATTGCAAATCGAATTGTACTTGTGCATATAGTTAGTAGACTTATCTAAGTGTAAGGGAAATCGACACCTCTGCTAAAGCAAAGAAACCCTGGCCGATTTCTATTCCCTCTCCTTTCTCTCAAATCATCCTCATGCTAGTTGGTGTTTGGAAGTCATTAGCGGAGTGACATTTGTGACTCTAAAGCTCCAAGAAGAAGGAGATCAAACAAGTGTTTCAAGGTAAGGTTCTAACTCTGATTTTGTATTGTTCTTATACTCTATTAGCCATTAGAAGTCTTGGATCCAATGCATGTTTAATTAGAGAAACCTAGATCCAAGCATTAGGGTTTGTATGTGCACATAGGAATGTTCATATGGCCAAAACCCATCAGTAACAACAAATCAAAGGAAGAAATTCATACCTTTTTGGAAGATCGGGATGAAGATCTTATGATACTTGAGAGAGAAATGGGGTTTCTTTGACTTGAAATGCAGGAAATGATAAAAAAATGATGTAAACTCATGTATTTAACATGAATTCACGGCCAAATCATGAGTTCACGGCCCAAACATGATGGTTTGGCCGTAAACTCCATTTAATGGGGTTAAGGCTTGATTAAGGCACAATGGACTCAAGCAGATACTTCCTAACACCTGATTCTTGAATATATTAGGCTTAGAACACTCGAACAGACTCTAAAAAGTGCTAAAAGATAGTAGAAACAAGTCTGAATTTGATTGACTCTACAAGATAGAAATTTCGGGTTGTCACACCCACTTCCTGAACCGGATGACACCTGTCCAAGGTGACACCTTGTGGAGAAGCATTTCTCCCACCTAAAATTCCAACTCTGACCTATGCCAATCAGCATAGCTCTTCTTCCGATTCTGAGTTGTATACAATCTGCTCTAAACCTGCTGAATCAGCTCAGTGGTCTTGAGTACCACCTCGGTACTCCTCATAACTCGCTGACCGACCTTGCCCAACAAATCCGGGTCCTATATTTCCTCCCGTAGAGCGTATCAGAAGGAGGTCGATCGATGCTGGCTTGATAACTATTGTTATATGAAAATTCCGCTAAAGAAGATACGTATCCCAACTCCCTCCAAAATCCAACACGCATGCACGCAACAAATCCTCAAGGGTCTGAATAGTCCGCTCACTCTGACCATCGTACTGCGGATGCAATGTTGTACTGAAAAGGAGACTAGTTCCCATCTCGTCATGGAACCGATTCCAAAATCTAGAAGTAAAATGAACGTCCCTGTTCGAAACTACTAATACTGGCACCCCATGACATCTCACTACCTGCCATACATTAATCTCGACGAACTTCTCTGCAGAAATACTTTCCTAGATCGGAATGAAATGCGCGATCTTGGTTAAATGATCCACGATAACCCATATAGAATCCACTCTGCATGCAATCCTCGAAAGGTTCATGATAAAGTCTGTAGTGATGTTTTCCCATTTCCATACGAGAATCTCCAACTGCTGCATTTTGCCATGAGGATGCTGATGCTCGGCCTTGACTTTCATGCAAGTCAGGCCTCACTCAACATACCATGCCACAGTCCGCTTCATGCAGGGCCACCAATAATCAGGATGAAGATCCCTATATATCTTTGTCGCACTGGGATGAATGGAGAACCTCGACTTGTGGGCGTCCTCCATAAGAACCTAGCACACACCGCCCTAATAAGGTACCCAAACTCGCTGATGCAGAGTCAACAATCCATGACTATCATATTCAAAGGAAGCCACCTGACCCACAATGCGTTCCTTCTTCCGGTGCTCTTCTTTAATAGCCTCTACTTGATCCTTAGGAATCCGCTCCAACAATGGATTAATCACGGTCATCCTCAAATATATATCTCTAATGGGAGTCGCGACCGCCTTGCGGCTGAGAGCATCAGACACAACATTGGCCTTCCCTGGGTAATAAAGGATATCACAATCATAATCCTTCACAACATCTAACCAACGACACTATCTCATGTTCAGATTCGGTTGATCCATCAGATACCTCAAGCTCTTGTTGTCCATGTAGATGGTACAAAGAAACCCATAAAGGTAATGCCGCCAAATCTTGAGGGCGAAAACCATGGTCCCCAACTCCAAATCATGTGTCAGAAAATTCGCCTTATGAGAATTCATCTGCCTCGATGCGTAAGCAATCACACGAGCAAGCCGCATCAATACTGCCCCCAGACCAGATATCGAAGAATCACAATAAACCATAAAGTCATCAACACCCTCAGGCAAGGTCAGAATCGGCGCCTCATACAACTGTTGTCTAAGAGTCTCAAAAGTTGTCTGCTGCTTAGGCCCCCAACGAAATGTCACCGACTTCCTGGTCAGTCGGGTCAATGGAATAGTGATCTTGGAGAAATCCTGGATAAATCTGATGGGGTTTGAGCATTCTAACACCCCTAAGTGTACATGCAACCCTAGAAAACCTTGGATCTATGTTTGTCTAAAATACATGCAAAATATGATTTCCAAGGTTCATAATCCTATCTAGCATAAATGGGGAACTTTATCCTAAAAGGATGGCTAGAATTACATACCTTGTAGTTGATATGATTCCTTGAAAACCTTTTGAGCCTAGCACCCCAAGTGTGATGCTTCAAATGCTTCACACAACACCAAATGCCTTTGGAGTGATTTTTGAGGGAATGCACATACTTGTAAAATCGGCCTAGCCCTCTTATGTTCTTAGTGTAGCCGATTTTTATAGATAGCATGTTCCTTATATAGTGTGACACATCTGGGGTTACACCATGTAAACCCTAATGTGTTATGACTCTTCATTTCCATGACCCATGGGTTTGTAACTCCCATGGAGCATTCTATGGGTTTAACCCAACTTGATAATCCATGGAGCCTTTTAGCCCACTATACAAGTTATGGATGATTTACATAATCAACCCATATATTTAATTAATCATCTTTAGATCACTTAATTAATTCCAAATTAATTCTTGATCAATACTAATTAAATAATACTATTAATATATTAGAACTTATAATATATTAATAAACCACAAGTGTTATTTCTCTCCTTTAGTGTATCCAAATGCATGATGCCATGCAACCCAAATAGACCATGCCGGGTCAGGTCAAGTACATACCAGAAATAGTTATGGACTTAGACACCTTATCCAACAATCTCCCACTTGGATAAATCTAATAACTATAAATGCAAGTATAACTTCAGGAACTGATCAGCAATCGTAGCTCTTTCAAGGTCTCTCGGAACTGTGAAGATGATGATACGCCATTTAAGACAAGTGATCATATAATCCTCTGTTCTAGATATTAGCCGGACAAATACATGGAACAATGTCTTACTTATTGTCCAACAGTTTGTTTCCCGATTTCCGATTTATTTGACAAAGAACTTAATTGAACACATCAACTTAGTTCTGACCGGACCCGGTACATAGGTCAAAACAGAATCATTGAGGGGCCCATATATCATCTTCTAATCCAAGAAGGAATAGATAAACTTTGACTCATATGTTTGCTCTACTACTTGTTAAATTATACACAAAAGCACGTTTTATAACATCGAGTTACCAATGCGGTTTCGTACAATCAATGCATAACCAACTCATGGGCAACAAATCATATCTCTAGGTTTGAAGACTTATATGATATTACCGTCTCACGGTAACTTGAGATAAATTCCATGAAGTGATACCAGTGAGTGTGGGTTGAGTCCAATGCTCAGAACTAATGAACACTCATGAGTGTTGTAGCCATGTCCAACAACTTAGACCTCTGCAACCACCCCATGACAATGTTGATTCTTACCTACTTCCAACATATGAGCGACTGTGGAGATTTGAATAATATGATATACCAAACATAATTATTCTGGAAGTCAAAACATGCAAAAGAAATATAGTAAACGATTGACAAGAGATAGCAACACTTTACTCATAAATAAACACACCTTTTATTCATCATCAAATGTCAATTACACTTTACAAATTTCAAAATTATCTAACTACTAAAACTAATATCATCCTTCAGCCCTATGCTCCGAGCATGTTGGATATGCTTAACCCGAGTCAGTCCCTTCGTGAGGGGATCTTTTGGATTCTCATCCGATGATACCCTCTTCGCCATGAGGAGTCCTTCTTCTATTCGATGTCTGATGAAATGATATTTTCTGTCGATGTGTCTGGATCTCCCTTGATCCCTTGGTTCCTTGGCTAAGGCAACTGCACTTTCACTATCACAAAAAATTTCCATTGGCTCTTTAATAGCTGGTACGACTCCAAGGTCTCCATTGAAGTTCTTCAGCCATATCGCCTCCTTTCCTGCCTCACTAGCTGCAATATACTCTGATTCGGAAGTTGAATCAGCCACTGTCTCTTGCTTGGAACTCTTCCAAGAAATTGCTCCTCCATTTAAGGTAAAGACCCAGCCTGACTAAGAGCGGAAATTATTCCTATCAGTCTGAAAGCTAGCATCACTATACCCTACAACTCTCAAGTCATCACTCCCACCGAGGGTAAGGACCCAGTCCTTAGTCCTCCGTAGGTACTTGAGGATATTCTTTACCGCAGTCCAGTGTGCCTTGCCAGGGTTCCCCTGATACCTGCTAACCATGATCAGGGCAAAGCTACATTAGGTCGAGTACACGTCATAGCATACATGATCGATCCTACAGCCGAAGCATAAGGTACTCGACTCATTTCTGCTATCTCAGCCTTAGTACTTAGGCTTTGTGTCTTACTCAATCTGGTGTTACTCTGGATGGGTAACTCTCCTTTCTTGGAGTCCTGCATGCTGAACCTCTTCAACAGCTTATCCAAGTAGGTACTTTGACTAAGTCCAATTAGTCTTTTACTCCGGTCTCTCAAGATCCTTATCCCTAGAATATAGGCAGCTTATCCTAGGTCCTTCATAGAGAAACACTTCCCATGCGAGGAATTAACTTCCTGCAGAGTTGGGATGTCATTTCCTATGAATAGTATGTCATCCACATACAATACCAACACACTAACTATACTCCCACTAGCCTTTACATATACACAAGATTCATCTTCACTCCTAGAAAAGCCAAACTCTTTGACTTTCTCATAAAAGCAAAGATTCCATCTGCGAGGTGCTTGCTTTAATCCATAAATGGATTTCTCAAGCTTACACACTCTATTAGGGTACACTGTATTGACAAAACCCTCTGGCTGACTCATGTAAACATTCTCAGCCAACTTTCCATTAAGGAATGCGGTTTTGACATCCATTTGCCATATTCCATAGTCATGAAATGCAGTTATGGCCAACATAACCCTAATAGACTTAATCTTGGCTACTGGAGAAAATGTCTCATCATAATCAACTCCTGTAGTTTGAGAGAAGCCCTTTGCAACCAGTCGTGCCTTATAAGTGTGTACATTACCATCCATTTCGGTCTTCTTCTTGAAGATCCACTTGCAACCAACTATCTTACGACCTGGTACATTATCAACCATGTTCCAAACTTGATTGTCATACATGGACTTTATCTCACTGTCCATTGCCTCTTTCCATTTGGCTGAGTCAGGGCCTACCATGGCTTTCGCGTAACTGTTTGGTTCCTCCAGACCTACCAATGTCCCATCATTGATATGTGTCTCACCTTCCGCAGTAATATGGAAACCATAATAATGCTCAGGTGCATTCCTAACCCTTGTGGAATGCCTCAGAGGTACAGACTTGTCAATTGGCTCTACAGGAGTTTCCTCCTCAAGTTGAGTGCTAGGGTTTGAAGTTCCTTCACCACTTGATTCTTGAATTTCTTCAAGGTCAACTTGCCTCCCCTGTTTCCTTGGCTTATGAACTCTCTCTCTCTCTCTCTCTCTCTCTCTCTCAAGACAACTCTCCTAGCTACAAAGACCACATTTTCACTAGGTCTGTAGAAAAGGTACCCAAAGGATTTCTGTGGGTAGCCGATGAAAATACACTTCTCACTTCGATGTTCGATCTTATCATGAGTCAAGCATCTCACGAAATCCTCGCAACCCCAAATCTTAATGTGGTCTAGATTTGGTACTTTACCGGTCCACATTTCACGAGGAGTTTTGGCAATTTTCTTTGTAGCGACTAGATTAAGGATATGGGCGGCAGTCTCTAAGGCATACCCCCAAAATGAGATTGGTAGCGAACCTGAACTCATCATGGAACGAACCATATCCAACAAGGTTCGATTATGCCTCTCAGCTACGCCATTCAACTGCGGTGTCCTGTGAGGTGTCAATTGTGAGACAATCCCACATTCCCTAAGATAGTCGAGGAACTCTGAACTAAGATACTCACTATCTCGATCAGATCGAAGCATCTTATTGTTCCTGCCTAATTGATTCTCGACTTCCTATTTAAATTATTTAAACCTTTCAAAAGTCTCTGACTTATGCTTGATTAAGTAGACATATCCATATCTACTGTAATCATCAATAAAAGTCAAATAATAACGATTAGCATCCCTTGTGGCATGTTTGAAGGGTCCACACACATCCATGTGTACAAGATCCAACAAACCTTCACCCCTTTCACAAGAACCTATGAAGGTTGACTTTGTTATTTTTTCAAGTAACCATGATTCGCAACTATCATCTAACTTTAGGTCAAATGACTCCAAGACTCCATCCTTTTGGAGTTGGCCTATGCGTTTCTTGCTTATATGTCCAAGACGACAATGCCATAATGATGCTTTATCGAAGTTATTATCATTAACAAAATCAATACACAATACATTATTTCCTAAGTAATCAACCACAGATACAGTTTCATACTCACCATCACAAGGTAATGCTTTAAAATAAAGAACATTATTAAAGAAAGCATTAATCGAACCAACTTCATTATCAAATGAAAAGGTAAAACCTTGTTTGTACAATGCATGAAGGGAAATAACATTTTTTTTCTATTTCTGGCAAGTAACAACATTTATTCAAATCTAAACTAAACCAACTACTTAGAGATAAAGTATAAACTCAAATCTTGGTGACAAGTAAAGCTTTCCTATTCCCCATGATCAAGTTTATTCTTCCATGCTCCACATTCTCACTTCTTCTTAGTCCCTGCAAGTTAGAACATATATGAATACTGCAACCGGTATCAAGGACCCAAGAGTTAGAATAGGGTGAGTTATTAGATAAGATAGTGTAAATACCCGCATGGTTGGGTTTAAGTTTCCCATCCTTCACATCTTGCTGGTACTTTGGGTAGTTCCGGTTCCAGTGCGACTTTTCATGGCAATAGAAGCACTCAGCCTCTTTTAGGTCAGAAAAAGGAGTGACAAAACATTTCTTGGTTCCACTTAAACAAGAGCCATCATAGATCCTAGCCTTCGTACCCTTCGAAGACCTCTTCCTCTTCTTCCCTCTATGTTTCCCGATTGCCAAGACAGGGGCGGAGTTTGAAGTAGGAGTTGGAGCGTTAACAACCGACTTACCTTTAAGACCTATTTCTGCGGTCTTGAGGAGTCCCTGAAGTTTGCTGAGTGTGACTTCTTCCTTATTCATGTGGTATGTCATCCGAAATTGATCATAACATGAGGGTAAGGAGTGCAAAATGATATCTATTGCAATCTCCTTAGGGAAGTTCACATTAAGCTTCAACAAATTATCCACAATGTACCTTTGCATTTTCTGCATGTGGCTCGTGACGGAGTCTTTGTCCTTCATCCTGGTTGTTATCATGGAGTAGATTATTTCATACCGCTATTGACGAGCATTCTGATGGTATCTTTCCATCATATCTTGGTGCGTTTCAAAAGGGTAGAAGTCCTCATAGGACTTTTGGAGTTCTGTTGTCATGGTGTCCTTCATGATGCATGCCACTTTGGTGGCATCTCTTTCATGAGTCCGGAAGTCAGTAATCTCCTATGGAGTAGTAGTGGTCTCATCGATCTCCTTCAGCTCTTTATCGAGGACAAATTCCTTATCCTCGTAACGAGTCACCATCCTAATGTTCCGGATCCAATCCATAAAGTTGGAACCATTGAAGATGACCCTCCCACATAGGTTCATGAGGGAAAAGGAGCCGGTAGGGTTTGAGACAGAAGAGGTATGTCGTAATCCAAGAAGAGAACAAGATTAGTTTAGATATTAAGAGAGTCATTAATAAAACACCCAAATGTAATATTAAGGCTAGGATCCAATCACAATATATTATAACTTAGAAGAGGTATGTCGTAATCCAAGCTATAACATATTTGAAAGGTAGATGAATGACGATTCACCAATTTCCACCATGAGAAACGAAATATAAATATTAGGTTTTTAATTGGTTCTTATAAATTGCTAGATTCTTTTGAGATTTAATGAACTTTTCAAAGGCATGTTTTAATCTCAAGTGTGCCCTCCAAGTTTTGTGACTGGGATACCGAGGATCACAAAATGAGGTGTGAAATAACCATGCAAATCACTTGGTACCCTTAAAGTTCATCACTCAATCGATGTGCCGGTTAACCACACACACCCCACCGATACTATGATAACCTTAAGTCATCCTTTACCTCCCTTGTTAAGTCCAAGTTAGTGTGCTGGTTAACCACACACGCTCCACTAACGACTTAAACAAAGTGTAAAGTGTAATTTCATGGATTAGCACCTTATTCACATTTTCCTAAAGTAACTAAGATTGAGAATTTAATAAAACATTTAGTTACTTTATAAGATTCATTATACTTTTAATGAAAGTTTGTAAGTCCTTGTCCTACCCGTTCGGCTAACGACCCTCCACCAATCAAGGAAGCGGTGGGTGAGAGTGGACACCCATTAAGTTGCCATTTTATAGGCAACAACCTTATACCCCCCTTATAGACCGACTTCGTGAATGAGGCGTACTAGCGGTAAGACGACTTGATCTTATACATATATGTATTATTAGGTTATAATATTATAACGTATAAGGGTTGAATTTAAACTTTTAAAACTCTAAGGGTTGGAACTAAAGTTTATTAAGTGACTTTACATGTTCCAAAACTTGAGGGCAAGTTTTGTAACTTTACAAAACCTTTCACATTCATCACTTATGAGTCATTAAAATGAAGACTCTTCATTTTATAACTTATGTGTTCTTTTAACGGCTTTTAACACAAAGAGACTTTTGGTTATCCATAACTTGAGGACAAGTTATGGACTCCATTAAAACACATAAAGATCATGAATTAATCATATAAACAAGTAAGTTCTATGATCTATCAAGAACTCATAAGAACATGAAAATTCATATCAAAATTCCAAGAGCATATGAACACATATAATCATGAAAAATTGATATTAGCCATTATAAATGGATTAGAACAACCGTTACACCATCTAAAGCAAGTTTTATAACACCAAAATAGTTTAGGGTAATGTTTCTAGTCCATTTCCAACAGCACAAATCGAATTTCTGCATTCTGCATGGCCAACTCGTCGAGTGCACGAACTGACTCGCCGAGTTGGTTGCATTTTCACTTGGAATCGTCGAGTCCTCCCCATGGATTCGTCGAGTCCCCTGTGCAAACAGCAAAAAATCGATTTTCATCACTATTTTGCATCAAGTATTCACAAACAAGCTGTAACACCGTAAATTTTCAAAATAATTTTTCTTTTTCAAAATCACATAATGTATCACATCACAAATCAAAATCCATAATCAATACTGTTTTTAAAAACAAATCCCAAGATCTCTACATGTAATAAACTCCATCGGTGTGTGTGTACGTGTCAAGCCGTCGCCTTCACACGGTCCTCGCTGGTACCTTAGACATCAAACACAACAACTGTAAGCATAAATGCTTAGTGAGTTCCCCAAAATACCACATACCACAAATACGCCACTCAAGGCTAAATCCGACCCTCTGGTCTAGATGTCTCAGCGGGACCCTCCGGTCCCGCAGCTCGTCGGACCCTCCGGTCCAGTCACAGCACATTGGGCCCTCCGGCCCGGTCAGAATCGTTGGACCCTCTGGTCCGGTCTACACAATCATACAACATACATATAACACATAGCACGTAATCTCATACATAGCACATAATCTCATACATAGCACATAAGACCCTCTGGTCAACTCATGATACCACTCAAGGTAACGTATAGTGAGAAGACTCACCTCGCGTGTCTCGGTAACTCGTAAATCTCTTAACCACTAGTGCTCGATCTCCCGAGCTATCGTCCTCCTACAACACAAACATATTTCTACTTAATACTACCTCGACTCTAGATGACTAACACTACGAAGTCAAACCAGTCAACACTGGTCAACGGTCAACAGTCAACCTGACTCGCCGAGTCTGGCGTGGACTCGCCGAGTTCCTACGGGAACCTGATCCCTCTGAATCTCTTCTGACTCACCGAGTTACTCACCCGACTCGTTTACTCAACCCCTTGTTCGAAATCGTTGAACAACCCGCACCAACTTGCCGAGTCTAGGGAATGGACTCGGCGAGTGCATTCCATGCACAACCCCAAACGACCTTCTGAGGTCAGATCCGCTTCACTAACTCATAGATCCAGTCTCCTTAAGCTTATTGACCACGTAAAGTCCAAGTCTTGATGCTCATCAAGCATTGAATAGCTCATGAATGGTGTTTTAGCCTCAAATACATTGATCCCAAGCCAAAACCTCCATGGATGCATATAAAGCTTTGGTAATGAGGTGCTCTGGACCTCTATGGGTCCAGATCCAGGACCTTAACCTGCTAAGGGACCATGAGGACACTAGATCTAGCCACAAGTGGGTTCAAAAGCCCTAAATCTACATGAACATCACAATAACAGTGAATGATTCGAGATTGTACCTCAGATGTGATGTTCTGGACCTCAAATCTTCAAGAATCCACCCCTCTCTTGCTTCCTCTTGGCTAGATCTCCTCTTTCCTTGCTAGACAACAACTCCAAGATCAATAATGGCTCCTTCCCTCACTTGAATCACTCAATTGCTCTAGGGTTTCACTCTGGGGACTGATGAGTGCAAATGACGGCCATAAGGCCCTTTAAATTTGCCTCAAACCCAAGAAATTAGGGTTTCACTAAACAGCGTGGACTCGCCGAGTCTGGACGTGAACCCGCGTCCAAATCCGCGATCATACTCGGCGAGTCTAGGCTCCAACTCGTCGAGTCTCCTCACAAATTACCAAAATAAATAAATGAATAATACCTGGGAATCCGGGCTGTTACACAAGCCTAGGGTCTGATACCACTGATGGGTTTTGAGCATTCTAACACCCCTAAGTGTACATGTAACCCTAGAAAACCTTGGATCTATGTTTGTCCAAAATACATGCAAAATATGATTTCCAAGGTTCATAATCCTATCTAGCATACATGGGGAACTTTATCCTAAAAGGATGACTAGAATTACATAGCTTGTAGTTGATTTGATTCCTTGAAAACCTTGTGAGCCTAGCACCCCAAGTGTGATGCCTCAAATGCTTCACACAACACCAAATTCCTTTGGAATGACTTTTGATAGAATGCACACACTCGTAAAATCAGCCTAGCCCTCTTATGTTCTTAGTGTAGCCGATTTTGGTAGATAGCATGTTACTTATATAGGGTGAGACATCTAGGGATACACCATGTAAACCCTAATGTGTCATGACTCTTCATTTCCATGTCCCATGGGTTTGTTGTTGGATATAGAGTCTAAGTCCATAACTATATTTGGTATGTACTTGACCTGACCCGACATGGTCCATTTGGGTTGCACTTCACCCGAACAATTTATGGACAATCTTTGGAGAATAGTATAAGTTATGATTTATTAATATATTATAAGTTCTAATATATAATATAAGATCATATTATTTAATTAGTATTGATCTATAATTAATCTAGGATTAATTTAGAGATCAAAAGTATTACTAATTAAATATGGGCTCTTATATTTATATAGTGTGGGCTAATGCTTATTTGGAATGGGCTAGGATTGCACAGAAAGTCCATGGATACTCCATGGAGCTTTAACCCATGGATCTCATGGAAATGAAGAGACATGGGTATTAGGTTTTACATGGATGTAACCCTAATCCACCACACTATATAAAGAAGGGCTTGGTTCTTGAAATCACACTAGTTGAGTTGAGTAAAGCAAGAGGGCCGATTTCAATATAGTTGTGACTATTCTCTCAAGGTTCCAAAGTTTGTGGTGATTTGTGATTTCCATTTCAGGCATTCACACTATTGGTGCTAGGCTCTAAAACTCCAAGCAATCACCTACAACTACAAGGTAAGTAATTCTACTAGCTTTATTTGATTCAAGTTCCCCATGCCATGCTAGATAGGATAAGAACCTTGGAAAATAATTATTTGCATGTATCTTAGACAAACATAGATCCAAGGTTTATTAGGGTTGCATGTACACTTAGGAAGTGTTAGAATGCTCAAAACCCATCAGTGGTATCAGAGCCTAGGCTTGTTTGTTTGATACTTGATGCAAAATAGTGGAAAAAGTCGAAATCTTGCTGTCTGCCTGATGAACTCGCTGAGTCCATGGGGGGACTCGCTGAGTTCATGTGTATCTTCATCCTGCTCGCCGACAAACATAGATCCAAGGTTTATTAGGGTTGCATGTACACTTAGGAAGTGTTAGAATGCTCAAAACCCATCAGTGGTATCAGAGCCTAGGCTTGTTTGTTTGATACTTGATGCAAAATAGTGGAAAAAGTCGAAATCTTGCTGTCTGCCTGATGAACTCGCCGAGTCCATGGGGGGACTCGCTGAGTTCATGTGTATCTTCATCCTGCTCGCCGAGTAGGTTCGTGCACTTGCCGAGTAGGAGCCTCAGAATGCAGATTTTCGACTTTTGCTGCTGGAAATGGACTAGAAACATTACCCCAAACTGTTTTGGTGTTATAAAACTTGTTTTAGATGGTGGAATGTTTATGCTAATCCATTTACAATGGCTATAATAAAAAATTACAAGATTTATGAGTAATTTATGATTCTTGAAATGTTCATATTCATGTTCTTAAACTTATGAAGATTAGATGATCATAGGAATTGTTTGTAACCTACTTGGTAGTTTAATTCTTGATCATAATGTGTTATAATTGAGTCCATAACTTGTCCTCAAGTTATGGAAAACCAAGAGTCACACTTGAATTAAAAACTTAAAAGACAACAAGAGTTAGAAAAATGAAGAGTCCTCATTTTAATACTCAATTAACTTCATAAGTTATAAGAAATGAAAAGTTTTGAAAGTTTACAAAACTTGCCCTCAAGTTTTGGAACAAGTAAAGTCATGATTAAAACTTTAGTTCCAACGCTTAGAATTTTAAAAGTTAAAATTCAACCCTTATAGTTATAATATTATAAGTTAATAATATATATATATATATATATATATATATATATATATATATATATATATATATATATATATATATATCAAAGTCGTCTTACCGCTAGTACACCTCATTCACGAAGCCGGTTTATAAGGGGGGTATAAGGTTGTTGCCTATAAAATGGCAACTTAATGGGTGTCCACTCTCACCCACCGCTTCCTTGATCGGTGGAGGGTCGTTAGTCGAACGGGTAGGACAAGGACTTATAAATTCTCATTAAAAGTATAATTATAATGCTAAAGTAACTAAACTTTATTGAATTCCCAATCATAGTTATTTTAGGAAAAATGTGAATAAGGTTAACCGGCACACTAACTTGAACTTAATAAGGTAGGTAAAGGGTGACTTAATGTTTATCATAGTTTCGATGGAGCGTGTGTGGTTAACCGGCACATCGATTGAGGGGCAATACATTAAGGGTACCAAGTAATTTGCATGGTTACTTCACACCTTGTTTTGTGATCCTCGGCATCCCAGTCACAAAACTTGAAGGGCACACTCGAGATTGAAACATGCCATCGAAGAAAGTTCAATGAATCTCAAAGAATCTAGGAGTTTCTAAACGAATTAAAAACCTAATTAAAAATTTCGTTTTTCATGGTGGAAATTGGTGAATCGTCATTCACCTACCTTCAAATATCTTATAGCTAGATTACGGCATCCCTCTTCTAAGTTATAAAATATTGTGTTGGGTCCTAGCCTTAATACTACATTTGGGTGTTTTATTAAGGAATATCTCTAAATCTAATCTAATCTATTCGTTCTTCTTTTCAGATGTCTTCCAATAACAATGCTTCTGGCTCTAACCCTACTAGCTCTTTCTCTCTCATGAATCTTTGTGGGAGAGTCATCTTCGATGGATCCAACTTTACTAATTGGATCAGGAACGTCAGGATGGTCACTCGGTATGAGAACAAAGAATATGTTCTCGACAAGGAGCTAAAGGTACCCGAGCCAACTGCTACTCCTGAAGAGCTTGCTGAATATGAGGTACATGAAAGAGATGCTACAAAAGTAGCATGCATCATGATGGCCACCATGACAGCCAAGCTCCAAAAGTCCTATGAGGACTATTATCCTTTTGATATGCACCAGGACTTGATGGACCGTTACCATCAAAGTGCTCGACAAGAGCGATATGAAATAATGTCCTCCACGATAACAACCCGAATGAAGGTTGATGAACCCATCATGGGCCACATGTAGAAAATGCAAAGGTATGTGGACCGCTTCCTGAAGCTGAATGTGAACTTCCCCGAGGAGTTAGCAATAGACATCATTTTCCAATCCATACCATCTTGTTATGTTCAATTCCACATGACATGTCACATGAACAAGGAAGAATTCGCCCTCAGCAAACTTCAGGGACTCTTGAAGACCGCGAAAAGTGGTCTAAAGGGTAAGTCGGTTGTTACTACTCCTACTCCTACTCCAACTGCGGCCAATGTCTTGGCAATCGGGCATGGAAAAGGGAAGAAGAGAAAGAACCCTTCTAAGGGTACCAAGGGTAAGACCCTTGAAGGCTCCCCTTCAAGAAAAACCAAGAAAGGTTTTGTCACTCCTTCTGCTAAGCCTAATGAGGCTGAATGCTTCTATTGTCATGAAAAGTCACACTGGTAGTGAAACTACCCAAAGTACCAGCAAGATGTGAAGGATGGGAAAGTAAAACCCAACCATGCAGGTATATACACTATACTGTCTAATAACTCACCTCATTCTAAGTCTTGGGTCCTTGGCACAGGTTGTGGTATTCACATATGTTGTGATTTGCAGGGACTAAGAAGAAGTGAAAATGTGGAGCAAGGAAAGATAAACTTGATCATGGGAAACAGGAAAACTTCACCTGTCACCAAGATAGGAGTTTATTCCTTATTGCTAAATAGTGGGTTTACATTAGATTTGAATAAGTGTTATTATTCGCCAGAAATGGCAAGAAATGTTATTTCCTTTCATGCATTGTATAAACAAGGTTTTACCTTCTATTTTGATAATAATAATGGTAGTATTGATGCTTTCTTTAAAAAATTTCATTATTTTAAAGCATTACCTTGTGATGGCGTGTATGAAATTGTATCTGTTGTAGATAATCTAGGAAATATTGTATTGTATATTAACTCTTCCACTAGCTTAGACAAAGCTTCTTTATGGCCTTGTCGTCTTGGACATGTAAGCAAGAAACGCATAGGCCAACTCCAAAAAGATGGAGTCTTGGAGTCATTTGACCTAAGGTTAGATGATAGTTGTGAATCTTGTTTGCTTGGTAAAATGACAAAGTCACCTTTTACTGGCACTAGTGCTAGGGGTGAAGGTTTGTTGGACCTCATACACACGGATGTGTGTGGACCCTTCAGAACCGCCACAAGAGATTCTAATCGGTTTTATGTGAATTTCACTGATGATTTTAGTAGATATGGATATGTCTACTTAATGAAGCATAAGTCAGAAACCTTTGAGAAATTCAAAGAGTTTAAGCAAGAAGTGGAAAATCAATTGGGCAGGAACATTAAGATGCTTCGATCCGATCGTGGTGGTGAGTATCTTAGTATTGAGTTCCTTGACTATCTTAAGGAATGTGGGATTGTCTCACAATTGACACCTCCTAGGACACCACAGTTGAATGGTCTAGTTGAGAGGTTCAATCGGACCTTGTTGGACATGGTTCGTTCCATGATGAGTCAAGCTTCACTACCAATCTCATTTTGAGGGTATGCCTTAGAGACTGCCGCCCATATCCTTAATCTAGTCCCTACAAAGAAGATTGCCAAAACACCTCACGAGATGTGGACTGGAAAAGTTCCCAATCTAGGCCACATCAAGATTTAGGGTTGTGAGGCTTTCGTGAGACGCAAGACTAACAATAAGCTCGAACCCCGAAGCGAAAGATGTATTTTCATTGGCGATCCACAGAAATCCTTTGGCTACATCTTCTACAGACCCAGTGATAATGTGGTCTTTGTAGAAAGAAGAGGATTCTTTTGAGAGATAGAATTCATGAGTCAAGGAGACAGTGTGAGGCAAATTGACCTTGAGGAACTTCAAGAGTCAAGTGATGAAGGAACCTCAAACCCTAGCCCTCAACCTGAGGAGGAAACTCTTGTTGAGCCGACTGAAGAATCTATACCTCTAAGGCGTTCCACGAGAGTTAGGAATGCACCTGAGCATTATTATGGTTTCCATATTACTGCAGAAGGTGAGACAGTTATCAATGATAACACACTGGTAAATCTAGATGAGCCTAACAGCTAGACTAAAGCCATGGCAGGCCCTGAGGTTGCTAAATGGAAAGAGGCTATGGATAGCGAGATACAGTCCATGTATGACAATCAAGTTTGGAACTTGGTTGACAATGTACCTAATCATAAGATAGTTGGGTGGAAATGGATCTTCTAGAAGAAGACCGATATGGATGGTAATGTACACACTTATAAGGCACGACTGGTTGCAAAGGGTTGTTCTCAAACTCCGGGAATTGATTATGATGAGACCTTTTCACCAGTGGCCAAGATTAAGTCTATTAGGGTTCTGTTAGCCATTGCTGCATTTCATGACTATGAAATATGGCAAATGGATGTCAAAACCGTTTTCCTTAATGGAAAGTAGGCTGAAGATGTTTACATGGTTCAGCCAGAGGGTTTAGTCAGTACAGAGTACCCCAATAGAGTGTGTAAACTCGAGAAATCCATTTATGGGTTGAAACAGACACCTCACAGATGGAATCTTTGCTTTGATGAGAAAGTCAAAGAATTTGGCTTTCCAAGGAGTGAAGATGAATCTTGTGTCTATATCAAGGCTAGTGGGAGCATAGTCAGCTTTTTGGTACTGTATGTGGATGACATACTACTCATAGGAAATGATATCCCAACCCTGCAGGAAGTAAAGTCCTGGCTTGGGAAGTGTTTCGCTATGAAGGACCTTGGTGAAGCTGCCTATATTCTAGGGATAAGGATTTTAACAAACATGAGTAAAAGACTAATTGGACTTAGTCAAAGCACCTAAGTGGACAAAGTGTTGAAAAGATTCAACATGCATAACTCCAAGAAAGGTGAGTTACCCATTCAGAGTAACACCAAATTGAGTAAGACACAAAGTCCTAGTACTAAGGCTGAGATAGCAGAAATGAGTCGAATACCTTATGCTTCAGCTGTAGGATCAATCATGTATGCTATGACGTGTAGTCGACCTGATGTAGCCTTTGCTTTTAGCATGGTTAGCAGGTATCAGGGGAACCCTGGCAAGGCACACTGGACTGCGGTAAAGAATATCCTAGTGTACCTGCGAAGGACTAAGGACCGGGTCCTTACCCTTGGCGGGAGTGATGACTTGAGAGTTGTGGGTTACAATGATGCTAGTTTCCAGACTGGCAGGGATAATTTCCGCTCTCAGTCGGGCTGGGTCTTTACCCTAAACGGAGGGGCAATTACTTGGAAAAGTTCCAAGCAGGAGACAGTGGCATATTCCACTTGTGAATCAGAGTATATAGCAGCAAGCGAGGAAGCAAAGGAGGCTATATGGCTAAAGAACTTCATCGGAGACCTTGGAGTTCTACCAGCTATAAAGGAGCCAATGGAGATTTTCTGTGACAGCCATAGTGCGGTTGCCTTAGTCAAGGAACCAAGAGATCATTGGAGATCCAGACACATTGACAAAAACTATCACTTCATCAGACATCGAATAGAAGAAGGAATCCTCGTGGCAAAGAGGGTATCATCGGATGAGAACCCATCAGATCCCCTCACGAAGGGACATACTCGGGCTAAGCATCTCCAGCTGTAACAACCCAAAATTCATATCCCTAAATGTAACCCTTTTCGCGAGTCGTTCCGATCATCCAATCGCCGTTTCCGATTTCGTTTCCGATTCTGACATTTTATTAGGTCATTAATGTATATTTTATTTTATGACTTAATGAGTGTCTTAATACCCGTAGAACTCATTCTAACACCTCATATTAATGATCGGAACATTTCTAGAATCAACCATATCGGGTTACGGCAAATTGGCCGGGTGCGACCAAAAGCCCCGTCTAACGCGGTATCGGGTAGAAGTCTACCGTGTCCCGAACTTGGACACTATTTAAAGTGATCCAAGTCTTCATTTTGAAGCTTTTGCTCCATTCTACAACTACCGCTCCAACCTCTCTCCTCAAACTATATTTAAAGGTCAAAATCTAGAGTTTAAGGTCTCAAATCTTCAAGGTACCTTCCTATACTCATTTTTCATCATATTGGACCTTCAAATTCGAGATTTATTCATGATTTAGAGGCTTGTATATGATTTTACGGCCCATGATGGTGCTTAGGCCGTAAACCCATATTTAAAGGGTTTTTAAGCCCTTAAACCCTTCCATGACTCAAACTAGACCTAGATATAACTTTTAGAATATTGGTAATGGACTTAGAACACTTTAAACATGGATTTTGAGGGATTTATATGAGTTTATGGCCAAGGTATGTTCTTGGGCCGTAAAACCCTCAATAATGAGAGTAAACTCATTTCCAATGTGTTAGAAAGCCATCCAACACCACCAAAAGCCTTAGAATAAATCATAGAACCAACCAAAAATAGTTTAGGACCTTAAACATAACAAAACCTCACATATGAGAGTTTAAGGCCATAGAACATGCTCTAGGGCCGTAAACTCCTAATTATATGTTGTTTGATGCCCTAAATTCACCCCAAGCCTTGGAAAATTAACAAGAGTCACATGTGATTGTCCTAAGCATCACAAATTAAATATGGTTTGAGCATGGGAGAGTTTATGGTCGTAAACTCCAAGTTTACAGCCATGAACTCTCAAATGTGATGTATATGTTGATTCAATTAAATCCATGGCATTAGAAAAATCCATTCCAACATTCCCTTGTCTATTTAAGCCATTTTAGCACTCAAAACCACCCAAACATGAGTTCACGGCTGTGAACTCATGTATATAGGGGTATATGGCCGCAAACTTCATTAGGAAGTTTACTCTTGGGGAGTTAACTCAAATCCCAAGTCCCTCGCTTCAATTCCCGTCTGTAGATGTCACCCGGGTCACTCCAAACACCCGTTTTGAGGTGTTTTCGTTCGTTGGAGTGTAACTTCATATCTAATTAGAGTTTGTGAATCTAATTAGATATATTTGTATGCAATTTCATGTTACATAGGAACCTTGTGTGTTATCAGGCCTCGATTCGACGTTTAGCATCCGAAATCGACACATTTCCGCGTCCGGTGAGTTCATACCCCTACCCTTTTTAAATGGTTTTTCATTGTTTTCAGGGGGGGGGGGGAATACAAGCAAAAGTACAAGAATATTTTGTACTTAAACTTACGATTTCAATTAAATGGTTTCATAATTGTATATTTTTAAGAATTGAAAACCTTTTAACAAACTATTTTTAACTTGCAGAGTTGTTTGTTTTAACCCGATTTTCAATTCTTATTATACACTGTTATATTGTACACTTTACGTTTGATTGATCACACTTAAACTGATAGAACACATAAACCATTGTAATGTCTGTAATAAAACACTACGGATTGAGTGTAAAAGACAGACACCATCAGAAAACATAAAAACATCTGTATGTCCTTAACAATACACCTAGGTTCGAGTGTGATAGAAAAATACAATCATAATACACAAATCAATTGTAATGTCCTTAATAATACACCTAGGATC
Source organism: Lactuca sativa (assembly GCF_002870075.4). Classification (NCBI taxonomy): domain Eukaryota; kingdom Viridiplantae; phylum Streptophyta; class Magnoliopsida; order Asterales; family Asteraceae; genus Lactuca; species Lactuca sativa. The sequence continues at coordinate 172,866,349 of NC_056623.2, forward strand.
GAGTGTAAAGGACAATCACCATAAGATAACATATATATCATTTGTAATGTCCTTAATAAAACACCTAGGCTCGAGTGTAAAGGACAGTCATCATTTAGATAACACCTAGGCTCGAGTGTAATGTCCTTAATAAAACACCTAGGCTCGAGTGTAAAGGACAGGCACGTTAGAACTTAGTTAGTCATAGATACTATTTCCCTAGGCGAGAAGTAAAGAGTAATCTTAAAGATTGGAGACACGTCCTTGTAACACTTTCTTGGCACGAGATAGTGGAGGACTTCCCCTGTAACCAGAATCTCCGAACGTAGGAGAGCGTGGCTTGAGTGTATAGATCTATACGGGACTGACAATCCCACACCTAGCTGCTAGCTACAGCCAAACCGAAAGGTTCAAGGGTGACGAAAGTCATAAAAAGGATACTGGCCCTGGTCCGAGTCATATCTAGTCTGAGTATGGTTAAGGACTCGCAATCAGGATTATTAAAACTTTACGAGTATTTATTAGTTTTATGTGCGTAATAAAACTAATGTACGTTCAAGGATGACAGGCACACACACATACACACATTCAGGAAAACATGGGGTTTTCCTGGGGATAACATTGAACATATTCGGAATTGGTAAGTACACACACAGTCAGGAAAACATGGGGTTTTCCTGGGGAGAACACTGAACATAATTAGAATTTGGTAATAGTTCACACACACACAGTCAGGAGAACATGGGGTTCTTCCTGAGTAACAGTAGTACATAACTAGAAAAGTATAACAAGTTAAATAACTGAACTACAATTCACAAGAATAATCATGTTTTCATTGTACATCGTTTACTTTAATTTTCGGATTTGGAAACTAACTTTACATAAGAAAATATGGGATTTTCTTGGATAAACATTTTTTTTCAGGAAACCAAAGGAACTCGTACATTTTCAGAAAACTAACCGCTTATGAACTTACCAGCTTTATTCTGATTTTCAAACGGCTTGTATTCTCAGGTTCACATTAGATAGGTACCCGATGATCTCTTTTGGTGAAGAAGAAGTGCGTAGAAGACTCGTTTTGTTTTGTTTATATATGATATGTATCACTTGTATAACTTATGCTTTCGAAACGAATGTAAAACTTTCATATATGTAATGTAATGGTTGATTTACTTTACTTACTATGTACATTGGATTTGATACTCAACGTGGAGTCAACCCCGGAAATGTTTCCGCCTTCGGTTTTCGGGGTGTGACATATTGGTATCAGAGCCCTTGTTTATAGTGAATGAAGTATACCAAACCTTACATGGTATTAAACTATATACATTAAGGGGCCTAAGTGCTCTGAACTAAAAGTATCCTTCAAAATATAAGTATTTTCAAAAGTATATAAGTATGCCGAACCGTCGAGATCCGTAACTACAAGTAGAACAAAACATAAGTAAATGGGTGTTGTACGCTGCGGTTAAACCTGGGCAGTTATGTAGTCGTGTCTAGGATCAATATAGCCTGGCCAACTATATTCATTCGAGACACGGCCAACATGTGCTTGGGAGTGACTGTGGTATGCGGCATGCCTAAAAGTTACCCTAATACCACAAACATCGGGCTAGTGTCGTAACGAATCATGAAATACTATGGGAGTATTTCTCGAGCCAATCCTTGGTAGAAATCCTCGTTCATACATTGTTCTTTGATCATCCTCTTAGCGATAATTTTCTTGTCTTGATAACTCTATCCTGCTTTATCGCTTATTCAACATATATCTGTCATATCTCTTGATTCAATTCAGAGGACTTATCATCCTCTCTTCCTTGATCTTATTAGATCAACATGCCTCCAAGAAAGAGACCCAACTCCAAGACCAACAACCCTCCGCCACCACCGCCTCCCCAAATTGATCCAGTAGTATTCCAGGCAGCTGTTACAGTCGTAGTAGCAGCTGCCATGTCTCAACGGAACTCCGACAGTTCTGGTGGTTCGGGAGGTGATACCTAAACCCAAAACCAAGAAAGCAGTCAGGGACGCCGGAAAGAGGGTTCCTATAAGGATTTCATGAACGCCAAACCCACGTCCTTTGATGGCACTGGAGGTGTCATTTCCCTCACCCGATGGTTCGAGAAGATCAAATCCATCTTTGAAATTTGCACCTGTTCAGATTCAGACAAGGTGAAGTTTGCCGCCTGCACCTTTATCGACAAAGCTTTGACTTGGTGGAATGGCCGAGTCAAATCCCTAACCTTTCCTGTAGCCAACGCCATGGGTTGGGAAGCCATGAAGGAACTTCTGCTGGCTGAGTACTGCCATCGGGGCGAAATGCAGAAGTTAGAACATGAACTTTGGAACCTGAAGATGAAAGGTTCCGACATCACTGCTTATACTTCCAGGTTCGATGACTTGGTACTACTCTGCCCGAGAATGGTTACCCCGGAGATTAAGAAGATAGAAAGATTCATTTGGGGGCTGACCCAACCAACGAAAGGAAATGTCTTAGCTGCGAGGCCGGATACATACGACAGCGCCAAACGCTTAGCACAGATCCTAATCGATCATAGCGAAGACCTTGAGGAGGCAGCTACCACTCCTGAGCCGACAGTGAGGAGTGGTGAGAAAAGAAAACTTGGGAAGAAATAGAAAATTCAGGCATCGCACGAGTCTTCGAAGAGACAGCAAACGGTGGTAGTTCACGCTGTCACTTCCCCTACAACTGTTTCTGTTGATGGATCCTCAACCCGAAAACCTGCTAATAGGTATGCTGAAACCCTTCCTAGTTGTGGCAAGTGCATCTATCATGATCTTCCTTCCGGTCCATGTATCGAGGTAATTTGCGACAAATGTGGCATAAAGGGTCACATGGCGAAAAACTGTAAGACACCAACTCACTCAACGAGTCAAACTTCTGGAGCGGGCATTGGTCGGGCCTGCTATGGTTGAGGAGAAGTGGGGCATCTTAAGCGAAACTGCCCCAAGGCTGTAACACCTGGCAACACCGGAAGAGTTCTAGCGATAGGACGAGAGGAGACAGCCACCGATCCCACCGTTGCCACAGGTATATTTCCCCTTGATAAATTTATATGCCTATAATTCTTTTCGATTCTAGCACCGAAAGAAATTCGTTTACCATCCATTTGAACATTTTCTAACCCCGTCGTTTGCGAGTAACCAAAAATGTATATCTTTGAGATGGTTATCACGTGAGAACGAGAACGCTTATGTCGTATCCGTAGATTGTATTCTCAATCCGAGCGATTATTCTTTTTCCATTCGACCTATTGGCAAACTTTTTATGAAATGCTTTGATGTCACCTTTAGCATGAAATGACCGAGCCTCATTTATGCTGTCTTTCCTAGTTTCGAGAAAGCCGTTCATTCTAACTTCCCTCCGACCCGACTCTCATGATCTTCGTGCATCAAAGCTTAAAAAGTCTTCCCATGTATCTCTCGTCCGAGTGATCATCGAGAAACGAGAAGTCTACGATTCTTTCCCCGATACTATATCCAAAGAATTCTTGAGAATTCTTTCCAAACGCATAGTCCAGTCTCGCATCGACGTAATCCCAGGAATTTCCTTGTAGCCAAACCTCAGTGAGCACAATGTGTGCAAGTCAACTATCAGGGCTTGATGCGATCACTACGAGGTAGTAGTGGCGCCCTTCGGTCGAACCATTTTCTTGGTCATGTAGATAAGCAAAGCAGTCATACTCGTAAACCCTTCCAAAAGCAAAGGCAATAAAGAATTAGTCGACACCGGGAACACCCATGGAAACCTATCGATTCTTGGGTTCTGCTGGCTATAATCGTAGACTCATGTAGAAGTTTCCCTTAGAACCATCGGACCCTTAGTTACTCTGCTATGTGAAAATGTACTCACTTGTTGGAGGTCTTACTCTGGAAAGACATAGTACGCCTTGGGAAGTGTGGAAAACTTAACTTGTGGAACCTTAGACTCTTCGAGATCCTCGTTAGGAATCGATTCCATAGCCCTTTCCGAGCTATCTTCAGGAAACTCAGCAGCGAGCATCCGGTATTCCACATCATTTTTGTGAGAAGTGCTAACCTGACGAAAACCTTAGTCACCCTTTGACGAGGTAAAAACCGATAAAAATCCGAACCTTCATGGATGAATCAATTGAGATCGTGGATTGAGAGGTTAACCATGCGTAACAAAGCCACATCCTGACAGTGAGGGTTCGCTGGAATGTCAAGCGGAGACCCGATTCCACTTAGGAGCTTGAAGACCCGAAACAATAGATTCATCCTCATATCTCTTTTCACTTCGTGATCAGTGTTCGAATCTTTGAATTTAGGGACGAAATTCCCTCTAACGGGGGGATAATGTAACAACCCGAAATTCATATCCCGAAATGTAACCCTTTTCGCGACTCGTTCTGATCATCCAATCGCCGTTTCCGATTTCGTTTCCGATTCCGACATTTTATTAAGTCATTAATGTATATTTTATTTTATGACTTAATGAGTGTCTTAATACCCTTAGAACTCATTCTAACGCCTCATATTAATGATCGGAACATTTCTAGAATCAACCATATCGGGTTACGGCAAATTGGCCGGGTGCGACCAAAAGCCCCGTCTAATGCCGGTATCGGGTAGAATTCTACCGTGTCCCAAACTTGGACACTATTTAAAGTGATCCAAGTCTTCATTTTGAATCTTTGCTCCATTCTACAACTATTGCTCCAACCTCTCTCCTTAAACTAGATTTAAAGGTCCAAATCTAGAGTTTAAGGTCTCAAATCTTCAAGGTACCTTCCTATACACCTTTTGCATCATATTGGACCATCAAATTCGAGATTTATTCATGATTTAGAGGCTTGTATATGAGTTTACGGCCCAGGATGGTGCTTAGGCCGTAAACCCATATTTAGAGGGTTTTTAAGCCCTTCAACCCTTCCATGACTCAAACTAGACCTAGATATAACTTTTAGAATATTGGTAATGGACTTAGAACACTTTAAACATGGATTTTGAGGGATTTATATGAGTTTATGGACAAGGTATGTTCTTGGGCCGTAAACCCCTCAATAATGAGAGTAAACTCATTTCCAATGTGTTAGAAAGCCATCCAACACCACCAAAAGCCTTGGAATAAGTCATAGAACCAACCAAAAATAGTTTAGGGACCTTAAACATAACAAAACCTCACATATGAGTGTTTATGGCCATTGAACATGCTCCAGGGCCGTAAACTCCTAATTATATGTTGTTTGATGCGCTAAATTCACCCCAAGCCTTGGAAAATTAACTAGAATCACATGTGATTGTCCTAAGCATCACAAATTAAATATGGTTTGAGCATGGGAGAGTTTATGGTCGTAAACTCCAAGTTTACTGCCATGAACTCTCAAATGTGATGTATATGTTGATTCAATTAAATCCATGGCATTACAAAAATCCATTCCAACATTCCCTTGTCTATTTAAGCCATTTTAGCACTCAAAACCACCCAAACATGAGTTCACGGATGTGAACTCATGTATATAGGGGTATATGGCCGCAAACTTCATTAGGAAGTTTACTCTTGGGGAGTAAACTCAAATCCGAAGTCCCTCGCTTCAATTCCCGTCTGTAGATGTCACCCGGGTCACTCCAAACACCCGTTTTGAGGTGTTTTCGTTCGTTGGAGTGTAACTTCATATCTAATTAGAGTTTGTGAATCTAATTAGATATATTTGTATGCCATTTCATGTTACATAGGAACCTCGCATGTTATCAGGCCTCAATTCGACATTTAGCATCCGAAATCGACACATTTCCGCGTCCGGTGAGTTCATACCCCTACCCTTTTTAAATGGTTGTTCAATGTTTTCAGGGGGGAATATAAGCAAATGTACAAGAATATTTTGTACTTAAACTTACGATTTCAGTTAAATTGTTTCATAATTGTATATTTTTAAGAATTGAAAACCTTTTAAGAAACTATTTTTAACTTGCAGAGTTGATTGTTTTAACCCGATTTTCAATTCTTATTATACACTGTTATATTGTACACTTTACGTTTGATTGTTCACACTTAAACTGATAGAATACATAAACCATTATAATGTCTGTAATAAAACACTAAGGATTGAGTGTAAAAGACAGACACCATCAGAAAACATAAAACATCTGTATGTCCTTAACAATACACCTAGGTTCAAGTGTGATAGATAAATACAATCATAATACACAAATCAATTGTAATGTCCTTAATAATTCACCTAGGATCGAGTGTAAAGGACAATGACCATAAGATAACATAAATATCATTTGTAATGTCCTTAATAAAACACCTAGGCTCGAGTGTAAAGGACAGTCATCATTTAGATAACACCTAGGCTCGAGTGTAATGTCCTTAATAAAACACCTAGGATCGAGTGTAAAGGACAGACACGTTAGAACTTAGTTAGTCATAGATACTATTTCCCTAGGCAAGAAGTAAAGAGTAATCTTAAAGATTGAAGACATGTCCTTGTAACACTTCCTTGGCACGAGATAGTGGAGGACTTCCCCTGTAACCAGAATCTCCGAACGTAGGAGAGCGTGGCTTGAGTGTATAGATCTATACGGGACTGACAATCCCACACCTGGCTGCTACCTACAGCCGAACCGAAAGGTTCAAGGTTGACGAAAGTCATAAAAAGGATACTAGCCTTGGTCCGAGCCATATCTAGTCTGAGTATGGTTAAGGACTCGCAATCAGGATTATTAAAACTTTACGAGTATTTATTAGTATTATGTGTGTAATAAAACTAATGTACGTTCAAGGATGACAGGCACACACACATACACACATTCAAGAAAACATGGGGTTTTCCTGGGGATAACATTGAACATATTCGGAATCGATAACAGTTAGCACACACAGGATTGGTAATAGTACACACACAGTCAGGAAAACATGGGGTTTTCCTGGGGAGAACACTGAACATAATCAGAATTTGGTAATAGTTCACACACACAGTCAGGAGAACATGGGGTTCTTCCTGAGTAACAGTAGTACGTAACTAGAAAAGTTTAACAAGTTAAGTAACCGAACTACAATTCACAAGAACAATCATGTTTTCATTTTACATAGTTTACCTTACTTTTCGGATTTGGAAACTAACTTTACATAAGAAAATATGGGATTTTCATGGATAAACATTTTTTTTTCAGGAAACCAAAGGAACTCGTACATTTTCAGAAAAGTAACCGCTTATGAACTCACCAGCTTTATGCTGATTTTCAAACCGCTTGTATTCTCAGGTTCACATTAGACAGGTAGCCGACGATCTCTTTTGGTGAAGAAGAAGTGCGTAGAAGACTCATTTCGTGTTGTTTATATATGATATGTATCATATGTATAACTTATGATTTTGAAACGAATGTAAAACTTTCATATATGTAATGTAACGGTTGATTTACTTTACTTACTATGTACATTGGATTTGATACTCAACGTGGAGTCAACTCCGGAAATGTTTCTGCCTTCAGTTTTCGGGGTGTGACACCAGCATGCTCGGAGCATAGGGCTGAAGGATGATAAATAAAAGCTGTTATTTATGAGTGAAGTGTTGCTATAACTTGTCAGTCGTTTACTATATTTCTTTAGCATATTTTGACTTCTAGAATAATTATGTTTGGTATATCATATTATTCGAATCTCCACATTCGGTCATATGTTGGAAGTAGGTATGAATCAAGACTGTCATGATTGGTTGTAGAGGTCTAAGATGTTGGACATGGCTACAACAATCATGAGTGCTCATAAGTTCTGAGCATTGGACTCAACCCACGCTCACTGGAATCACTTCATGGAATTTATCTCGAGTGATCGTGAGACGGTAATATCATATAAGTCTTCAAACCTAGAGATATGATTTGTTACCTATGAGTTGGTTATGCATTGATTGTACGAAAACACATTGGTAACTTGATGTTATAAAACGTACCTTTGTGTGTAATTCAACAAGTAGTAGAGAAAACATATGACTCAAAGTTTATCTGTTCCTTCTCGGATTAGAAGCGATATCTGGGCCCCTCGATGATTTTGTTTTGACCTACGTACCGGGCCCGATCAGATCGAAATTGATGTGTTCAATTAAGTTCTATGTCAAACAAATCGGAAATCGGGAAACAAATGTTGGACAATAAGTAAGACCATGTTCCATGTATTTGTCTGGCTGATATCTAGAACAGAGGATTATATGATCACTTATCTAAAATGGCACGTTCTAGTTCAACAGAGTTTAAAGAGCTACGATTGTTGATTGGTTCTTGAAGTCATACTTGCAACTATAGTTATTAGACTTATCCAAGTGGGAGACTGTTGGATATAGTGTCTAAGTCCACAATTATATTTGGTATGTACTTGACCCGACCCGACATGCTCCATTTGGGTTGCACTTCACCCGAACAATTTATGGACAATCTTTGGAGAATAGTATAAGTTATGATTTATTAATATATTATAATTTCTAATATATTAATATAAGATCATATTATTTAATTAGTATTGATCTATAATTAATCTAGGATTAATTTAGAGATCAAAAGTATTACTAACTAAATATGGGCTCTTATATTTATATTGTGTGGGCTAATGCTTATTTGGAATGGGCTAGGCTTGCATAGAAAGTCCATGGATACTCCATGGAGCTTTAACCCATGGATATCATGGAAATGAAGAGACATGGGTATTAGGGTTTACATGGATGTAACCATAATCCACCACACTATATAAAGAAGGCCTTGGTTCTTGAAATCACACTAGTTGAGTTGAGTAAAGCAAGAGGGCCGATTTCAAGATAGTTGTGACTATTCTCTCAAGGTTCCAAAGTTTGTGGTGATTTGTGATTTCCATTTGAGGCATTCACACTATTGGTGCTAGGCTCTAAAACTCCAAGCAATCAACTACAACTACAAGGTAAGTAATTCTACTAGCTTTATTTGATTCAAGTTCCCCATGCCATGCTAGATAGGATAAGAACCTTGGAAAATAATTATTTGCATGTATGTTAGACAAACATAGATCCAAGGTTTATTAGGGTTGCATGTACACTTAAGAAGTGTTAGAATGCTCAAAACCCATCATTTGTAACTCTCATGCAGCATCCTATGGGTTTAACCCAACTTGATAATCCATGGAGCCTTTTAGTCCACTATACAAGTTATGGATGATTTACATAATCAACCCATATATTTAATTAGTCATCTTTTGATCACTTAATTGATTCCAAATTAATTGTTGATCAATACTAATTAAATAATACTGTTAATATATTAGAACTTATAATATATTAATAAACCACAAGTGTTATTTCTCTCATTTAGTCTATCCAAATGTATGATGCCATGCAACCAAAATGGACCATGCCAGGTCAGGTCAAGTACATACCAGAAATAGTTATGGACTTAGACAACTTATCCAAAAAAATCTCCGATAATAACCAGCCAAACGAAGAAAACTCGAAATCTCAGATGGAGACCTCGGAAGCTCCCACTGCATCACGACATCGACATTGGCCGGATCGACCAGAATACCCTTCTGGTTGACAAGGTTCCCTAGATACTGCACCTGGCACAGCCAGGTCTCACACGTAGAAAACTTTGTGAAACGTCTCTCCCTCCTCAAATTCTACAACACTTCCCTCAAGTGCTCCTCATGCTGCTCCTGAGTCTTGGAATAAACCATGATATCATCAATTAATACTATCACATACCGATCCAGCATCATTCTGCACACGCGGTTTATGAGATCTATGAACGTGGCTGGAGCATTGGTGAGCCCAAAAGGCATCACCACGAACTCATGATGGCCATATTGTGTCTGGAAAGTTTTCTGCTACATATCCTCATCACTGACCCACATCTGATGATAACTCCATCGAAATCAATCTTTGAGAACCAAGATGCACCCTGAAGTTGGTCGAAAAGATCATCAATCCTCGAAAGGGGATAATGGTTCTTCACCATTACCTTATTCAACTGCTGGTAGTCAATACACATACGATGAGACCCCTCCTTCTTCATAAACAGAATCGGGGCTCCCCAAGGCGAACTGCTCGACCTAATAAATCCCTTGTCTAACAGAACCTGAAACTGTGTAGATAACTCCTACATCTTGGGAGGAGCTAACTGATATGTTGCTTTGGCTATTGGAGCCGCACCTAGAACCAGATCAATCTTGAACTCTACCTACCGCTCCGGAGGTACCCCTAACAAATCCTTCGGGAACACATTCGAATAATCACGTACGAGATCGACACATCATCCACGACCGCCTTACCCTTATCACGGGTATCATGATATAGGCGACAAAACCCAAACAACCCTGATGAAGATAGCATCTGGCCCTCAATGCAGAATACAAAACCGACCCACACTGCGGTCTCTTACCCCGAATCACTGACTCTCCCCCAGTTGGGGTCTGAACCCGAACTACCTGTCGCTCATAGTCGATCGCTACCCCATTAGGGCTCAACCAATCCATGCCCATGATGAACTTGTTCCCGCATAGAGGAATGGGAACCATGTCAATCGGGTACTGCTCGCTGAATAAACGGAGACTACCACCCCGATGAACCCTCGTAACCCGAACCGTCCAATCATCAGCAATCTCAACATCAAGAGGACAATCCATCGCCCCCGGAGCTCCAGCAAATCTCTTTCTATGCACAAAAAAAATACAAAAGATAGGGTAGCCCCCGAATAAAATAATACCAAAGCAGAGATACCATTTACGAGGAACGATCATAAAATGAAACATATAAACATACCCAAACAATTCAATATAAATAAAGAGATAAGGAGAAGATACATACCTTTCACAACAATAGGAGCTGCACGAGCCTCCTTTGCCGTCAGCTGGAAAGCCCTGCTCTTCACTGCAGGTGAATCTGCCCGGCCTTGACGGTCGTCAGTATCCGAAGAGTCGCAGGAGTGGGTGCTGACACCAATCCTGCTACAACCAAACTCGGTAATTAGGCCTTCTTGTGGCCCCTTTAATTGCAATGAAGGCAAATCAGATTTGATCCATGGGTGGTGGTAGTAGTACAATCGCTGCTATAATGACCAGTCGAACCGCACTTTAAGCAGCCTAAACCACCACCATTACCACTCCTGCAGGAACCCTCGTGCGTCCTGCTGCATTTGCTACAACGGCTACAACCCTGATGGCCCGTCTATCTGGAATTTGATACCTTGGGCCTCTTGCCTAAACCCCCTGATGACTAAACCTCATCTGGCTTCCTCTTCATATCCATCTCCAAGTCAATCTCCATCTCCCTGGCTTGAGCTGTCATATCCTCCAACGTCTTGGAGCTAGATTGGCTCACAAACTGCCAGATGTCGGTCCTCAGCATCTTATGATATCAGTCCTTCTTCATCTCCTCGTCCTTCACATACTGTGGAACCAGAAGCCCTCTCCCTGAACATAGCGGTGATCTTAGCCACCATGTCAGAAGTCTAGCGGAGATCATGGAAGTCTCGTGCCAACTGCTGCACCTCAATAATCGTTACAAACTCAGCTCAAAACCTGGCCGAACAATCATCCCAAGTCATCCCGTCAACAACATCATTACCGACAACACTGCCAACCTCCTCCTACTAGTCTCGAGCCCTGTCCTTCAAAAGGTAGGAAGCTAGTCTAACCTTGTCCCCCCGGGACAACGACTTGTGTGGAAAGCGTTAGCAACATCTACTAACCAACGCCTAATTGCAATAAGCTCCTTCTCCCCATGATAGTCTATAGGTCCACAAGCGCGGAACTCCCTGCATGTCAAAGATCGATCTCCTGCAATAGCCATCATCTCAGAACGAAATGAACTTAATCATTCCTCTGTGGTTGAACCGAAGATCACAGGAGTTTCGGAGCTTCCTTGGTTGAACCGAAGATGACAGGAGTTTGATCGAGAATGAAACGAGTAATCTCTAACGAGAGAAACTCCCTAGTCTGCTCATTGTGCTGCCCAGCTCCAGGTCCTGAGCCTGAACCCTCCCCGACACTAGAACTGCCAACTGGGATGCCCCGCAATACCACCATACTGAAAAATAAACCACAAAACTAATAATATATGCATCGAAATATACCAGGGAATCACCGCCCTACAAGCTTCCAGATTTTATCATAGCCCTCCTTGAATCGAGTACAGATCCTCTACTTCCAGTAGTACGGGCCCATACTACCCTCCACATCTATCTGTACATTCGACAAGAATAGCTTTGACTCAACCAAGTTACTCTAAATCCATCTAACCATCCCTCACAAATAAGGATCCTAGCGCTAGATCTCCTCTTAGGTTTTCCTAGGGCAACTCCATACCACTCTCTACTATCAGCCGCAGAACAAATTCCCGTTATCTGCTCCTAATTATCTCAGGAATACCATTACATATTTTACTAAAACTAGATAATTCTTTGAATAACAGGTCTCACACTACAATGGTTGGACTCAAACAAGAGTTGCAGAATAGAGTTAAAACCTAACCTTTTAAAATTATTTAGTTCCCATGATATGTAACTTAGCATATTTATTTACTAGTTAGACGAAGCTAGCTAGAACTCCTAAAAGCGCAAAGCAAGCAGCATTTGAGCATCAAGTATCAAAACCAAGCATAATCTAATCATGTCATCCTATCATTGGTTGGTCAGTACTAGCATGCAAGTCTACAAGCTCATACAACAGGCACACAAAGGCATCTCTCCTAGCATTCTATCATGCAAAAACTGAGTAGATCTTTAACCCTAACTAGCATACGATTCACAGATTCACAAATTCAAGCATATCAAATAACATGTATGGGTAATTTGGGAAAACATAGTTGAGCTCGGCTGATTGCATGCACCACATCCTTTCTTATTTTAGAAAACCTTTTTTCTCAGAAATATTTTTGTTTTGGAAAAACTTTAGCAAATCCTCCATTTGAGTTTAGACACACCTGAGAGTGTGCCCAAATCCCTCAAACCAAGGCTCTGATACCAACTTGTAACAACCCGAAAATACGACCCAAAAATTTCATTTTTCATTCATGTGAAAATAGTATTTCAATCATAGTTCATCCAACCCAAAAACTGTAACACCTGGTTTCATCCTGAGCTCTTCTCCTTGCCACTTGAAGTACCTAAAACACATATTGAAAAACTGTAACACCTGGTTTCTGGTATGCATTTAAATTATAATTTATTCATTTTTGTATAAAAACTCGACGAGTTGGAGGCCCCAAACTCGTCGAGTAGAGATGGATTAGGATGCGGGTTAAGAAGTCTACTCGACGAGTTGAGAAGCCTCAACTCGACGAGTAGGCTGGCAGAATGAAACTCTAATTTTCAGGGTTTTGCACCTTATTTAAACACCTTAACCCCCATAAGTTGGCATCATTTCCAGCCTCCATTGTCCCAATCCCTAGCCTCAAAACCCTAATTCACTTTTGAGAGTTTTGAACCAACTTTTGTGCATTCTTGGTGATTTTGAAGAAGAAGGTAATTGAAGAAGGAGCAAGGACGTGTAAGAGGAGAGCAGATCCAGAAGTTGGGCTTCATGTTTGGTTCATGTGAGGTATAAAGCTCCAACCTTGTCTATAGCATGCTTAGATCTTGTTTTAGGATATTTTCTTCATGTTTTGGTCCAAGAATGTTGGTTTATGGGATTTGGATGCCTTTTGTGGGCAAACCCTTCAGATCTAGAGTCTTGAGGGGACTTCATGGCATAAAGGTGCCAACTTTATGGCCATGGAAGTCCCATGCAACTTTCAGACCATCTTTTGGTCTTTTAATCCCTAGTAGGCCATGCATGCAAGTAAAGATGGGAACTTTATGTGACCAAATCATCCCTAGAGTCCAGATCTATGACCCTACGACTTATCTTGATGTTTTGATGGCTTTTGGAGTTGGATCTAAGCCATTTTGATTTACGGTTAAAGCTCATTTATTCTAGGATGGGTCTTAATGGGTAAAGTCGAAATCTTTACCCTCCTAGATGTGTATTTGGCCCAGATTTGGATTATGGGACTTAGATTCAAATAATAATGGCTCAATGCATTAAGAAGGCTTAACAGACTGAAGAACTCGATGAATTCATAAAGGAACTCGACGAGTTGAGTCGAAGTGTCCCGATTTTGTTAGAGGAAGGACTCGATGAGTTCAAGGACGGACTCAACGAGTTTATTTGGAAAGTCCCGATTTTTTTGATAGGAGGAACTCGATGAGTTGGATCGCAATTTCAGGGTTTTATGATATATGGACTCGGCGAGTTGAGTCAACTCGGAATGTTTACTTTGACCGAAGTGGTGACTTTGAATTTGACTTTGACGAAAGTTGACCCTTAAGGGGTTATGAGTATCAAAGGGTAATATAAGGGAATCATTTATGTGTAGGAGTTTGAGTGAGGTTGACTTCCAAGCCGGGGACTGTACAACTACTTTACAACATTTGAGGTGAGTTACCTTCTAGTAGAAGTGGGTTGAAGGAACCAATATTGGCCCACTAGTAGCTGATTATATTAGAGATGATTGTATTTGTGATAATTGTTTGGTATGTCATTATGTATTATGCTTTATGTTCTAGTATGCTATGATATTATTTGATAGTGGTAGGAGGGGTGGGATAGACCCTGTTTCCGGTCGAAAGGACCGAAGAGGTAGACCAACACCCAGATATGCTAGGTAGTATGTGACTTATGAGTTTATATGCTAGGATGATATATGGTAGTGATAGGAGTGAAATAGTCCCCGTTATTGGTTGAAAGAGACCAAACGGGTAGGCCAACACCCATATATGCTATGCAGTTATCGGTTGAAAGAGACCGAAGGGGTAGGCCAGCACCCTAATATGCTAGGCGATTACTGGTTGAAAGAGACCGAAGGGGTAGGCCAGCACCCGGATAAGCTAGGTAGTATGTTTATTTTATGGTATGTGGTATGATGGGGGAACTCACTAAGATTTGTGCTTATGGTTTTCAGTTTTGGTTTCAGGTGCTTCGTCTTCGAAGGGAAAGGAGTTGATATGATCGCAGCGCATCACACTGCGTTTTCCGCATATGAGATCTTTGGGAGTTATACTCTGATGTTGTTTTATTATGACACGTTTTGACATTTGATAAATTGGTTTTGATATGGGTTGATGATATGGATGTTTTCAGACAAATGGTTTTATACTTATTAAATTTAAAATTAAATTTTTGGTCTTAAATTTTGGGATGTTACAAGTTGGTATCAGAGCCTTGGTTTGAGGGATTCGGACACACCTTCATGGGTGTCTGGACTCAAACCGAGAGATTGAGAAACTTTTACAATGAAATCAATTTTTCTAAAAATTAAAATTAAGGGTTTTGAGAAAGAACAAGGAGTGTGACGGATGTAATCGGCCGAGCTCAATTAAGTTTCCCTAAGATACCATACATATTTGCTATGATATATGATATGATTATGAGAATTGCATGCTAGAATAGGGTTAAGGATCTAGGAAGGATGCCTTATATGCCTACTATATGTGTATCAGAATTGCATGCTAGATTAGGGCTACGGATCTAGGAAGATACCTTATATGCCTGTTGTATGTGCTTATTGAACTGCATGCTAGTAATGATTAGTCAGTAAGATGATTGCGTGATTAGGATATGCTTGGTTTTGGTTACTCAATGCTCAAATGATGCTTTCTTTGTGCTTATGGAGTCCTAGTTATTTTTATTAACTAGTAAGCGAATATGTTAAGTTACATATTACGAGGACTAATAACTTCAGAAAGTTAGGTCTAGCCCTATTTCGTAGCTCTTGTTTGAGTCCAGCTGATGTAGGGTAGGGCCTTTCATTCAAAGAATTATCTGGTATTAGTAATATGTAATGGTATCCGCGAGCTAATTAGGGAGAGATAGCAGGGACTTCTTATGCAGCTAATGGCAGATAGTGGGTCAGAGATTACCGTAGGGCAAGCCTAGGATGATATTAATGTTGAGAGCAATAGTAGTGAAAGGGATTTGGTGGAGTCAAGGCAATTCTTGAGGAATGTACAGAAAAATGTGGAAGGTAGTATGGGCCCGTACTACTAAAAGCAATGGATCCGTACTCGAATCAAGGAGAACTGAGATTAAACCAAGGAACTTGTAGTAAGCATGAGGTCTCTTGATATTATGTATGACTCTGATGATTGCGTGGTTTGTTTTAGAATGGTGATGACACGTCATCGAGCAGGAGGTTCAGGGTCTAGGTCAGGTTCTGGTACAGGTTATGAGCCAGTTGATGACAGATTGCATGAGTTCATTGCATCCGAGATTACAAGAGGCATCCTTGAAGCGACCCGAGTGATTTCGGGTCGATCAAGGTGGGTATCATTGAGCTGATGGAGGATCGCCTTAGGGCATTCAACATTGACATGGCACCTGGCTAGTCAGGGACTCGTACACCCTCCTTCAAGGATTTCAGGGGATGCAGATTGCTCAACTTCAGCGGGGTGAAGGACTCCATTGTGGCGAGACGATAGATCGCGCACATTGAGTATGAGCTGGTGACGAGCTTCTTCCCTGAGGGGTCGAAGGTCAGGTTTGTTGCTGGTTGTTTGAGAAAGAGGGCTAGAGATTTGTGTGAGGCAGTCAGCGATACATTGGGAGCCCCAACCATTGAGGTTATGACCTGGTCGGACTTTGTGACCAGATTCCGAGCCGAGTTTGCACTAGCTTTGGAGATTCAGTAGCAAGCCAGGGAGTTTTTGGATATGAGATAGTCTACTCAGACAGTGGCGGAAATTACCGCCAAGTTGAAGGAGTGGGCTTTGTTGGTACCTCAATATGTGGGTCATGAGGAGATGAAGAAAACCCAATACGATGATATGCTGAGAGTTGACATTCGGAAATATGTCAACTGGTCGATGAGCCCGACCTTGGATGATATGATAGCCAGGGCACTAGCGAGGGAGATTGATATAGAGCACATCAGGAAGAGGAATGCGGAGACTGGGAAGACGACTCAGGTTTCTGGAAAGAAACCCAAGGAATTCGACTCGAGGTCGAAGGGCCAGTAGGGCCGGAGCCGCTGTGGGAAATATGGTAAGACGCATGAGGGTGTTTGCAGATTAGGGGGATTGGGCTGCTATAAGTGCAACAAGTTGGGGCACTTTGGCAGGGATTGTACTGCCCCTGCCCCATCATTCAGACATCAGACCTTATTTGCTTTCATTGCAATCAGAAGGGCCATAAAATGGCCAATTACCCGATACTGACATCAAGAGAGCCAATGGAGGCGCTAGCTCCAGTGACCCTACGGATCGCAGATGGCTGCATGGGCAAGTCAGATGATCCAGTGGTGTGGAGCCGAGCCTTCTAGCTGACTGCCGAAGAGGCGCGTGCCACACCGGATGTGGTGACGAATATGTTTTCTTCTCCCTAACTTTTATTACATGTCAATTTTGATATTTATATTCTATGTGCTCCATGTGAAAAACATCCCAGTACAGGTGTTATTTGATTCGAGGGCTACCCGATCATTCATATCTCTTGCGCTCAACAAGAGGTTTGTTGAGTCTTCAGGCATGTTGGATTATACTTTAGAGGTCGAGATTGCGGACGACCGATCCGTACGGGCATAAGAGGTTTATAGAGGTTGTTTCCTAAGGATGTATGATGAGCGTTACCTCGTGGATTTGGTTTCCATTCCTTTGTGTGGGAACAAGGTCTTGATTGGCATGGATTCGTTGAGCCCTAATGGTATGGTGATCGACTTTGAGCAGCAGTTGTGCAAGAGTATTCGGCTGACTTTGTGTTCAACAGCGAGGGCTAGGCGCTACCTTCAACAAGGTTGCGCAGGTTATGTCACCTATGTTATGGATACTTGAGAGGAGGGTAACGCGACCGTGAATCATGTGCAAGTTGTGCAAGAGTATCCAAATGTGTTCCCGGAGGAGTTGCATGAGAAACCTTCGGAGAGACACGTGGAGTTCAGGATTGACCTAGTTCCGGGTGCGCCTCCGATAGCCAACGCACCATATCAGTTGGCTCCTCCCAAGATGCGGGAGTTGTCTACGCAGATGCAGTTGCTGTTAGACAAAGGATTTATCAGGCCATGCAGTTTGCCATGGGGAGCCCCAATCCTGTTTGTGAAGAAGAAGGATAGGTCACATCAGATGTGTATAGATTACCGGGAGCTGAATAAGGTAACAGTGAAGAACCGTTACCCACTCCCGAGGATTGATGATCTCTTTGACCAGCTTCAGGGAACATCTTGGTTTTCCAAGATTTATTTGCGATTAGGGTACCATCAAATGAGAGTCAAAGATGAGGATGTGTAGAAGATAGTGTTTTGGACTCACTATGGCCACTATGAGTTCGTGGTGATGCCATTTGGGCTCACCAATGCTCTTGCTACGTTCATGGATCTCATAAATCATGTATGCAGACCGATGTATGATCGATCTGTGATAGTTTATTGATGATATCCTTGTTTATTCAAAGACGTAGGAGCAGCATGAGGAGCACTTGCGAGAGGTGTTGGATACCCTGAGGTCGGAGAGCTTGTATGCCAAGTTCTCCAAGTGCGAGTTTTGGTTGCACGGGTTGCGGTTTCTAGGGCACGTTGTCAACCAGAACGATATTCTAGTCGACCTGGCCAAAGTAGAGGTCGTGATGAGATGGGAGGTTCTGAAGTCTCCATCTGAGATTCGGAGCTTCCTTGTTTTAGACGACTATTATCGTAGATTCATTTAGGACTTCTCCAAGATAGCAGTACCCCTGACCCGACTGACGAAAAAGGTTGTTGTCTTTCACTGGGGGACTGAGCAATAGGCAGCATTCGAGACTTTGAGGTAAAGGTTGTCCGAGGCTCCAATCTTAGCCCTGCCAAAGCGCGTTGAGGATTTTTTAATGTATGTGATGCATCCATCTCGGGTTTGGGTGCATTGTTGATGCAGAGAGGGCACGTCATCGCCTATGCCTCGAGGCAGTTGAAGCCTCACGAGGCGAATTACCCGACGTACGACCTAGAGTTCGGGTCAGTTGTTTTTTCCCTCAAGATTTGGCGACAGTACGTCTATGGGGTCTGTTGTACCATTTACACGGATCACAAGAGTTTGAGGTACTTGATGGACCAACCAAATCTGAATATGAGGTAGCGACGGTGGTTGGACGTGGTAAAGCATTATGATTGTGAGCTCCTCTACCACTAGGGGAAGGCCAATGTTGTGGCTGATACACTTAGCAGCAAGGCATTCATGACCCCGATTAGATACATCTGCCTAAGGATGACAGTAGTGACTCCCCTTTTGGAGCAGATTCCGAAGGCCCATCAGGAGGATATGAAGGATGAACGCCAGAAGGGTGAGCGTATTGTGGGTCAGATTTCCTCCTTCGACTAAGATAGTTGCGGGCTATTGACACTCCAATACAAAGTGTGGGTTCCATACACGGGCATTGTGCGCCAAATCCTGATGTAGGAGGCGCATAAATCTAGATTTTCCATCCATCCCGGGGCGACGAAGATGTATATAGATCTCCGTCCTGATTACTAGTGGCCTTACATGCAGTAGGATGTACCCTTGTATGTCGAGAGTTGCTTGAACTGTAGGAAGGTCAAGGCCGAACGCTAGAGACCTCATGGCAAGACATAGTCATTGGATATCCCGGTGTCGAAATGAGAGGATATCACTATGGATATCATCACGAAACTTCCCAAGACCACACAAGGAGTGGATTCGATTTGGGTCATCGTGGATCATTTAACCAAGAGTGCTCATTTCATTCTGATTAAGGAGAGCATTGGGGTATCATTCTTCCAGCCTACTCATTGAGTTGAGGCTTCTCAACTTGTTGAGTAGACTTCTTAACCAGCGTCCCAATCCATCTCTACTCGACGAGTTTGGGGCCTCCAACTCGTCCAGTTTCTATACATTAAGAAGGCCCAGATCTAGATTTTGCGACTTAGATTTGAAGAATAGTGGCTCAATGCATTAACAAGGCTTAACAGACTGAAGAACTTGACGAGTTTATAGAGGGTCTCGGCGAGTTGAGTCGAAGTCTCCCAATTCTGTAAGTGGAAGGACTTGATGAGTTCAAGGACTCGATGACTTATTAAGTCATATCATATGGTATAATAACTAGTTTATTCTCTCTTAAATATTATTCTCACAAAATAATAATTATTACCTAACTACATATAAGAGTTGAATATATTTATTAATAATCAATTTAGTAATAAATATTTTACCTAACTACATATAAGAGTTGAATATATTTATTAATAATCAATTTAGTAATAAATATTTCATAAGTAACAATTTGATAAAGGTGTAACCATATAGGATCATATGTTTTTAACTAACATCATTCTAAAATTATTCTTGAGCATATAGATCCAACAAGTATATGTCTTTCTTTTAAGAGACACTCGCTCGTCACTTGTATGGTCATTGTGTGATAAAGTTCACCAAACAGATTGGATTTATATTTTGATATTCAAGGTAGTTTTGCAATTTCTAGTGGGATAAAGGTCACATAACCACTAGTTATGTGTTGATTCTACAATTCTTGCAAGTTTGATGACTTGATCGGAAATATTTTGTGATAAAGAGCAACTAAGCATTAGAGACTCAAGGCATATATGGGATCAAACATGCCAATTAACAAAACTTGGTAAAATATCCCATAAAACTAGTAGTTATTTAAATGTTTCCCCACCACGCCGTGGCCACCCCAATATCCACATATGGAGTCTTTAATTTCCATAAACACCAAAAAAAATATTTACCTAGAACTGGTGTAACAGTTCTCCTCTACTTGAACTAGATTTTTTTCCTTGAAATTCTCAGTCGAGAACATATCTGAGTAGTGCTCCCACATGTCTGCCTCAGGCTCCCAACTCCACCTTGAGCCCTTTTGGTGCTTCCAATGCACCTTGACCAAGGGAACCACCTTGTTGCCTAAAGTTTTCGTATTTTATCAATAATCACCACTGGTCTCTACACATAGTTCAAGCGCTTGTCCACTTTGATGTCCTCTAAAGGGATCATATCTGAATCACCCACTAAGCACTTTTGTAGTTGAGAGACGTGGAAAGTGCTATGAATCTGGCAAAGCTCCTATGGTAAATCCAACCGGTAGGCCACCTTGCCCACCCTGGCCATAACTTGGAATGGTATGATGAATCTAGGGCCCAAATTGCCCCACTTCATGTAGCCTATAACACCTTTCCAGGGTGACACCTTCAACAATACTGTATCCCCAAATTGAAACTCTAGCCCCACTCGTTGCTTGTCAGCATAGTTCTTCTATCTGCTCTACATTGTCTGCAATCTCTATCTAATCTTCTGGATGAGATATGTCGTATGGAGTACTAATTTTGTGCTCCCCATTACCCTATGACCGTCCTCGCCCAAGCAAACTAGGGTCCAACACATCCTTCCATAAAGAAGCTCATAAGGAGCTTCACCAATGCTGGAATGAGAGATGTTGTACAAAAACTCAGCTAAAGGGATGTAGAAGTCACTACTCCCACCAAAATTAATAACGCAGGCTCTCAGCATATCCTCAAGCATCCAAATAGTCTGCTTACTATGCCCATATATCTATGAATTGTAAGAATTACTAAAAAGCAACTGAGTACCCTGCTCATTATGGAACCTCTTCCAAAATATGGAAGTGAATCGAACATCTCAATCACATACGATGGATGTACATCATGCCTAGAAATATCGGTCCATTTCTCGGTCATAGTGTTGACATAGATGGAAAGGAAATGGCACTCTTGGTCAGGTTGTCAACAATTACCCAAATCACATCAAATCCCTTAGACGTCCTTTGTAGTTTTGTGATAAATTCCATGGTGATATGTTCCCATTTCCACATGGGAATATCCAAAGGCTATAATTTGTTGTGCGACCTATGATGTTCGATCTTCACCTTCTGACAAGCCAGGCACGTCTCAATAAACCAAGCTCTCTCTCTCTCTTCATGCACGACCACCAATAACTAAGCCTTGAAGTCTCGATAAATTTTTTTGGCTCCAGGTTGAATATAGACTTATGTGACGGGTTTTGATACAAAATATAAGTGTGTTTTTCATAAAAAAACGATGAATGGAAGCATTAAAATTAACAAGTTTATAACAAAACCAAACCATCTAGGATCCATTTATATAGGTTACAATGATATTAAAACAACCATAAAGTGTTTTAGAATGACAACCTTTGGAGCCTTTGAAGCCACTTGGTATTGGGGTGTTGATGAAGATAGAAGAATCAAAGAGTATGATTTTCTTTACAAGTATCCACCATCAAGAATAAGGCACCAAGAAATGCTAGTTTCTTCTTATAATACTTTGTTCTTTAAGCCTTTAAGTTCTTAAAAAAATAAGCACCAAAGGAAGATACAAAGTTAGTACCAAATCTAGACTTCAAACCTCAAAAGAAAGAGAATAGAAGAGTAAGTAGAAGCTACGACTTCATGAAGAGAAAGGGGGTACCAAAAGACTAGCAACTTTCTTCCATAAGACCAACTTATATATCCCATGCATGCAAAAAGGTTATGCCTTATTTTAATCTAAAGTAATACCCTAAAGGACTATCATGGGAAACTCATTATGGAGGTTGAAAATCAACCTCCATGCTTCTTGAAAGGTGGTGTCCAAATGTTGATGAGAAAGAGACAAAAGCCAAGCAATCTTATTCCTTTAATTAAACTAAGTAACTAGTTAAATAATAAAGTAACAAATGTGTCCAACATATTTGTACATAACTTATTAATCATACCATATGATACAATGACTAGATTGTTCTTTCTACCATTATTATTTTTGTAAAACAATAATTTTTCTCTAATCAAATACAAGAGTTGAATTTATTTATTAATAATCAAATACTTAATAAATATTCAATATGTGTCAACTTGATAAAGTTATGACCCTATAGGTTCGTATAATATTAGCAATGTAACTCAATATTGATTTTTGGGCATATAGATTCAACATTATGCGCCTCCTCTAACAATGTCTGATGGACCCCACTGGAAACAGGAACCTAAACTCGTCCACACTTGATCAATAATTCCTGATTGTCGGTGATAGACCAAGCGATCTGACCCCTAATCTTTTCGTTCTTCCAATTTCCCTTCTTGATTCCCTCGACATGAGCCTCCTTGATCAAATCCATAAGTGGTGAAATGATGCTAATCCTCAAGCATAAGTCTTGAATAGGAGCACTAGTTGCCTTGTGGCTCAAGGTATCAACGACCACATTGGCCTTCCCCGGGTAGTAATGGATCTCACAATCATAATCATTGACCACGTCAAGTCACCTATGATGTCTAATATTCAGATATGGCTGGTCAATAATGTGACAACCCAAAAGTTTCCGTTAGTTTTAACGTCGAAGTTAACGTCGAAATTAGTTACGCCAAAAATTAGCCAAAAATTTATCCTAATAATATTTTTGATCGGAATTAAACCCGTTGGAATATTTTAAATAATATTCGTCAAGCGAACAAAAATTAAGGCGGTATAATTTTAAAATTTTCCGTGATTTAGATAGTGGTGAAAAACCCCGTTAGCGGTTGGTGTCAAGAGAACCCCAGCCAGGCCATAAGCTCCACCCTACATAAGGGAGGAGTGGGATTCACTCCCACCTTTTTCCCCACCTAAGACACTCTCTCTCTACTTTCTCTCTCTACAAACGGGTTTTGGTCAAAAATCACTCTTTCAAGCTCCAAATCGGTAAGCTAACCTTCCTAGCTTGTTATCTAACTTATCTATCTTTCAAATTCGAGGCTTAAACATCCAAAAACATCAAGAACATGTGTTTACGGTCTTGGGAGCCTCCCAAAACCGTAAACCCCTTGGATGTGGGTTTTAATGCTCAAAAACCCTTCCAAAACACTTCTCATGCTTAGTAATGGCTTAGAGGCTTACCCGAAAAGACTTAGAACACCAAAATCGGACCAAATGGGGAGTAAACATGAGTTTACGGTCTAAGGATGTTCTTAGACCATAAACCCATGTTCATGGACCATAAACACCTTTTATGGTGTCAAGCTACCCCTCAATCACCTCCAAGGGCTTCCATGAGCTTCCTAGAGTGCATAGAACCTTATTTTCCTTCATTTCATGCACCAAAGGATACAAAATCATGTCACAGTTGAGTTCATGGTCCTAGAAGGTTCTTAGACCGTAAAAACCCATTCTTAGACCATAAACACCCCCAAAGGGTGTTAAAGTGCCCCTAACACTTTGTATGGCTTGGAATTGGACCTAGGACGTCGTATGCTTAACGTACAACCACAAAAACGCATGATTTAGGGACTAACATGAGTTTACTACTGTAAACTCATGTGTTTAAGGTAGTAAACTCCCCAAGTGTATCTCCTTAGACCGTAAACACCTTTCCAAGGTGTTTAAGTGACCTAAACACCTTCCTATGCCTCTAAAAGCCACTAGAACCTTGCATGCATGAGTTAGAACCACCAAAAAACAAAAGAAATGGGGCAACATGAGTTTACTACCGTAAAATCATGTGTTTACGGCCGTAAACTCCTCAAGGAGTAAACTCTGGACCGTAAACTCCATTTTGTGCCCATTTTGAGCCCTAATCACTTCCTTAGCCCTTGATTCAACTCTAGCATGACTCCATGACTGAGTTAAGACCTTTAAGCATCCCATGACACTACTACCATGAGTTTACTGCCGTAAACTCATGGGGGAAAGGGTCTTGAAACCGTAAACACCCATAAGGGCTTTTATTTGAGGAGTAAACTCCAAAGTGAGCTCATACACACCTTCTATGCAACCCTTGACACATCTAACACTTGTAGCAAAGTGTTTTTATGTCGTAAGACATCCTTACTTGCTTAATTAGTTGTTAAATGACTAATTAGATACTTAAATGTATCATTACATGTTAAATAGGATTCGCGTGTCTGGTCAAGTCCTCACTTGACACTTAGCATCCTATACCGGTACCTTCGTCGGATCCACTTACATCAGGTGAGTTTATACCCCTTAATGAACCTTTCATATATTTTTACGTGTTTTATAGGGGGGGGAGAATACAAGTTAAACATGCCAGTTATCAGATCAATCACATATGATTGATAACCCGCATGTACAAGGATTTACTACATTGTTAACCGTTTTACCGAGAATGTTACTGTAATTAGTTTTCTAAAACGTCGTTATTTGTTCAACTTTTACTTATATTGTTTTATAAAATTTTCATTTAAAACTTGTTTATAAAAGTTTCCCAAAGGATTTCTAAAGGTTTTCAAACTTACTTTACGAAAGAATACCAAGTTGTTATTTTCTTAAGTATAAAGGTTTTTCCAAAGTTTTCATCAAGGTTTTCTTCCATGTTTTATACTCTTACTTGTTAGATACCGCTGCTTCACTTCTACTTAGTTTAAATTCCTATTGATAACGCTTTCACTTCGTGATATGCTTATCCCTGTTATCGCTTATACTTCACGATTTGGTTATATCTCACGAGTCGCTTATACTTCACGATTCGGTTAAACCTCAACATTCACTTATACTTCATGATTTGGTTATACTTCACGATACGCTTCCACTTGTTAAACACTTAAACATAGTTAGTTGTATGTCTATTCTTGTATAGATGCATATAAATAATGTTTGAAAGACTTAGGAAGGCTTGTTCGCCCTGTTTCCTTTTCTTCGTTGAGATGTGGTCTGGTGGGATCGGATGTCCGTCCAAAGGTCATTTGATCATTAATTATATATTATGTATACAAGCATAGTCATATGGGTTTACATTAGTCAGTTTAGTTATGAGTCTCTATCACTAGTTCAATATTTTTACATTAGATTTCACTATACGAGATACATCCTCAGTACACGGCCTTCTCCGTTGTCACGTTGGTAACCAAAGTCTCTTGTAGGAAGAGTGGACATTGTGTGTATAGATCTATACAGGATTGACACCCCCGCACCCTGACTGCTAGCTACAGTCCACGACCTACCAAGCCAAGGGGTGAGAAATGTCATATTTATACCGACGCTTACAGGGCTTCAAGTTCTCTAGTGTCTATCAGTATGGTTACGAGTATCTCGGGGTTACCTTATAATTCATGGCTTTAAGGTAACGGGTTTTATACACAATACTCACTGTATTCATTGTGTTCACTGTATTGGACCTTACTAGCTGTATCTTTCATTTGATACTGTTTAGGGTCTGTCTCCACTGTATTGGATCTTACTAGCTGTATCTTTCATTTGATACTATCTAGGGTCTGTCTCCACTGTTTTGGACCTTACTAGTTGTATCTTTCATTTGACACAGTCTAGGGTCTGTCTCCACTGTATTGGACCTTACTAGCTGTATCTTTCATTTGATACTATCTAGGGTCTGTCTCCACTGTGTTAGACCTTGCATGTTGTATCTTTCATTTGATACAGTCTGGGGTCTGTGTGTCCTTTTGTTAGACTGAGCCAGGCGTATCGTTCATTTCGATGCTCTCCTGGAGTCTATGATTCCTTT
This sequence comes from Lactuca sativa, assembly GCF_002870075.4. Classification (NCBI taxonomy): domain Eukaryota; kingdom Viridiplantae; phylum Streptophyta; class Magnoliopsida; order Asterales; family Asteraceae; genus Lactuca; species Lactuca sativa. Next base: position 172,892,767 of record NC_056623.2, read on the forward strand.
TGCCTTAGTCAGCAGTCCTCATTGCGGAGGCAGATGTTATTTTCCCTGATATTCTTCTACTTTCTTTAAAGTCAAACACCGTATTTTGATGACGATAGTGTTTAAGGGCAAACTACTTTTTACCACATAACTCTGACCAGTCTTGGTAGAAGACTGCTTTTTAATTAGAAAATATAGGATTTTCTGGAAAAGACTCTAATTCACTGTATACTTTAAAACTACTTCTTATATAAAGTTATTTGAATAAAATGACACTAAATACTTATGAACTCACCAGCATTTGTAAAAATGCTGATACTCGCTTTTCAAATAGCTTGTATTCTCAGGTCACCATTAGACAGGTACAATCCAGGAGTTTTTGTTGAAGACTATTTTATGCCAAGCTGCACTTAGACTATTACTTGTATTACTTTGATGTATTGTAATGTAAACCATGTAGAACTATTACTATTAATGCAATGGTTGTTGTACTTTGATTTACTATACTACATATGTTGTGATACTTGACATGACGTCATCCATCCCAGAACGTTTCCGCCGTTCCGGTTTTGGGGTGTGACAGATTGGTATCAGAGCATTATTTATAGTGAGATAAGTATATCAATTCATAAAAGATTTACAGCCTATAAATACATAGGGATAAAACACTTTGACCAAGAATTATACTTTAAAATATAACCATATTTTACCAAAGTATAAGAACATCCTAAATCTAAACACTTGAACACAAGTATCACAAGAAGAACAAGAATAAAAGTCTTCGGATGTTGAGCATTACCGTCAAACCTGGGCAGTTATGTAATCGTAAGCTGGAATAAATGTAACCTGATCAACTACATTTATTCGAGATGCGATGAACGTGTGCTTGGGAGTGATAGTGGTGTTGCAACAGGTCTGAAACTTACCAACTAGGAATGCTAGAGCCAAACATAAAGTTTAAAATACTATGGGAGTATTTTGAAATACTAAAAGACTCACATTAATTTCAGAATCATATTCAGAAGATAAGAATCAAACAAGAAATTAAAATACCATAGGGGTATTTTAGGATCCATAGATAACCTTGTGTGAAGAACTAAAAAGATCCTTATTGATATACCTACAGTTACAGAGGGTATACTCTCAAGCTTATATATAATAAGGATCCCATAGGCTAAGAGTGTGTGGTTTCGCTCTACTTCCTTTTCCTCGTTGGGATGTGGATATAGGGTAGTATCACATATTCGAAGGCCTATCGGATCTAAGCTATATATGATTTGTATACCCTATGTAATCGTAGCAGGACTAAATATGGATCACTCGGTGAAAGGTTAATAATCTCTTAGGATTCTTTAGACATTTCCATTCTCACACGAACCCTGTAGAAAACCCTATCCACTTCAGTACTCGGCAGAAGAGTTGAATTAAGACCCCGAAGAGGTTCATTGAGAAGATTTTCAGGCGGAAATAAATGAACTGGGTCTAGACTATTGAATTCACCAAGTGCCTATATCTTTTAGGGACATCGGTGAAGAAATTCGCCTAAGCATCCAAGATCCCCAGTCATCTATCATGAAGTGGTGACACCCAGAGTCGAATTCGGAAGTAAGGCGAAGTATAAATTCAATATGTGTATAAGAGAAGAGAACCCTAGGTAACTACCCGAAGAAAGCCAACGCCGGTCCTAGTCAAAGATACGAGGTAGACAGAGGGAGCCAGTGCCTGGAACCCGAGAAGAGTCTTTTCCTCGTGTTCGTCATGCTAATACACCCATAAAATAATACAATTTAGTGAGTTAGTGGTTACACTACTCACGCTATGTGTTAGGTAAATCACCTTTTCCCATAAGTCTTCATGAACTTTTCTTTCCGTGGTATTCGTTCCGAACTGTTCTCAAATCTTTCCAAGCCAGAGAGTGAAACCTTCCCAGTATAAAGGTAACTTAGTAGGAACGACTCCCATCTTATGGCTTTTTTCGATACTCACACTCCTACCTTGTACACCAAGACTACATCATAGGGATGTAGGTCGACACTCAGACAACCAATATCCGAGGCACGGGAAAAATTTAGGCCTAACATAGTAAGGATAGATATATCCAGGGTTAACCATCGTCTCTCATCAGCTTGTGTTCCTTTCCGTGTAGGAAAAACCATGCCTTCGAAGAAGCGTAACCCATCCGTTGGCAAGAAACCGACTCTCCTATTCGATGAAGCTACTTTCCAGGTTGCAGTCTCAACAGCCGTAGCAGTTGTCATGGCTCAACTAAATGCTAACAACGCCAATCTTAGCAAGAGCCCTATCGGAAATTCCGATCCTAGTAGTGGACAACAACAACCAACCTCTGCATACCAGCCACCTAAGAACCTCAACTAAATCCACTGAAGAGAAAGATCAAGATCGAGGAGGGAAGCACCTCGGCTCAAGGACCTTCCGAAGGGCAACGAGCTGAGACAGTCAATACCCCTGCCAACCCTTCCATCCCAAAGTCTAGGAGACCATACCTAGGAAACCTTCCCCACTACAGCAAATGCAGTTACCACCATCATGATAGCTGTCGAGAACTCCTTTGTGCTAGGTGCAATATGAAGGGCCATGCTGCTCGCGTCTGCAGAATCCTGGTTGAGTTTACTACATCAACCACCAGTGTGGCAGACAACCTAGTTTGCCACCTATGTGGAAAACTGGTACACTTCAAAAGGGACTGCCCAACCGAAGGAAAAAAACAAAGACTCGGGAGGAGTCTGACCCTAATGCTTAGGGAGAAGCATCAAGGAACCCGGTAGATTTTTGGTACGTCTCTCAATCTCAGATAGTTAACCGAGAACATAAAAAGGCTAATTCTAAATGTAATTACTTCCCCGTTAAGGCGAAAGTCGTAGCACTGTTATAAAATTTAAAATTTCATCAGGTAAAACTATAATGGCTAAATATATACGTTACGGCCATGTATAATTAAGATGGATAGACCTAGAGTGAGTGAAGGCTGCCTCATTTCCTGTTCCTCGTTTGGTTGTGGATTTAAGGCGGAGTCGCTCAGTCAACAGTCCTCCCCACCTTAATTATACATGACTAGTATATGTGAGGCGATTATAGAAATGCCTCATAAGAATCCATTTATGAAAAGGTACTTTACTCACAAACACTCAGGACTCTCTATAGTTCCGCGTCGACTCTATCGGTCCAAGTATCCGCGACAGTGATACACGGGACGAAACCCGAGACGCCTAGAACTTGTGTTCCCGTTCGGCACATGACTCTATCGACCCTCATTCTATATCATGTCGAAGTATGCCAACTTCGACGCCTCTATCAGTCATGGTTCGACTTCGTGCAACCATGTGTAAATCCTTAGTGTTGTGTAAAAAGAACTTTCTCCATAGCCATTCGGCAAATAAAGGTTCTTCCGAACCTAAACAAAAAAATAAAAATAAAATAATAATAATAATAATAATAAAGACTAATGCGATCCGTCAGTCGTCACTCTTATTTCATACCTTCCGAAGTAACCAGGAGAGGGGTATTGTGCACTGTTAACCAACCCTCCTTAGACAGATAGAAACCAAAGCAAAAGACACTGCAGGTATTCCAGAAGACGATAACCACCCGAAGCATATTCCGTAGATCCTCTAGAATGACCCTTCGCACCTCGCCATTCAGGTTCGTGAACCCAGAGGATAGGACTCATGGGACTGACTACTATAACTGAGTATATGCATAAGAGTGGTATATAATTGAGATCAAAAAGATTTAAGATGTGTGCTTCCTCCCTACTCCCTGTTCCTCGTTGGGTTGTGGGTCTGGGTGGAGTCGCACAACTGAACTTCCTGCCGACCTCAATTATATACGGCTTGCATACGCCAAGCATTGGTGGTTAAGCCAAGTATGAGCTCTACCACGAACCTCATAGTGAAACCCTGCATCTTATCCCATGGAATGGGAGCTAGAGTCAAAGAGAACCCTTGCGGGTTGAGCCACTATAATGACCACATATCCGAAGTTTGTTGTCATCCCGGTTAAGCCAACATAGTAGCTAAACACCCTCGGTTGGTGAAACAATTTGAGTCATAAGAGTCAAAGACATTGACTACGACCATCCATTCACGCGTAATCCCACGAATTAAGCATCTCAACGGATATCCTGGAAATCCGAGTGCTGCGATAAATTAAACTCTGAGAAGAGTGGATGAGGAGATTAAAGTTCCGAGTGATGGAACCCTATACTCACTAGATTTGACCTAGACCAAGAAAACTCAGAACCTTCGGAAGAGTAGTTGCCGAAGATGTTCGCACTACTTAGGCACTTCGGTCACCCCGTTGCCGATGAATAGTGCCTAGGACCCTCCACCCTCTCGCATGGAGGAAATCACCGTCGCCCTGTAGACGATAGACTGCATTTTCCGAAGTGAACACTAGAATATCGAGAACCACAGGATAACCTCCGCAACTAAGAATACTTGAATAAAGTGCAAAAGTAGATTGTGTTAAGCCTCATAACCCAGATCCCGAAGAGATTATCGACTTGACACCAATCTAGGAATTAGTCGATGGGTTATACAAGAGCGTCCGCTTTCCGCACTGAAATAAACCAACGTCTTAGAGATTCAACGGACTACTAGGTGTTCCACGAATAATATCTCGCACATAAATAGTAGAACCATCTCCCGAGGTAGTCCAACACTTGTCTGGTGAAACTCTATCTTCCCGACCCTGAGGGTGTTAGAAATATCTCAAGAACCAGAAGTGAAGACCCATTTCACACTAGGTTGACATAGACCCTGCAGCAAACAGATACCCGTAGACACGAAAATCCATCCGATGATCTAGAAAACCCTGAAAATCCAATCAATAGGAAACACGAATCCAAGGACAACCCGAGCTTTCTAAGAACCAACCCGAAGGACTACACCTTTAGTATGAGAGAGAACGGTTGGAACTTCGGAATGGAGATCACGCCAGTAATGATCTCGCCATAGAATTACACCATGTTCTATGTACTGAAAAGCTCTACCTTTCCGAGAGCATAGGACCATTCGAGATTCTTTACGAAGATTGGTCCAACCCTCGTAAGACGACTACTACTTTCAGAAATTCCACAAGTTTCACCCCAGATCAATTCACTTCTTAGACTTGATAAGTGTTGCCCAACGTCACTCTTTGTATCCCACTCATCTTGATAGGAATCATTGGGAACCCTAAATTCGTAGACGAACCAGTAGGATTCGCTAACCGCACAAGACGGAGTCCGCATCCCTTAAGTGCAGTTCGTTAGAACGCCAAGCGAAGGCCAGAGTTCACTTGGGAGTGCGAGGACCAACCGGATAGGGAGTATCCTCATACCTTTACTCGGTCATTCATACCTACTACCTTGCCTAAACCTGAATTTCGAGACGAAATTCCCTCTAACAGGGAGATGATGTGACAACCGAAAAGTTTCCGTTAGTTTTAACGTCGAAGTTAACGTCGAAATTAACGTCGAAATTAGTTACGTCAAAAATTAGCCAAAAATTTATCCCGAAAATATTTTTGACCGGAATTAAACCCGTTGGAATATTTTAAATAATACTCATCAAGCAAACAAAAATTAAGGTGCTATAATTTTAAAATTTGCCGTGATTTAGATAGTGGTGAAAAACCCCGTTAGCGGTTGGTGTCAGGAGAACCCCAGCCAGGCCATAAGCTCCACCCTATATAAGGGAGTAGGATTCACTCCCACCTTTTTCCCCACCTAAGACACTCTCTCTCTGCTTTCTCTCTCTACAAACGGGTTTTGGTCAAAAATCACTCTTTCAAGCTCCAAATCGGTAAGTTAACCTTCCTAGCTTGTTATCTAACTTATCTATCTTTCAAATTCGGGGCTTAAACATCCAAAAACATCAAGAACATGTGTTTACGGTCTTGGAAGCCTCCCAAAACCGTAAACCCCTTGGATGTGGGTTTTAATGCTCAAAAACCCTTCCAAAACACTTCTCATGCTTAGTAATGGCTTAGAGGCTTACCCGAAAAGACTTAGAACACCAAAATCAGACCAAATGGGGAGTAAACATGAGTTTATAGTCTAAGGATGTTCTTAGACCGTAAACCCATGTTCATGGACCATAAACACCTTTTATGGTGTCAAGCTACCCCTCAATCACCTCCAAGGGCTTCCATGAACTTCCTAGAATGCATAGAACCTTATTTTCCTTCATTTTATGCACCAAAGCATACAAAATCATGTCACACTTGAGTTGACGGTCGAAGAAGGTTCTTAGACCGTAAACACCCATTCTTAGACCATAAACACCTCCAAAGGGTGTTAAAGTGCCCCTAACACTTTGTATGGCTTGGAATTGGACCTAGGACTTCGTATGCTTAACGTACAACCACAAAAACGCATGATTTAGGGACTAACATGAGTTTACTGCCATAAAATCATGTGTTTAAGGTAGTAAACTCCCCAAGTGTATCTCCTTAGACTGTAAACACCTTTCCAAGGTGTTTAAGTGCCCTAAACACCTTCCTATGCCTCTAAAAGCCACTAGAACTTTGCATGCATGAGTTAGAGCCACCAAAAAACAAAAGAAATGGACCAACATGAGTTTACTACCGTAAACTCATGTGTTTACGGCCGTAAACTACTCAAGGAGTAAACTCTGGACCGTAAACTCCAGTTTGTGCCCATTTTGAGCCCTAATCACTTCCTTAAGCCTTGATTCAACTCTAGCATGACTCCATGAGTGAGTTAAGACCTTTAAGCATCCCATGACACTACTACCATGCGTTTACGGCCATTAACTCATGGGGGAAAGGGTCTTGAAACCGTAAACACCCATAAGGGCCTTTACCATTCGGTTAAACTCCCACCTTATACTTCACGATTCGGTTAAACTTCACCATTCACTTATACTTCACAATTCGGCTATACATCACGATACGCTTCCACTTGTTAAACACTTAAACATAGTTAGTTGTATTTCTGTGCTTGTATAGATGCATATAAATAATGTTTGAAAGATTTAGGAAGGCTTGTTCGCCCTATTTCCTTTTCTTCGTTGAGATGTGGTCTGGTGGGATCGGATGTCCGTCCGAGGGTCGTTTGATCATTAATTATATATTATGTATACAAGCATAGTCATATGGGTTTACATTAGTCAGTTCAGTTATGAGTCTCTATCACTAGTTCAGTATTTTTACATTAGATCTCACTATACGAGATACATCCTCAGTACACGTCCTTCTCCGTTGTCACGTTGGTAACCAGAGTCTCTTGTAGGAATAGCGGACATTGTGTGTATAGATCTATACAGGATTGACACCCCCGCACCCTGACTGCTAGCTACAGTCCATGACCTACCAAGCCAAGGGGTGACAAATGTCAAATTTATACTGACGCTTGCAGGGCGTCAAGTTCTCTAGTGTCTATTAGTATGGTTACGAGTATCTCGGGGTTACCTTATAATTCATGGCTTTAAGGTAATGGGTTTTATACACAGTACTCACTATATTCACTGTGTTCACTATATTCGACCTTACTAGCTGTATCTTTCATTTGATACTGTCTAGGGTCTGTCTCCACTGTATTGGACCTTACTAGCTGTATCTTTCATTTGATACTGTCTAGGGTCTGTCTCCACTGTGTTAGACCTTGCATGTTGTATCTTTCATTTGATACAGTCTGAGGTCTGTGTCTCCTTTTGTTAGACTAAGCCAGGCGTATCGTTCATTTCGATGCTCTCCTAGAGTCTATGATTCCTTTTGCCTTAGTCAGCAGTCCTCATTGCGGAGGCAGATCTTATTTTCCCTGATATTCTTCTACTTTCTTTAAAGTCAAACACCGTATTTTGATAACGATAGTGTTTAAGGGAAAACTACTTTTTACCACATAACTCTAACCAGTCTTGTTAGAAGACGGGTTTTTAATTAGAAAATATAGGATTTTCTGGAAAGGACTCCAATTCACTGTATACTTTAAAACTACTTCTTATATAAAGTTATTTGAATAAAATGACACTAAATACTTATGAACTCACTAGCATTTGTAAAAATGCTGATACTCGCTTTTCAAATAACTTGTATTCTTAGGTCAGCATTAGACAGGTACAATCCAGGAGTTTTTGTTGAAGACTATTTTGTGCCAAGCTGCACTTAGACTATTAGTTGTATTACTTTGATGTATTGTAATGTAAACCATGTAGAACTATTACTTTTAATGCAATGGTTGTTGTACTTTGATTTACTATACTACATATGTTGTGATACTTGACATGACGTCATCCACCCCAGAACGTTTCCGCCGTTTTGGTTTTGGGGTGTGACAAACAAAATATCGCAAACTCTTATGATTCGTGTATATAGTACAACAAACCCCATAAAGGTAGTGTCGCCAAATCTTTAGTACAAACACCACTACTCCTAACTCTAAATCATGCGTGGGATACCTAACCTCGTGGGGCTTCAAATGTCTACAAGCATAAGCAATAAGCTTGCCTCGTTGTATGAGAACCACCCCCAAACTAGTGACCGAAGCATCGCAATACACCTTCAAATCTTCAACGCCCTCGGGAAGGATTAATACTGTGGCCTCACACAGCTTTTGCCACAGAATATCAAATGTTACCTGCTGCTTAGGTCCCCTGTGAAATTCTACACTCTTCTTCGTCAAACATTTAAGAGGAACAACAAACTTGGAGAAATCCTAAATAAACCACATGTATCAACCTGCCAACCCAAGAAAACTTCAGATGTCAGATGGATACTTCGGGATCTTCCACCGCATAACCACCTCGATCATGGCTAGATCGACCAAAATCCATTTCTGATTGAAGAGGTGTCCCAATAACTGGGCCTCTCGCAACCAAAACATACAATTAGAGAACTTAGCATACAACATCTCCTTCCTCAACACTCCAAGTAACTCATGCGTGTTCTCCTCATGTTGTACTCTGGTCTTGGAGTAGACCAGAATATCATCAATAAACATAATAACCAACCGATTAAGCCTCGACCTATATAACCATTTTATCAAGTCCATGAATGTTTCACGTGCATTGGTGAGCTTAAATGGCATCACCACAAACTCATAATGACGATAACAAGCTCGGAACATCGTCTTCTCAATTTCCTCCTCTATGGCGCTCATCTGGTGGTATCCTGATCTCAAAGAAATCTTGGAAAAACAAGATGCACCCTGAAACATATCGAAAAGATCATCAATCCTCGAAAGTGGATAACGGTTCTTCACTTTCAACTTATTCAACTCCTGGTAATCAGTGCACATCCTGTGAGAACCATCTTTCTTTTTTATGAAAGGATCGATGCTCTCCAAGGTGAGCTACTCGACCGAATAAACTCCTTTCCTAACAGCTCATGAAGCTGAGAGGACAACTCATGCATATCAAGTGGGGCTAGACGAGACGACGCCTTAGCAATCGGGGTCACACTGAGGATCAGATCGATGTTGAGCTCCATCGGCCTCACGGGAGGCATACCTACTAATTCTTATGGGAAAACATTAGGAAACTCCCTACCTACTGGCATATCAGAAATTGACTTCTTCCCTCCCATCCGAGTGTATACTACATACGCACGATAACCCGTACATCTATGCTAAAGATATTGGCTAACCCTGACAATAGAATAAAAAGTTGAACCAACTGTGGTACCCTCACCATAAATTATTAGTTCTTCCCCACTTGGGGTTCGAACCACCACTAGATGCCTCTCGCAATCAATCATAGGTCCAAATCCGCTCAACCAATCCATCCCCACTATCACGCATACATCCCCCATAAAGATGGGAATCAGATTAATCATGTAAGGCACCCCAAATATCTCAAAGATATACTCACGAAAGACGCTAAAAGCATAAATCTTCTGTTTGTTGGTGATGGAAACAAACAACGAACACTCCAACTCCCCAAGAGGCATACCGAAACTCCTACATAAGGACTTAGATAAATATGATCGAATCACACCTGAGTCAAAAAGCACTAGAGCGGGAAAATAATTCACTAAATATGTACCTAACAGAAACATAAATATAGGCACATAGTAAAAAACGTGACAAAAATATAAATGAATACATACTAGTAACAACGTCGGGCGTTGCCATGGCTTCCTCTGTTGTCAACTGAAAGGATCGAGCTCTATATTTCGAGACCTCGGCCCTCCCCTGGTAACCATATATGATCCAAATAGTCGTAGGGTCCGGTGTCTACACTAGCCTAGCAACAAGTAATGTAATGCCTTCACATGGCCAACCTAATCACAGTGGTAACAAACTTGAGTACTCTACTGTTGGGGTAGTTGTTGCTGCTAACAATCTCTAGTAAACTGGCCCTCCCTTCCAAACTTGTGGCTCTTAGTCCCTGACCGACATAAACCCTCATGTACCTTCTCTTACTTGACATAAGTATGGGCCTTTAGAACTTCAGATCGGGAATTAGCGGGCTTGGATCACTTAGGTGAAGGATAAGTCGAAACTAGGGTTCACCTCTTCTGTCTTTCCTAGGGTTCAATTGTAATCTCTCTCCTCTGAGAAAATGACTACGACTCTACTAGTGTCCGATACTGGTGAATCGACACGAACTCCTGATTTAATTCTTAAGCATGCTTAAGTATCGGGACATCTAAACCTGCTCCGTAGAAGCATACTCCATGCAAAAAAGGGCACACTCCTTAAACATCTTAGTGATCTCCGTTACCAATTATGTTGTCTACATAAGTGAGAGATACTCCTGAACCAATATCTCTCCTTTTCTCTCTCTCTCTCTCTCTCTCTCTCTCTCTCTTTGTGTGTCTGTAACGCCCAATAGTTTCCAAGGTATTTATTTTATTTAGAGTTCTTTATTTGTTATAAGTTAGGCCTTGAATCATTGGATCATTTCTTATTAGGCTTACGTTGTGTAATACGCAGGCGTACCACCCTATGTATGTTGGGTGTACTGATGCAGAATGATCGTGGGTGTCATGCACGTAGGCGCTGCTTACAAAGGAGTACACATAGCATACATGTCCGGTCCCCAATACCCTAATATTTACGGTTTGAGCACTATTTAAAGAACATTATGACCTAAGGATCTTTTTTATTAGCCTCCCTTTTGTCCCTAAACAGCCTCCACAAAACCCTAACCCCATTTTTGAGTGTTCTTTAGCTTGGAAGGTCTTTTGCGTGTTTTTTGGTGTGTTTTGTCCCATTTTCAAGGAAGAAAAGGTTGGAGCAAGGTGGTGGTTTAAGGAGAAGCTTATAGACCCGGATTATCTGCTCCATTTGTAGCTTGTGCAAGGTATAAAGTCTTGATCTTGATGTTTAGAAGCTTAGATCTCCATGTTTTAGTTTTTGGACACATTTTGGTCCCATAGATTAGCTCTGCTGGATTATTTCCGTTTTTGAAACTTAGAGTTGCTACTCTTGGTGGTCTTTGGGTCCTAGAGTTATAAAATTGTAACCTTTGAAGCTTTAGTACAACCATGCAAGATTAATGGCCATTTTTATGGAAGTAGATTGTTATATTTTGAGTTTGGGCCCATATAGGGCATGCAAAGCCACCAAGTTGTCGACTTTATGGGTTACGATGTTATATGTGACTTAGATATGTGATTAGGACTCTTGGACTTAAGTGGATAAGGAGTTGTTGGTGAAAAGGCTTAATGTGTGAGTACGCTAGGCATACAAGCTCATACACGCAACATTCAAGCTATGTAGTGTGTACACTTAGCGTACAGTTGAGTAAGCCCCACGTACTTAGGCTGTTGGGCTTGGTGTTGTTTGGGCCTCAGTTTGGGCCATTTTCTTGGACTTTGTTGATTTGGGCCTTTTGGGCAATCTAGAGTTAAGCTTTTGGATTAAGGAATTTTAGTGGGCCTTAGGGCAAGGCCCATTTGAGGGTTTGGGCGCAATTTGGAAATTAGGTCATAAGTGGGCCTTTGTGGATCGTTTGGTTTTGGGCCTTATTGGTTTATGGTTTTGCGCCTTAGTTTTGCATCAAGCTAGGCCAGGGATAAAGTGTTGATTAGGTATTATTTTGTACTGATAGCTTGGGGAGTTTTAAGGGCAACAACTAGGGATTTCTTTCTGTGAGATTCAACATTTGATGTGAATTTCTCACTGAGTTTAACGATTCTAAGGCACCAATTTTGGCCCTTATTGTTTATGTTAGGATGCTAGGAGTTTGCGTGACCCCTACATGTGTTATGTGCTTCTATGTATACCGGGCAGGGCTCGATGCCAGGTGAGGCCTGAGGATTGGAATATATGTCAGTATTATGATGATTATATGTGTTAGCATGATTATGTGATACTGATTGTATGTGTGTAGCAGGCGTGGCCAAGTGACAGGTGAGGTCGGAGAGTAACAAATCTGTATACCGAGCGGGTCTCGATGCCGGGACAGGGCGCGGTCTATGATTTATTGTGTATAGAGTGGGTTAGTTTGGGGAACTCACTAAGCTTTGTGCTTCGTTTTTATAACATCCCAAAATTTAAGACCAAAGATTTCATTTTAAATTTAATAATTATAAAACCATTTGTCTGAAAACATCCATATCCTCAACTGATATCAAAACCAATGTATCAATAGTCAACACATGTCATGATAAAACAACATCAGAGTATAAATCCCAAAGATCTCATGTGCGGCAAACGTAGTGTGATGTGTTGCGATCATGTCGGCTCCTTTCCCTTCGAAGAGGAAGTACCTGAAACCAAAACTGAAAATCGTAAGCACAAAGCTTAGTAATTTGCATGCCTAGCCCTTCGGTGTCTTTTAACCGGTAATGGGGACTATTTCATCGCTTATCACTACTACATATCATCCTTGTACATAAAGACATAAGTAACATACTGCCTAGCATATATGGGTACTGACCTACCCCTTCGGCCCTTTCGACCATTTATGGGGTCTATCCTACCCCTCCTTCCATTATCACATAATATCATAGCATACTAGCACATAAAACATAACAGATAATGGCATACCAGACAATTATCACAAAGACAATTATCTCTACCATAATCAGCTAATAGTGGGCCGATATTGGTGCCTTCGACCAATTCTACTAGAAGGTAACTCACCTCAAACGTTGTAAAGTAGCTGAACAGTCCCCGACTCTAAAGTCAATCCCACTCAAACTCCTACACATAAAAGATTCCCTTTAATTACCCTTTAATACTCATAACCTAATAAGGGTCAACTTTGGTAAAAGTCAAAGTCAAAGTCAACACTCTGGTCAAAGTCAACATTCTGAGTTAACTCAACTCACCGACTTAGCCCTTTAACTCGCCGAGTCCATAAATCATAAAACCCTGAAATCGGGATCCAACTTGTCGATTTCCTTCATGAACTCGTCGAGTTCCTCCTATTTATAGAATCGGGACTTTCCAAATCAACTCGTCGAGTCCGTCCTTGAACTCATCGAGTCCTTCCTCTTACATAACCGGGACACTTCGTGGTATGACTTAATAAGTCATGTACAAGTTTTTGAACACTTATGGTTCCACTAGACTTTACATGATACATTAGCTTATTAATTTGGTGAGCTAGTCACTTCATAACCTCTCTCATCCTTACTAGTGGCAAAAATCATCAAGTTGATGGGTATGGTTATTTGTTGGCTTTCATACTTACGCACACCATTTTGTTACAAGCCATACCTTTGACAAATGATAAGGTATGGCCTTTAGATCTTGTGTGGAAGTATTTAAAGGAAAGTAAAACTTTCAAAAGTTGCTAGTTTTATCCGCATCTCTTCTTCTTCTTTGTTGAAGTATTGTCTATGAAGTCGGTATTTATGAAGTTCTCCTTTAAGACTTATTTGAGATAAGTACGTAAAGGCTTAAAAAGTATTTAACAAAAGAGAACTAGGATTCTTTGTGACTTAATCTTATTGGTGGATACATTATAGAGAAGCTCTATCTTGGGAATTTAACATCTTTATAACTCCCTAATTCTTAAGAGAAAACAAATTCTTCGAAGGTTATCTTCTAAACATCCTATGTGTTGTTTATAATCTTTATATGTCATGTAAATGGATCCTTGGTTGTTTTGTTTTAAAATAGTCGTAAATAATAGTTATTTTAAATTCACTTCCATTTGAAGTAAATAAGAGTTTTATAAAAATATCATTTTTAGCTTCACACAACCTATCAGTGGTATCAGAGCCTCTTTACCTTTTAGAAATATTTGTTATTATGTTTGATAGCCTTTGGTTTTGGAAATTATGTTTGGTATTTCTATGGCAAAGAAATAACCAAAAAAAATTTCTATGACAACTTCTAGTTTTTATAATGGTTATTTTTTTGCAACCAAACTTTTCATGTATTTTGGTTGTATAAAGTTGTCTTAGAAAAACAAAGTGTTTGTTTGTATATTTCATATGATGTTGTAGCCATTAGGACTATTGTGTTGTTGTTGGTCGTTACTTATTTATTCATAAGATATTATAGATAAATAAGTATTTTTTATGTGTTTATTTTGTATGTAATAAATTAGTTTAGACTAGTTCTATTCTTTTTACCAAATGTAACAAGTTGAAGAAAATACCATCTTTGGAAGATTATTCTATGTCATAACCACTTTAAGACTATAATCCCAACATTAAGCTTCAACTCATGGTTTTAAGCTTAATGGTAGTCCTAATGGTTTTAGTGCCATGCATCACAACACATCACGTCTTGATTTTTTTTTTGCATGAAAGAGTAAACTTGGCAAGTGAGAGCTTGAAAACCTTTTGAAGTGTCCCTTAAGTCATTTATGAATGACTTAAGAATTCTTGTGTTCGCTCACAAAATTACTACTAGTTTATGGCTTGGTTTATATATTTTTTGATGCATGGCTTGGTTTATATATTTTTACATTCAAAATAACAATTTATCATAAATTAGCATCACTTGGAGTTTGAGTGTTATATATTTAAATTATAATATAAAAGTTTTAATAGAGTTTTTATTTAAAGTATTTTAAAACATTTAAAATTGGGTTTCTATTAAAAATGGTTTTTATTGTAAATTATTAATAGCCAACTTTGAAATATTTAGAAAGATTTAAGATATGTTTTAAACTAAATGCGAACTCTATCTCTTTTATAATAAATAAGAGCTTTATTAAAATGACAAAAATTCGATTTATAGCAATATATATGGGATCAAATATGCTAAGTTAAACCACGTTTGACATCAAAGTTTTCCCAAAATCGTAAAACAAACATGAGGAGGTGCATGATCACGCCATCGCCTTGTTGCGATCATCTGAGGTACCTGAAAGATAACCCAAAACCGTAAGACAATAGCTTGGTGAGTTCCCCCAAAGTACCAACACACTACAAATAACACATATACAATAACAGCACGCAATGGGTCCACAACTAAAAGACTGGATTACCCCTAAGCCCACATCCCAAGTCTTGCTCGCGCTCGGGGCTTATAGCTTATGTTTGGCTTGCTCCCCGAGCAGATCAGTCCTCAGACTGAAAATCACCAAGCCCTTATTACCAGTCTGACATGCCCTACATAACCCTCAGCTCATATATGGAATGCTCATGAGCCCTCGGTATGAGTCTGGCATGGCCTACCCGGCCCTCAGCACATATCTAGATTACTCCAGGTTCTGTTGGCTACCACACGGAGCAGTACGACCTCAACCTAACCCACAAAATATGTCAACATATAAGAGATGCTAACATATACAGATAATCATACAGACATTATCACAGGTAGTCCTACTGATCTACCAGACTAGCATATTAAAAACTAGCATGCATAACAATTACATTATCAGCATGTCAATGAATATATGGTTATCAAACTAATGGGCTAGCCTTGGTGCCTTCGACCCATAAATACAGTGAGGAAATCTCACCCCGCGCTACCGAATCTCACAAAAAGAAATCTTTGGTTGTAGGCCCACAAGAATCCCCACACTATCAATCACAATAAATCATCCATCAATAATCGAATCTGACCCATACTAAGTGTACAAACTAGGGTAAAAGACATTTTTACCCTCTTCATAACTTGGCCCAAAGCTAAGGCCTAAATTCCAAACAAACACCTAAGGCCCAAGCATGGCCCAATTTTGCAAATTAGGCCCAAACCCCTTCCATGGGCCTTAACCTAAGGCCAATAATATTCCCATCCCAAAACACCAGAATTCAGATGGCCCATTAAAGCCCCAAATATCAAAGCCCAACACATGGCCCAAACCAAAGACCAAAAGATCCGAGACCCATTCTGCTGAGTACGCGGGGCGTACTCAGCTGTACGCTAAGCGTACATGCTTTAGGGCTTGTACACTATGTGTACCGGCCTGTACGCCCAACGTACTCCTCCTGTTCAAACACCTTTCAGATTCAACCCTTAACCCCTTAAGATATTGCTCCAAAACGTAGATCTGACTTCCTTGAGCTGAATTATCACGTAAAGTTGCCAAATCTACGTTCATGCATGCCTAATTGAAGTTCTTAAGCTTAAAGAGGACTTAACAAGTTACTTAATGCACGCATGTGACTAAAAATCCCATAAATCTTGCACCTTTATGCTAAAGGAGTCTACCACTAGCTCAGATCTAAAAAACAAGCCCTTTAAACGTCTTAAATCTTTAATCAGCCCAAAATGGGACCAAAAGCATAACAAAACAAGCTATGAGGAGATGTGAACCTCTACAAGCCAAGTTATGAACTTGATACCTCAAAGAGATTGCAACAAGTGAGACGGTTCTGGATCAATGAGCTTCCTTCTAAGAAAGGCACCTTTAATCTTCAAAGCTTCCTTCACAATGAGCAAAACACCCACTAAAACCTCTAAAGGGCTCAATAACACCACCAAGAAAGCTTAAGGGACGATTCAGTGCTTAAGGAGGTTTGGGGGCTGGTAAAAAGGCCAGCCCTAGGGTCTTAAGATGTATATATAGGGTACAACAAAAAGAAATTAAGGTTTCATGAACTCCTTGTACACCTAGCGTACTCCTCGTACAGCCAGTGTACGAAGCCGAAGCGTCACGATCCATCTGCTGACTACACTAATCCCTTTTATCATCTCATAATCACCTTAAAGTTTGCTGAATAGAAATCCAATTTCGGTCAAAGTCTGAGCTGACATTTTCCAAAATACCCCTTGGTTCCAAAACATAAACCAATCCCCCATATCATCTAGATTTACATCACCCATATCCAAATAGGTCCAGATGTTATTTGCTCAACAGTCTTAAGCCTGATAACTCGCGATCTTTGATCACCACCCCGAATTAAATTAGATTTCATCCTCGAAATTAGTCCTTACCATCCTGGCATAACAGAAAATATTAGCAACACGACCACAACCCTGATCATACCACATCCTTCCTAAGGCAAACGAAACCAACCCTGGCAGTGTTTTCCACCTCGAAGATGGACGAATCCTTACCAGCCTCAACCAATTCCTTGAAAATAATTTTGACTACTCGCCCTAAAATCTGAAGTCTCGAATTGGTCTTACTCCCTGGCAGACTGCCCATAATGTACCGTTGCTAATTCCATTATACTTGTCCCCAAACTGACTACTTAACTTCTGAATATCGGAAGTTCCTACTAGAAAACAAATTCATAGACCAAACGCTACCGCCGAAAACCTTTAACTTGGTCAAAGGCACAAATATTCCTTCGAGGGGGAAGTTCATCCAGATGACAACCATTTCCAATGAATAACAGACGACGAGAGACAAACTGGGAGATGAACGTTCAAGTGTTGAACAAAACAATGCTTCCTTAAACTCCTGAACCGACATAACGTGGCGGAAATTCTGAAACCCCATACTTACGTGACACCTACACAAATAGAACCAAGCCAAACCACTGCCACCCGAATCTGACCTGCCATAAAAACTGAAACCATCCTTTAATCCTGAGCCCTCCAACGTATCCTTGGCATACATATTCCTTAATTCATACCCTAATAAAACGAAAAACTTGTACATAAACACCCGTGATTCCCAACGTGAGTCAAGAACCGACTGGGTACTTAACCCATAACTCGAGATCCAAGGACCTCCACTTGAATTTTACCTGAAATTTTCTGATTATGGAAATCTCTTACTAAACCTGTATATAAATATTTTCCCTCAACCATCACTAAGACTACCGGTCCCTCACCTGATCCGAACACTAGGTTCACAAGAACCCGAAAGACAAGGATAACCTATCCCAAGCATCCCTCTACGCCAATTAATGACTACACACTCAAACGTGCAGCCCACGATTCTCACCCAAATTCGGGTTACACAGACCCAACTCCGCCTCGGACCCCAATGGTCCTCAACTTGAAACAGAGAAACGATCACCAACAATCCTGTCTGACGTGCCAAGGCACAAACTGATCCTCCTTTATACCCACGACCACCTCAGAAATGGCCTACCTCCAGCTGGTAAATGCTACAATCTCATTGCAGTCTTACAACACTTCTAACTACCAATGATTACCAACCATGGTCTGTTGAATGACGCACAAAGCAGCCTTGTCTCACCATATACCAAAACGAATAAATCACATGCACAAACAATCATGCCAGGCCTAATCATCCTCAGGCTGGAATACCAGGCATGTCTACATGATGAATCATGAGAAAGAGGTTGATAAATGATTTATTAATATATTATAAGAATAATATATTAATTGAGAAATCATATTATTTAATTAGTATTTATCAAAAACTAATTTAGTGATTAAAAGAGATTGATTAAAAGAACGGGGACTGATATTGCAAATCACTGATACTTGCAATTGGGCTGATGGATCACCTTGGAATAAGGTTGGACGAAATCTATGGGATGCCCATAGAAAATTCGTCCAAGGACTATTCTAAAAGGTGTCCATGGGTTGCTTAAGGATTAAGCAATGAAATTAGGGTTTCCACCTAAAACCCAAGTAGCTACAAGTATAAATAGACCCCATGGCTTACAAAATTCAGCCCCTATGCTTCTAAGAGAACCCTAGCCAATTTCAATAGGCCTCCATCCTCTCTCTCTTGTTCATCCATTGCTTGTGGTGTTTGTGACTCCATTAGAGGTGCAACAATGGAGACACTAAGCTCTTGAAGGTCAAGATCAACCAATCAATAAGGAAAATATATTGTTCTAACTTTGGTTTGGTTATTAATTTTGAAAAAATATGGATGCTAGATTATGGATTTGATTTGGAAAATTATTATGCATGTATAACTTGAGAAAAACCTGGATCCAAAGCAATTAGGCTTGCCTGTGCACCATAGGAATGTTGTAATGCTCAAAACCCATCAGTGGTATCAGAGCTTATGGTGGTTTCTGTTATATTTGATGCATTTGTGAATTGTTCAAAGCTAAAGGAAAAATCATTTTTGTCTCTGCCTGATGAACATGTGGTGTTCATAGTTGAACACGACATGTTAGTCTTCCATGACGTTTTATGGCATGACACGACGTGGAGACTCATCAGTTGGCAGATTTATCATATTTTTTGGCCTAAATTAGATTTGTTTAATTACCATAAGTCGTTTTACTAATTAAAATTCGAATTTTCTGATATGGTAATGGATATCCCCATCTAATTGAAAGATAATTGTCAAATTTTAAGATAATTATGAGATTTTGGGATCAATTAATTATTTGTAAAATTTGATTTGAATTTTCTTACCAAGTAAAATGGATAAGGTCAAATTTATGGTAAGGATAAATTATATGATTAATTTAATTGTTTTAAAATTTGATCCAAAAGTTTTGAATAGTTTCAAAACTTCCCCTCAAGTTTTGGAATTTAAAATTTGATTAAAAGTTTTAATTTAAAATATTAAATTCTAAAACCCTAGTGTTTTAAAAGTTTAAAATACAACCCTTATAATGTTTTAATATTAAAAGTTATATATATATATATATATATATATATATATATATATGTATGTATATGTGTATGTATAAGACGAGTCAGTCTGACCATTAGTAGGCTTCATTCAAGAAGTCAATCTCTAAGGGGGGTATAAGGAAACTGCCTATAAAATGGCGGTCGAATGGTGTCCACTCTCACCCACAACTTCCTTGATTGGTGGAGGGTCGTTAGCCGAACGGGTAGGATAGGACATTAATTCCTCATTATTAAGTATAATGAATATTATAAAGTAACTAAATAATTTTATAAATTCCTAATCATAAATTCCTAATTCCTCATTGATTGATGTTGTTCCATGAAATTGCACTTTGCACTTTGCCAAGTCATTAGTATAGCGTGTGTGGTTAACCGACACACTAACTTGGACTAACAAGGGTGGAGAAGGGTAGCTCGAGAATTATCATAGAACAATGCAGCATGTGTGGTTAACCGGTACATTGATTAGGTGGTAAATGGATCGAGACTACCAAGCTAATTCGCATGCTTATGCATACCTTGTTTGTGATCCTTGGTATCATTGTCACAAACTTGAAGGGCATAATCGAGATTAAACATGCCATTGAAAAGTTCAATGAATCTCAAAAGAATCTAGGAATTTTATTTCATTTAAAACCAAATTCATTATTTCATTTTTCATGGTGGAATTGGTAAATGTTCATTTACCTACCTTCATATAATTTGCAATCGGATTATGGCATCACTCTTCCGAATTGTGAATTATAGTGTTGGGTCCTAGCCTTAATATTTCATTTGGGTGTTATATTAAGGATTTCTTATCTATTCTAAACTTTTTTCCTTTTCTTTTTTAGATGTCTGGCTCAAACAATGATTCTGGATCGAACTCCTCAAGATCCTTTTCTCTTATGAGCATTTATGGGATGGTCACCTTCGATGGGTCCAATTTCAATGATTGGATCTGCAACATTCACATGGACCTTCAATACGAGGATAAGGGATACGTCCTCGACGAAAATCTCAAATAGATAGATGAATACAAAGCTTCTGCTAAAGAGATGGCTGAGTATAGGGCTCACAAAAGGACGCTACAAAGGTGTCGTGTATAATGGTGGCCACTATGACTCCTGAGCTGCAGCGGTTTTACGAGGACTACTGCCATACCAGATGTGCCAATATTTGATGGAAAAGTACCATTAAAGTGCGCATCTAGAAAAGTACAAGATTGTCGCCTCATTGATAACGACCAAGATGAAAGATGGAGAGTCCATCACGAGCCACTTGCAAAGAATGCGAAGGTATGTGGATCGATTTCTCAAGTTGAGTGTCAAATTTGATGAAGAGTTGGCAATTGATATCATTATCCTCTATTTATGTCCTTGTTATGATCAGTTCAAGATGACTTATCATATGAACAAGGAGGAAGTCACCTTGAGCAAACTTCAAGGTCTGTTAAGAACTACTGAAAGTGGACTGAAAGGCAAAGTTGTCGAGTCCACCTGATGAAACAAAGATTCGAGAATTGAATCAATCAGAATGTGAATTCAAAGATATGATTGTGAGATTTGAACACCGATGCAAATATGATCTGTTTGGCTCTATTACGCTTTCAAGGTTTATAGAGTACAAGTGAAAATTCTGTAACGAATTCGTTTCTACAACTCTAGTAAACACTCCTATTTATAGGAGAGGAAAGCGTACAAAAAAATACTAAGGACTAAAACATTAAGCTACAAATATAATTCCCTAGTAAAATAGTTTACAAAAATATTCGAAGACTCCAAAGACAAACTTCGAGTCGTTACAACATTTCGACCCTAACAATCTCCCCTTTTGTAATGAAAGTCGAAGTCTTTAGTTTGTAAGAAGAGTAATGGAGTACAACAAAAATCTTCGAACCTCTGAATACCATGAAATGAGTTTCTTTAATTCCTTTTTGTCTCCTTCATTGTTCTTCTTGTAGTGGTTCATACGAACAATCAGGTTCATATATTGAGATGTAGAGTATCTCTCCACTTCGCTTGCCTGGAACAAAAATCTTTTTGCTTTTCCAGCTTTATCTTTTCCCGTGAAGACTAGTCCAAAGGCTTTAAACAAATTTCTCCATCAGCATATTTCTTTAATTCAGCCTGAGTCTTCGAAGAAGCCATTGGGGCTTTTATCTCCATTCCCTTGGCAGTAGCCAAGTCCACATCAGTCAGTGCTAGGCACTCATAGTAATTTTCAATGAAGATTTTGATATGAGCAACTCCAAGCTTGAATTCCTCGAGATCTGTGTTTTGAAGAAAAGAAAAGGATTTGTCTTTCAAAAGCAATGCAACTTGTATAAGGTCATACAAGTTCATCAAAGGAAAATCTACAATAGTGAATTCACATCTCTTTCCACTCGCCCTGGTCACAACATACTTAATGTTTTGAATAATGTTTTCGAAAACCACATCCTTTTTCATGCTTATCACATTTTTGATTTTAATCAATGACCAAACCTCTTCAGGGGCTTTACCAAGAACAGCATGAAAACGAATTTTCATGTGTGTGCCTTCATCTTTTTCCTTGAAATTCCCTTCAACTTTGAACTGTGGCATGATAAACATCATTTCATTTATAGGGAAATCCAACTGGCATGCATCAATATTTGTAACCACATAACTCTGCTTTGGCTTCTTTTCGAATGAGTACATGTGATTGAAAGCAACCTTGGCTTCGATTGTTTTGTAGTTATAGTGTTTTGCTGGATCACCTTTATTCATACCCATCGGATCACTAGCCCTCTGAGTCATGATGCTTTGACTGAGCCTCATTTTCTCCAGTTCAGCCTCTGTTTCTGCCTTCTTCTCATCTTTTGATTTTTCAATAAGAACTGATTTCCCTTTGTCTTTTGAAACATCTTTGTCAATTATCTACTTTGGCTTCGAAACACTCCCACCAATTTCCAATGGTTTACCAATTACAATTCCTTTTGAAGTTTGTCTTGCAATTGGCAACGTTGTTACGATAGTCAAAGTTACTGGTCCAATCGATATAATCTATGATTTTTTTGAAGGAATATTCGCAGGAAATACTTTGCCCACCACTTTCACTTCTTCTTCTGCTGACTTCCTTTCTCCCCCCTGCACCCCTGTGAAAACAGGAGGGGCAGTTGTTGTGGGAAGAAGACTTGGGATGCGAAAGAGTGGTGCCAGCTGTCTGTTGAGTATTGCTTCGAATTTAACAAACTTTTAGGATAAAAATTCTAGAGTGATCAATGGAGACGAAACTGGCTTTGTTGAAATCTCCTTCAACTCCTTGAGCAACTTTATCACTTCTTCAACATTTGCACTTTCGGATGTTGAGATTTGAGTTATTTGAGGACTCAAACCTTCATATAGCTTGTCAAAACGAGTGACTGCATCACAAATGATATCGACCTTCTGATGCAATGACGCATAATCATGTTGAACAGAGAGTATTTCCTTTTTCATATCTTCACGAAGTTCGTGAATCTGCACGTTAACATCCTCCTTCACCTTCTTCAGCTCATGGACAAAAAGAACATGTCATTCTTTTGTTATGCTTTTTGGATCCTAAACTTCACCCATAAGATCAGATCGTTGATTTTTAACACGAAGTTCATTATTTTGATCCGTGTAATCAAACATTCCCAAAATAACTGATTCAGAAGTGTGACAACCCTATATTTTTCCAAAAGCAGTGTAACGCTAAAATGTCAAATACAACGAAAACTATTTGGAATGAACTAAATTAACCTCAAAAATAAAGTGTTCAAATATCTAAGTTGGGATGCATCAAATATTAGATATCGTGCCAAGGTTTCCAAAAACGTAAAGAACGTTCAAAACCGGGTTATATTGAAGAAATTATAATCAATCGTATATTTACGACACACCGTTAAAACGCTATTTAACGTAAAAAGTGAAATTTCAATCAAATGCATTTTAGCCTTAAGTATCTAAACAAAAGACGAAGAGTTCGTTAAACTGTAAACATACATAAAAAGATCGCCCAATTTGGACCTCGTATGAATAAGTTACGAAATTCCAAAGTTTCGTAACAGTAGTAGAGGGATAAAACTCGAATTGAAGATCGAGTGTTATTTAGCTAACGCAACCTAAATGAGAGTAGAAGATCTCCACAATAGGAGTAAAATGATAAAAAGACAAACGAAAACCGACGTCGAATAAAGAAACTATAAATTTTTAACGGACTTCAGTAGTCCCGTCCTATTAAAAATATACCATTAAAAATACATTCAAAACTAGCCGACGGAGTCTAAATGAAAGTTGTAGAGCATAATCTCACCTACGCGTGGATATAAAGAACACGAAAAACGGAGCCCGTACGCGAAAGTTACGGAATTTAGAAGATGGGAGATTGGAGTACGCCCAACGTAATCCCAGATTACGCCCAACGTACTAGACCCAGAGTCAAGTCCCATCGGCTACAACTCTACGCTTAGCTAGACCGGAGTCTTAAGCTGAAACGCATTTTTACGCCTCGCGTACCGCGTACGCCCAGCGTACTCCGGTGGTACGCCCCGCGTACGCGATCCTCCAACACTATAAATAGAGGGTTTGAGCTACGGGTTTTTGCACACCATCTCAAACTCCCACATACTCTCTCATACTTTCAAGCCCCAGAAGCTGTCCCGACGCCCTCGGTTTCCGCACCTGAGCACCCGAAGAAAGATCTACGCTACCGAGACCCCCGAAGAGTCCGAAGGCGCAGCTTTCCGCGGTCGAAGTTCTGCTCAACTCTAGCCTCTCTCTCTTCAAACCAAAAGAGTGAGTTCATACCCCTACCTTTCAATTCTTTTCATGTTTTAGGGGGGAAATACAAGTACAATACAAGTCAAAGTATCATTTTATAAACGTAAATGTAATATCTATCTTATAGAGTATCGATACAAACATCCTTATGTTTAAAGGGCTATTTTATCACCAAGTTATTTTTACTAAATGGGAACATACTTTCTAAGAAACTATAATGAGTATAGTTAACAAGTTATTCATACATTTTTACATATCCATCTTGACAAGCGAAATACTTTCAAACAAAGTAAAGTCTTTCTTATCGTAAATCTATTTATACCAAGCAATGTGAGATATTGAAACTTCAATGTACTCTTATGTATGCATTTCAAGTCCTGTATTATATACCATAATCTCTTGGAGGGAGAACGTGATACTTGTGTATAGATCTATACGGGATTGACAACCCCGCACCTAAACTATTAGCTATAGTTAGACCGGCAGGTCTGGGGTGACAAATGTCATAACACTACAACACTTGAAGAATCTTGTTACAGGCAGTCAGTATCAATAGTATGGTTATAAAACT
Organism: Lactuca sativa; assembly: GCF_002870075.4. Lineage (NCBI taxonomy): Eukaryota > Viridiplantae > Streptophyta > Magnoliopsida > Asterales > Asteraceae > Lactuca > Lactuca sativa. The sequence goes on from NC_056623.2 coordinate 172,917,905, forward strand.
CACATAAAAGTATAAAAACAAGTTTGATTTACGAGATTCATATATGCATTCAGTTTTCCACATTATTTTTAGCACAAAGTTTATCATTATTATTCAAGTATGGAACATACTAACGCACTCCAACTCTGGGAACTTTTCAAACCATTTATAGAAAATATTGGATTTTCTGAAAACCTCGTTCATCGAATTACTACCAAAAGGACATACTTTTCAATGCGAAACACTTATGAATTCACCAACTTAATTGTTGACACTTTTTCGAAACCACATGTATTTCTCAGGGAATCAACAATACAGGTAATCACCAGCTTTTGAAGAAGGAACGCTAAGGACGTTTATCATTAAACATTTATATCATCATATTGTAATATTCTTTTGCAAATATGTATAACGCAACAATATACGTTTTTATTATATATATATGATGGTTGTGTTACTTTCTTTACAATATTCAATTGTTGTGATACTACGTGAAGTCATCCACCCACGAATGTTTCCGCCATTCTGGTTTGGGGGTGTGACAGATTGGTATCAGAGCATTGTATATAGTGAACTAAATATATCGAACCACATAAGATATACAAACTATAAATGCGAAGGGGACCAAAAACCATCTGACAAAACGTTTTCATGAACAATATATGTTCTTTTAAAATATACATCTTTACTCGCATGTATTAGTCTCGTATCATGACAAGTTTTCTAAAAAGTATTAAGGCAAGTTGCGACACTACGATTGGGCCTCGGGGTATGTAATCAGGTCGAGAATAAATATAGCCTGATCAACTATATTTATCCTGGATTTGACCAATGAAACGTCGAGGAATGGTCGTAGTGGACAACAAGCCAAAAACTTACCAAATACAAATTATTTTAGATTCGCCAATTTGAAATACTATAGGAGTATTATTAAAAATAATTGTACAATGAAACATTTGCGCTCCGTAAGGATATACTTAAACGTAGGAAGTCGTTAAATAGAAATTTCCTTTCTTATAAAATTCTCATACCTCTATCCTAGTACAGACAAATGGTCGGATTCCATTTACCGGGAGATCCCTACTACCCAAACCAAGGCAACGGCGACTGGATAGAAGAAGACCCGGAGGAAGACCCAGAGGAAATCGAAGAGGAGGTCGAGGAAGAAATCGAAGAGGAAGTCGAAGAAGAATTCGAAGTCGAAGTCGGAGAGGAATTCGAAGTCGACAAAGAGGTCGAGGAAATTACTAGTGGAACAGACTCCGAGCCGGAAGTAATCGACCCTCCCATCCCTCATCCTCCCGGAATTAGACCATATCAATCGGTACCCATTCCCATGTGGGGAAGCCACCTCTACTACTGGAGCCGCCAGCAAGGTGTACGCCCTCCCTTCGACATGTGTCGAGATTTTTACAATGTCAGTGGGGGAGGCTCAGCTGATCGAGCACTTCCTGTTATTATGGGCGCTATAGCTACCCAGAACTACCAGGCGGACAAGCAAGCAGCCAGAGTTCGCGAGGTCAATGCTGCTACTCAAAGTAACACCGCAGACATCCGTCGTCTGGAAGGACTACATGAGAACACCCAAATCTACACAGGGATGCTTCAGAATCAAATGATAACGGCACTAGCAGAAATAAGAGAGATGAAGGAACAACAAGCAGATCTCGAGAGGCGCCTGATGGGAGTCAAACAGTCGGATGCCGAATCTAGCTCCAAACGTGCAACACGCTGCAAGTAGAGCTTGCTCAAACCCCAACAATTTTGTTATAAAATAGGACTTCGGATAAAAGTTTTTCCCTTATTTCCTTTTGTATCTGTAATCGGAGACCTCTAGGTAGGTCAAATTTTCCAAACAGGAAGCATAATGTAACACACCTCAGGTGTGACCTATATATAAAAATGAAGTACTTCTTTGTATACCTCTTGGAACTTATAGGATTAACTGAAATTACTATACCAACCTTGAAACCATAAACTAAAGTCAAAACAAATTACAAGATACAACTAACACACGATTGTCAAAACATTAGAAACTTGTAGTATTCATTATTATTTTCTCTACTAGAACATGCCTCCTCGTAGATCAGCACGCAGAAACTCAACTTCAACACCACCTCCACCACCTCCTCCAATTATGGATGTCGTTATGTTCCAAACTGCTGTAACCGCTGTTGTAACCGCAGCGATGGCTCAATTGAGAAACAACGGATCGGGAGGAGGAACAAACAGCTTTACAAATGGCCAAGGTCAAGGCCGTTCAGGGGTATGCACTTACAAAGACTTCACCAACGGAAAACCTATTCCCTTTTATGGGACTGGGGGAGTATTGGCTCTATCTTAATGGATAGAGAAAAGGGAAGTTGTATTCAAAATTTACGCATGCCCTGAAGAAAGCAAAGTAAAGTTTGCTTCTTTTACTTTCTCTGAACGCGCCCTGACATGGTGGAACGGCGACGTCAAGACACTAACCCTAGTGGTGGCGAACTCCATGGGTTGGGAAAACTTGAAACGAATGCTCCTTCGAGAATACTGCCCAAGAGGCGAGATTCAGAAGCTTGAACAGGAACTGTGGGGCCTTTCGATGGTAGGCTCGGACATCGCAGGTTACACCAACAGGTTCAGTGATTTAATAACACTTTGCCCAGGAATGTTGATCCTGGAAAGCCAAAAGGTCGAGAGATACATCTGGGGACTATCACCCCAACTTCGAGGAAGTGTGTTAGCTTCCAAACCCATGACCTGCGATAGCGCCAAGGAGCTGGCACAATCCCTCGTTGATCATGGTTTCTGTCAAGGAGTCACGGCTATCATGGCTGAACCAACCAAAGGGAACAGCAACAACGAGATCAATGCCAACAACAACAAGAAGAAGAAATTCTGGAACAAGAGAAAGGGGAAAACTTCGCAAGAACCTTCAAAGAAACAAATGGTTGCGGTTCATGCTGCTACTGCTCCCACCACAACTCCTACTACCCCTACGCCAACAAAAACATATGCAGGGAACCTGCCCAAGTGCAGCAAATGCAACTACCATCACCACGGTAATTGCCGCGAGATGCACTGTAAGAACTGCAACAAGAAAGGGCACACAACCTGTTTCTGTAAGGCACCAGCGCTACCAGTCACTCAAGTTCCTGGTACTGGGATAAGCCAGGCATGTTATGGGTGTGGAGAAACTGGGCACTTCAAAAGGGACTGCCCCAAGACAAGGAACGTTGGCGGTGTTGGGAGAGTGCTGGCAATAGGCCAAAATGAAGCAATAGCCGACCCAACGGTGGTTACGGGTACGTTTCTCCTCAACAACATTTATGGATGCATACTCTTTGACTGCGGTGCGGAGCGAAGTTTTGTGAGTCATAAATTCAAACACTTACTTAATCAAAGACCCCAACCACTCAATAAAATATTCACTGTAGAAATGGATAACGGTAAAACGGAAAGCACAAGTGATATGTACGTAGGGTGTACATTAAATTTAAACGAACACTTATTTCAAATCGACCTAATGCCCATTCTGATAAGAAGTTTCGATGTCATCATCGGTATGGACTGGTTTAGCCTTCACCTTGCCGATATACTTTGTCAAGAAAGGGTCGTTCGCCTCAATCTGCCAAATGGCGAAACTCTTGTCATTTATGGTGACAAACCTAGTTCAAGTTTACAAATCATCTCCTGTGTTAAGGCACAAAAATATCTTCGTAAGGAATACCATGCCTTTCTAGCCCATGTAGTAGACCAGAAACAAGAACCAAAGAACATTAAAGACATCCCGGAAGTCTGCAATTTCCTAGATATTTTCCCAGAAGATATTCCAGGAATTCCACCAAAGCGCCAAGTTGAGTTCAGAATCGACTTAATCCCCGGAGCTACCCCAGTAGCAAAGTCGCCTTACCGTTTAGCCCCAGCCGAGATGCAGGAACTGTCCAGTCAATTAAACGAACTGCTAAGCAAGGGCTTCATCAGACCAAGCTTCTCACCATGGGGAGCACCAATTCTATTCGTGAAAAAGAAGGACAGATCTTTTCGCATGTGCATCGATTATCGGGAGTTGAACAAACTCACGATCAAGAACCGATATCCCCTACCGCGCATAGACGATCTGTTCGACCAACTGCAGGGAGCAAGCTACTTCTCAAAGATCGGTCTAAGATCTGGTTATCACCAACTGTGAGTGCTGGAAGGAGACATCCCTAAAACGGTTTTCCGAACACGTTATGGTCACTATGAGTTTGTAGTAATTCCCTTCGGATTGAAAAATGCTCCAGCGGTGTTCATGGACTTGATGAACCGAGTATGTCGTCCCTTCCTGGATAAATTCGTGATCGTGTTCATAGATGATATACTCATCTATTCTAGAAGCCAGGAAGAACACAGCCAACACCTCCGCCAAGTTTTGGAAACGTTGAGGGCAAAGAAGCTTTAAGAAAAATTTTCCAAGTGCAAATTTTGGATTCGGAAAGTGGATTTCCTAGGACATGTAGTAAGAAAGGAGGGGATACACGTGGATCCTTCTAAGATCAAGGCAATAGAAAGTGGGACGACACCAAGGACCCCTATAGAAATCCGGCAATTTTTGGGACTCGTCGGGTATTACCGAAGGTTCATACAGAACTTTTCGAAGATTGCCAAACCACTTACCACCCTAACTCAGAAGAGTGTGACCTTCGACTGGGGAGAAAAACAAGACGTCGCGTTTCAAACGCTAAAGCGAGCCTTATGTAGTGTGCCCATCCTAACCGTGCCGGAAGGAACGGAGGACTACGTGGTCTATTGCGATGCATCAAACCAAGGACTTGGGTGTGTCCTGATGCAACGAGGGTAGGTCATCGCCTACGCTTCAAGGCAACTAAAGACGCACGAAGTGAACTACACAACGCACGATCTTGCGCTAGGAGCAGTCATCTTCGCTCTAAAGATATGGAGACACTATCTCTACGGCACAAAATGTACGATCTTCACCGACCATAAAAGCCTCCAACATATCCTCAACCAGAAAGAGCTCAACATGAGACAAAGACGGTGGGTAGAACTACTAAATGATTATGAATGCGAGATTCGATATCATCCCGGAAAGGCTAATGTGGTAGCCGATGCACTCAGCCGGAAGGAATACTCGGGCCGCAGAGTGAAGTCTTTAACCATGACAATCCATTCACACCTGTCCACACAAATCAAGGAAGCTCATATAGAAGCCTTAACATCTGGAAATGTGGCAGGGGAAGCCTTAAGGGGAATGGATAAGAAGTTTGAGGTCAAGAATGATGGAGTTCATTACTTCATGGATCAGATCTGGACGCTGAAGTTTGGCGGATTCAGAGAAGTCGTCATGAACAAAGCCCGTAAAACACGATACTCCATACACCCCGGCTCCGATAAGATGTATCTCGACCTCAAGAAATTGTACTGGTGGCCGAACATGAAGGCCGAAATTGCTACCTACGTGAGTAAATGTCTGACGTGCGCCAAGGTCAAGGTAGAATACCAAAAGCCCTTAGGATTGTTGCGACAACCAGAAATACCAGAATGGAAGTGGGAACGTATAACCATGGTTTTCATAACCAAACTACCCAGAACGGCAAGCGGATTTGACACTATCTGGGTGATTGTCGATAGGTTATCTAAATCAGCGCACTTCCTACCGATCAAAGAGACGGATAAATTAGAGAAGCTAACTAGGACATACCTCAGAGAAATTGTACGATTACATGGTGTGCCCATATCCATTATCTCGGACCGAGATAGTAGGTTCACCTCAAGGTTCTGGCAGGCACTACAAAAATCACTAGGGACAAGATTGGACATGAGTACTGCTTATCACCCACAAACCGACGGCCAGAGTGAGAGAACCATACAAACCCTAGAAGATATGTTGAGGTCTTGCGTAATCGATTTTGGTAAAGCATGGGATACCCATCTACCATTGGTCGAATTCTCGTACAACAATAGCTACCACACTAGTATCAAGGCTGCCCCGTTCGAAGCCCTCTATGGCCGCAAATGCAGGTCACCTTTGTGTTGGGCCGAAGTGGGGGACACACAACTAGCAAAAGGACAAGCAACAGACAACACGCTCACTGGACCAGAATCATAAGGGAAACTACGGAAAAGATTGTTCAGATCCGGGAACGTCTAAAAGCATCAAGGGACAGAAGAAAGAGTTACGCGGATAAAAGACGGAAACCCTTGGAATTCCAGGTTGTTGATCGAGTCCTACTAATGGTTTCGCCTTGGAAGGGATTAATATGCTTCAGGAAGCGCGGGAAACTGAACCCAAGATACATCGGACCATTCGAGATCATTTCCAGGATTGGTCCAGTGGCTTACAAACTTAGATTACCTCAGGAGCTCCACAACGTACACCCTACCTTTCACGTATCAAACCTAAAGAAGTGCTTGTCCGATGAGACCCTTGTCATCGCTCTAGACGAAATTGCAATAAATGAGAATCTCCATTTTGTAGAGGAACCAGTAGAGATCATGGATCGGGAAATAAAAAGGACTAAACAAAGCCGCATACCTATTGTAAAGGTCCGCTGGAACGCCATACGAGGACTTGAATACACCTGGGAACGCGAGGATCAGATGAAACAAAAGTACCCGCATCTTTTTACTAACCTGTAAACTCTATCTTAGATTAAATTTCGAGATGAAATTCCCTTAACAGTGGGATGATGTGACAACCCTTTATTTTTCCAAAAGCAGTGTAACGCTCAAATGTCAAATACAACGAAAACTATTTGGAATCAACTAAATTAACCTCAAAAATAAAGTGTTCAAATATCTAAGTTGGGATGCATCAAATATTAGATATCGTGCCAAGGTTTCCAAAAACGTAAAGAACGTTCAAAATCGGGTTATATTGAAGAAATTAAAATCAATCATATATTTACGACACACCGTTAAAACGCTATTTAACATAAAAAGTGAAATTTCAATAAAATGCATTTTAGCCTTAAGTATCTAAACAAAAGATGAAGAGTTCGTTAAACTGTAAACATACATAAAAAGATCGCCCAATTTGGACCTTGTATGAAGAAGTTACGAAATTCCAAAGTTTCGTAACAGTAGTAGAGGGCTAAAAACTCGAATTGAAGATCGAGTGTTATTTAGCTAATGCAACCTAAATGAGAGTAGAAGATCTCCACAATAGGAGTAAAATGATAAAAAGACAAACGAAAATCGACGTCGAATAAAGAAACTATAAATTTTTAACGGACTTTAGGAGTCCCGGCCTATTAAAAATATACCATTAAAAATAAAGTCAAAACTAGTCGACGGAGTCTAAATGAAAGTTGTAGAGCATAATCTCACCTACGCGTGGATATAAAGAACGCGAAAAACGGAGCTCGTACGCGAAAGTTACGAAATTTAGAAGATGGGAGACTGGAGTACGCCTAGCGTAATCCCAGATTACGCCCAACGTACTAGACCTAGAGTCGAGTCCCATCGGCTGCAAATCTACGCTTAGCTAGACCGGAGTCGTAAGCCGTGACGCATTTTTACGCCCCACGTAACCTAAGTACGCCCCGCGTACCGCGTATGCCCAGCGTACTCTAGTGGTACCCCCCGCGCGCGATCCTCCAGCACTATAAATAGAGGGTTTGAGCTACGGGTTTTTGCACTCCATCTCAAACTCCCAAACTCCCGAAGAGTCCGAAGGCGCAGCTTTCCGCGGTCGAAGTTCTGATCAACTCTAGCCTCTCTCTCTTCAAACCAAACGAGTGAGTTCATACCCCTACCTTTCAATTCTTTTCATGTTTTAGGGGGAAATACAAGTACAATACAAGTCAAAGTATCATTTTATAAACGTAAATGTAATATCTATCTTATAGAGTATCGATACAAGCATCCTTATGTTTAAAGGGCTATTATATCACAAAGTTACTTTTACTAAATGGGAACATACTTTATGAGAAACTATAATGAGTATAGTTAACAAGTTATTCATACATTTTTACGTATACATCTTGACAAGCGAAATACTTTCAAACAAAGTAAAGTCTTTCTTATCGTAAATCTATTTATACCAAGCAATGTGAGATATTCAAACTTCAACGTACTCGTATGTATGCATTTCAAGTCCTGTATTATATACCATAATCTCTTTGAGGGAGAACGTGATACTTGTGTATAGATCTATACGGGATTGACAACCCTGCACCTAAACTATTAGCTATAGTTAGACCGGCAGGTCTGGGGTGACAAATGTCATAACACTACAACACTTGAAGAATGTTGTTACAGGCAGTGAGTGTCAATAGTATGGTTATAAAACTCACATAAAAGTATAAAAATAAGTTTGATTTACGAGATTCATATATGAATTCAGTTTTCCACATTATTTTTAGCACAAAGTTTATCATTATTATTCAAGTATGGAACATACTAACGCACTCCAACTCTGGGAACTTTTTAAACCATTTATAGAAAATATTGGATTTTCTGAAAACCTCGTTCATTGAATTACTACCAAAAGGAGATACTTTTCAATGCAAAACACTTATGAACTCACCAACTTAATTGTTGACACTTTTTCGAAACCACTTGTATTTCTCAGGGAATCAGTAATACAGGTAATCACCACCTTTTGAAGAAGGAACGCTAAGGACGTTTATCATTAAACATTTATATCATCATATTGTAATATTCTTTTGCAAATATGTATAACGCAACAATATACTTTTTTATTATATATATGATGGTTGTGTTACTTTCTTTACAATATTCAATTGTTGTGATACTATGTGAAGTCATCCACCCCCGAATGTTTCCGCCATTCTGGTTTGGGGGTGTGACAAGAAGCTTTTAGCATCCCAGAGACTTTGGTAATGATTCTTGATTTGAACAACTTCAGCATGGAATCAACCTCCAAACTCGAAATAGATGAACCTCCTCCAAGATCGGCTTGAGATTGAATGATGGAGTTCAATTTTTGATTTAGAATTTTATATTGCTTCATAGTCATCAGCATATGATCAAGAAATTCTTCTTCTTCTTCTTCGCGAAACTCCAACTCTTCGAATATACCACCAAACCCCTCATTATCAGTTATAGTCTCCATTTCAATGTTTTCGTGAATAAGTGAAGGTGGTTTGGGTGTATCAGTGGATTGAGAAGAGAAAATAGAAGTAATGGGTTGATTGATAATGTGTTCGAAGGTAGGAGAGTCTGTAGTTGATGTGATAGGAATTATAGAAGATGGTGTAACAAAAACACTTGTTTCGAAAGGAGTAGAGATAATTGGACATTGATCTGCATTCTTCGAACCATCTTTACCCATGTCGACATTTGCATCCGTATTAGATACGTGTGTAGGGATGCCTGAAGTTCGAACCTCCTCAAATATTGATTTGGCAATCGAAACTTTGGGTAGTATGACATCTGTCTTCGTAGTAGTGGAACTTTGAACAATATGAGTGAATTTTGGTGTTTCGGGTATGCGTTCACCTTCTTCTATGGACTCAGTAGATAGAACAAGCTTTCGAGTCTTCTTCTATTTCTTCGTTTGTGACAAGTGTTTTTCCATATCCTCAACCACCCTTTTCTTTGACCCAGGAGAAACAGGAGCAGGTACTTCACGAATAAATACTCCTTGATGAGTAAGTTGATGTTTGCGAAGCATTTTCTGTGTTGGAGACTTGTGTTTATGAGTGGATTTCATCTTGATTCATTGAAATATCCCAGTTTTCGATGGAATGGTCACATTTTCTTGAGTTTCTTCAACAGTTGGCTCAATCACTTGGGTTTCATCAACTGTCATTTCAACATTTGCAGTCTTCTTCTTTGGAGATTTTAAGGATGTAGAACTCTTCGTTTTCTGTTCAGATGAAGCAGGAGCCGCCTTTTTTGACATTTTTGACTTCTTATCTTCTCGAGGCAACAAGATCCCTGTTAGAATAGAAGAATCGATTGTTTGCAAATATTCTACCAACACTGAATTCGAAGGATCGACCCTTTTAAGCATCGCATCTGGAATCCGAGCAATATTGGGGAATTCATCAGCATTATCCACACTCTCCTTCAGATAATGATAAGATTGAAAAGTAACTTTCTCATCTTCATTTGGGACCAAAATACCTTCCTTATTGTAAAAATATTGTAGAATAAGGCTCCAGTACCTTGCACACGAAATGCCATGAACATCATTTGTATGTTCTACACCCTTTTGAAATTCCTTCCATAATTGTGTAGAATAATCTGCTTCAAGATCATAATAAAACCTGCAACCATGGCATACACTTCCATCCGTCCTTTGTCTAACCCAACAGTTCTTCCAGTCAAATAACGAAGAAAAATTCCAAACATGAAATTCCATAAACGTGGAAGTCCTGACTTCTTAAAATCACTGATTTTTGTTAATGGGGTTTGATATCCCATTTCATTGAACATGTGAACACTTTGTGGGAATGTAAACTCAACAAAAGGAGATGAATTCGGAATATCAAGAATCTGGCAGAAAAGTTTCTTGGATAACCTAACCTTTTCTCATTCACAAGATGAAAAGTGATTGTATCTGAAGCTATGTTGTATGTTGCAGTGGATCCTGCTTGAGAAAGCCAGGATATTGGGACTAAAAACGAATTGAACATCGCCGTTAATAAAACAGAATGCTTCACGGCCACAATAAGCATTTTCAATTCTTCAGGATATTAAGAAACTTCACCATCCACATAGTAGTTAGTGGATTGTATCTTCATTACTGGTGCAAATGAAATATCTTCAGTAGAAGGATCGACATGAGAAAAAGTCGCCATTGTTAGGGTTTGAAGATGATGATGAACAGAGTATTTGTTGAGTTTGATCGCGTAAACGTATAAAGCACTCTTGAACCCCCTTTTATATGTAACCCTGGATTTTTGAATTTGAAGCGGGATGCATTTAATGAGATCTGACGTGGCACCTTGAAAATCGGTCCATTACTGCGGTAAGGTAGCCATACGTCAAAAAGTGGCTCTCATATCACCTAGAAAACCGGATAGAATACCATACGTCATGTATGAATAGTCTGTCATTTTTCCCCCAAGAGAATTATAACCGTCAGAACCCTTCGTATGGAAGCAAGGTTGTTTCACTTCTGGGATAAAAAGCGAAGTCATATGCCAGATGTTCGAAATCATCAGCCCGAGTTAGTATTACTTAGAACCTCAAGAATTTCTTGTGTGTAGTGTTCCAAAGAAAGATAGACAAGAAACAAAAAAAAATGGAATTTTGTGATGTCAAAAATTTAATTTGACATGAAGGCAGTTAAACCCTGGTCAAAGGTTACTTTGTTAATCATCAAGAGAGATGATCAACAGCTTGTGTATGTTCCCATGAATTACAATCGAATACTATTTGATAAGTATCAAAGGGCTTCTTTTGAAAATGCTTCGTGGGTAGGTTCAAAATTCCGTTACAAGTCAACCTAAACATAAGGTGATAAATTGTAATAGAAATTACTTGTATGACCAGTGTACTCAGTGACAAGTCGGCTTTTAAAAATTTTAACATGACTAGGACATTCGAATGAAACTCACACGGAAATCATAATCATGAAAAAAAATTTATATACTGGATCTTGTTGGGTAACAAACATCGTGAGTTTCGAATGTTTGATCAAGACCACTCATTCGAAAAGAATATGATTTGGAGTTTCGAAATTTTGGTACTGAAACAGAAGTTTCATAAATATCTCGAACAATGTTCCCCATCAATTCCTTAATTTGAAAGATTTTTGGGTTTCACTTTCATCACAGACTCATGATGTTAGATCATAAACACAGAGTTTTGATATATCTAAGTCTTGATGGGTTTGATCAGAGACCTCTCGGACGTATGTCTTTGTGTGTGATTGTGTAAGAACTTTATGGATGAAAAAGATTGGTATAAGACATGAAATGTACCTCTATTATGATTTCGGACCAAACAGGAAACTCTTAACTCATTTTGAGGAGATTAAGGTAGCTCAGAGACGAATGTGAATATAAGCCTGATTGGGAAGAAATTTTCGTGTGAAAAATTCATTGAGGCTTTCGTACATATACATTGAGTCATGGAGGCTTTGGACGACATGCAGCAGCATGCTTCTAGGGATAACCTAACTAGTTTGAATAATGAAAAATTGAGTAATACAAAGACAATGTACCTGACCCTCATACTGCCTGCATTGTTCCCTCTGAATCGTCATCATAATCTGCAACAAAATACTAAAAGGAAATTAAAATATTTTTGTTGTTTTGAAATTTTCGAAAATAAAGATAGAACAAATGAAAATCTTTTTGGATTTTTGAATTTTCGAAAATTTAAGAACAAAAGAAAAGAAAATCTTTTTGGATTTTTGATTTTTCGAAAATTTAAGAACAAAAGAAAAGAAAATCGTTTTGGATTTTTGAATTTTCGAAAATATGAAAAGGAGACTGAATTTGTTGCAAACAGATGATTGTTTGTCATTCCTTTAAGAGTGACAAATATACGAATTCGAAGCGTTCGAAGTGTTGACTATGAATAGTAACCACTAACTCAACGCTGAAAATAAGTCACAAACATGCGAATTCGAAGCGGTCGAAGCGTTGACCATGAACAATAACCGCTGAATGCTGAATGACTTTATGTTATCTTTTATTCAGCGCCTCTGATTCATTCCTTTTCACCCATCATTCTTCTTTTTTGCAAGGAACAGAATTGCCATCAATCATTCGAAGACCTTCTATTATTCTCATAAGTGACTTTTTATCCAAAGGTTTCGTGAAAATATCAGCTAACTGATCAGATATTTTCACGAAATGTACTTTAATGTTCCCATCCTCCACGTGATCTTTAATGAAATGATAACGAAGAGTTATGTGTTTAGTCTTCGAATGCTGCACAGGATTATGAGAAATTCTTATTTCACTTTGAGAATCACAATATAATGGAATCTTTTTCATATTAATTGCATAATCACGCAATTGACTTTGGATCCATATTATTTGTGAAGTGCAAGCAGCAGCAACCACATATTCTGCTTCAGCTGTGGAAATTGACACACATGTTTGCTTTTTCGACTGCCAGCTGATTAATTTGCCATCCAGAAATTGACATCCTCCACTTATGCTTTTTCGATCAAGATTACAAACACCTAAGTCGCCATCTGAGTATGCTTGTATGAAGAATCCAGTTTTTGAAGGATACCATAATCCTAACGAAATTGTTCCTTTAAGGTAACGAAAAATATTCTTCACAGCCGAGAGATGTGGTTCGCGTGGATTAGACTGATACCTAGCACAATTACACAAAGAAAACATGATATCAGGTCTACTCGGTGTAAGATAAAGTAATGAACCAATCGTGCTCCTATACAACGTTATATCAACAACAGGTTTGTCTAACGATGGTGTTAGCTTTATGCCTGTTGCCATTGGTACACGAAGCGTTGTGCTATTTGTCAATCCAAACTTTTCTAGCAGATTTTTCATATATTTTTCTTGATTAATGAAAATCCCTTGTCTGTTTTGACGAATATTCAATCCAAGGAAATTATTGATTTTTCTCATCATGCTCATTTCAAACTTGCTTTTCATCAACTCTTCGAATTCTTTAGACAAAGTAGTGTTAGTCGAGCCAAAAATAATATCATCAACATAAATTTGAACAAGCATAAGATGATTCCCCACTTTCTTTAGAAATAATGTGGGATCAATTGATCCTTGTTTAAATTTAGATTGTTTCAAAAATGATGTAAGAGTTGCATACTATGCTCGTGGTGCTTGTTTTAAACCATACACTACCTTATCTAAAATATAAAGATGATTAGGATATTCTTCGTTAAGAAAACCTTGGGGTCGTTCCACATAAACTGTTTATTCAAGCTCTCCATTGAGAAATGCACATTCCACGTCCATTTGATAAACATCAAAATCTTTGTGAGCTGCATAAGCCAGAAATATACGAACCGCCTCGAATCTTGCGACAGGGGCAAAAGTTTCTTCATAATCTATTCCTTCTTGTTGGGAATATCCTTTAAAAACAAGTATGGCCTCGTTTCGAACAATGTTTCCTTCTTTGTCGGTTATATTTTTGAAAATCCATTTTAACTCGACAATCGAAACATTTTTAGGTTTAGGAATTAATCTCCAAACCTTGTTCCGTTCGAATTTTGACAATTTAGATTGCATGGCAAAAACCCAATCTGAGTGTTCCATTGCATTTTTAACTGTTTTTTGTTCAATTTTAGAGATGAAAACATTAAACATGCAAAATTCTTGATGAGTATTCAGTACCTCATTCTTTGCACGAATTTGAGCTCTTGTCAAAACTCGTTGTGGATTCCCAATAAATTGATCCTTCGGATGATCTCTTGTCCAATTTTCCATGGGTGGATATGCTGGATCAAATTCCAAAGGTGCATCTTCGTATATTTCATCATTTTCTGATCCTGCAATTGAACAAGCATCATCAACATAATGCTCCCCCTCAACAACATGCTCCCCCTCAACTTCAGCATTCAATTATTCTTTCTCCCCCTCGAAAGAATTCTCTTCATCATTTAAAGTATTCGAATCCAAGTGCTCCCCCTCTACTTGATTATTTTGCTTACTTTCGCCTTCTTGAGGATTTGATGTTGTATCATTAGTAAGTTTCGTAAATTCAGGTATTTGATTATTAGGAGCATGAATTTCAGCATCGACTGCATTATCTGAAATTCCAAAAATCAAATCATAATCAATATCATCCATTGATAAAGATTCAGTTTCAACTTGTTTTTCTTGTAAAATTGGATGAATTTCAAATTTATGATTATTTTATTTAATATAATAATCATCGAATGTGAGATTGAAAGTTTCTTCCACTTTTCGTGTCCGCTTATTTAACACTCGATATGCGACAGAATTGTGCGAATATCCAAGAAAAATTCCTTCATTTGCTTTTGCTAGAAATTTCGAAAGATGATCCTTGAGATTCATAATAAAGCACCTACGTCCGAAAACATGAAAGAATTTCACATTAGGTTTACGATTATTCATAATTTCGTATGGTGTAATATTAAAACAACGATGAATGAATGATCTGTTTTGAGTAAAACATGTTGTTGAAACAGCTTCAGCCCAAAGATATTGAAGTAAATGTGCATATGCCAACATAGTTCTCGCTGCATCGCATAATGAGCAATTCCTTTGTTCAACAACTCCATTTTGTTGTGGTGTGTATGGAGATGAAAAATTATGTGATATTCCTTTGTCCACCAAAAATGAATCAAGAACATTGTTCTTAAATTCAGTTCCATGATCACTTTTGATTTTTTGAACAGTCTTCTTCAACGTGGTTTCCATCTTTTTGATAAAGTCAATCATAATTTGTGCAACTTTGGATTTGAGCCTAAGAAAATAAACCCACGTAAATCTAGAAAAATCAACAATAACTAAAATGTACCGTTTATTGTTGAGAGTTGAAACAATTGAAGGACCACAGAAATAAATATGTAACAATTCCAAAGGTGCAACAATTTTCGAATCAATCGTTATTGGATGACCTTGTTTATGTTGCTTACCAATTTCACAAGCTGCACATAAAGAATCATTGTCAAATTTAACAACAGGTAAACCTCTTACCAGATCTTGTACCATAAGTTTATTAATGTTTCGAAAGTTGAGATGTGAAAGTCTTCGATGCCATAGCCAACTTAAATCAGATGACGCTTTCGAAAGAAGGCATACAACTGGTTTGCCTACAATTGGATTGATGTCTAGAGTGAACATATCACCTTTCCTTTTAGATTTCAGTAATATTTCGTTTGTGTTAACATTCGAAATAACACTTCCTTCTTCGTTAAAAAGAAATTGATTGCCATTGCCCACAACAAGTTGAGAAACACTAATCATGTTATGTTGAAGACCTTCAACATATGCAACACGATTCACTGTGAATTGTCCATTTGTGATTTTCCCATATCCCTTGACTTGACACTTCTGATTGTTCCCAAACTTTACTAGTCCAACATTTTTTAGGCTTCGAAAATGTCTTAAATTCTCTTTCTTCCCAGTCATGTGACGAGAGTAACCACTATCAATGTACCACTTGTTATCATATTGCTCGTCACACAATACCTGCAATCAATGGAAAATTTTAGGTACCCAAGGCTTTTTGGGTCCTTGGAAATTAGATTTCAATTTCGAATGAAATGAAGAACTTTTAACCCAATCACAAACTTTGGTTTTGAGACTATCAATTAAGTTTACTTCATCATCTAAAGGAACTCAAACATAAGTGTTTGATGACTTCGAATGTCCACTAACATTACCCTTCACATTTTGAATTTATGAATGAACTGTCTTCACTTTTGTGACTGGTCTCCAAGCTTTAATCGAGATGTTTGCATCTTTTGAAGACGAACTTCCATTTGAAGAGGTATTGACATACTTTTCATATGCTTCGTTGATTTTTCTTTCTTAGTATTTGCTGGATTGATAAACTTTTCCTCGTCCTTCAAGCCAGTGATCTATGCTTTTCTTTGAAGTTATGCCTTTTTCATGCGAAGCCTTTAGTGTTTGTTTCTTCTTATGATTAGGAAAATTTGGATTTTGAGGAACAAGATCAACTTTGGTATTTGTTACAAAAGAATAAGCATCGGATGAATCAACTTTTGATTTAAAATGTTGACGTTGAAAAACTTGTTGATTTGAATTAGATCTATTTGAAAAATCTCTTGATTTGTTAGTTTCAGAAATTTTCGAAAACTTTGGTTGCTTATTTACTTCAGACCTTGTTTAATTTGATTGAGATGATTGTTGGGTTTTTTAAAAAGAAGAAAAAATTTTAGCTTTGAAAACGTTTTTGAAAAAGATGATTGTTGGGTTTTTGAAAAAGAAGAAAAATCACTTGATTTGTCAATTTGATCTTTAAATTCCTTAGAGATTAATTTGACAACATTTTCATTTTCCTTTTCAACATGTATTATTTTCTCTTTTTCAACTTTTGATTTTTCAACCCATTTTTTTGTGGTTTTTGTCGTTGAAACACATACGAATTCTTTGTTAAGTTGTTTTCAACAGTGTTTTGATTTGCAAAAAAACCTTCTTCAGTTGTTTTTGAATTATCCTCCTCAACCATCTTCTTTAACTCTGGTTTGATATTCTCAACATTTCCGGTAGTTACGAAAACTTGATTTGGAAAAATGACATCATCTATGCATTTGAAATTTGGATAAACCACTGTGTTTGTTTCAAGATAATGTTCACCTTTTTCATTAATCATTTTTTTTTGAACTTTTGTGTATCACCATACACTTGGTCAACAACTATTCGTGGAATGTCTTCTTCCATTGAGGTTGCCTTTTCTTTTGGAACTTTCTCTACATCGTCATCATCACTATCATTAGTTTGGCAATCTTTGAGATCCACAAAGTTCATATCACAAACTTTCGAAGTTGAGGGTATATCAGTTTCATTCTAAACCATCAAATCCTTAACTTTTTCTTTCCCTTTAGAAGTTGAAGCAACATTAACAACGAACAACTGAGAACAATCAACATCTTCAAGCTCACTAATTTCACTAATATTATCAGAATTATCTTCAATATCAGCAAAATCAGATTAAGAGTCAAACGTTGAATTCTCACACTTTTTTAAAATGTGAATTTGTTCAGATTTAGTCAAAGTATCATTCACAATGTTAACTAAATGTGACAATAGTCAATTTGGGGTCAGGTCAAAGTCAAAAAAAGTCAACGAGTAAAACTGGCCGACTCAATTAAACCTTGTTTATTAGGGTTTACGTTATGTAATTACTGCTCAACTCACTATTTTAATGAGAAAGCATCATTTGGAAACTCATGTGTTTAATTTTCCTTAGCCTTGATAGTGCTAAACCATGAACCAGAGCGATAAAACACTATTTCACACTCATCGGGAGTATGTAGTACACTAAAACATGGCTTCACGGGTTCACAGACCTTGCGTTGCGAAGCGGGATACTTAAAAAGGTCATAAATGGAACCACTCTTAAATCTCTTACACTCTATCTCTCCATATCATAAATCTCTCCCTAATCTCTCTAAGAATATGAAATCTCTCCCAAATCTCTCCAAGTATGTCAAATCTCTCCCAAATCTCTCCAAGAATAGGAAATCTCTCCTAAATCTCTCTCCGTATGTGAAATCTCTCCAAGTATGTCAAATCTCTCCTAAATCTCTCCAAGGATATGGAATCTCTCCCAAATCTCTCTCAAAAGTTTCCGTAACTTTTTGTAATCATTTGGGTCATCCCGACCCTTAATCGGGTCAAAAACGGCTTGAAACGTGGTAAAAACGAGTAAAATAGGCTTAAGGACCCGAAACCTACTCTTTAGGGTCGAACCCTCTTAGAGCCGAAAGTCCTCTGAAGGACCGAACTGCTGAGAAGCGAACCCCAGGTCCGAACCCGAAGCCTTCCGGCCCAAACCTCGCACAAGGAACCGAAGCTACCTTCGGCCCATTTCGCCTCTTACCCTCTTTCGCTTCATTTCGCCTTCGGCCCATGACCAGAAGGGACCGAACCTCGGTCAGGACCGAGAGGTCTTGTAGGAAAGCCCATTTCTTCCTGGTTTTCGATTCCCACTTCGTTTTGGCCCGAAACTTTATTTTATCAATTAAAGCCTCATAATTCATTAATTCTCACGTTTTTGGTGCAAATCTTAGCCAAGAAATGAGTGGGTGAAGTACCAAGGTTGAGTGTTGACTTTTCTTTGTATTATGACACAAGCAACCACCATACCCACTCCATGACTAACGCACACTTCTCCCCACCATACCTTGTCACTTCATTGTAATTTTCCTCTCTCTCACAAGTTAATCCCACGTTCTTAGAGCTGGACACTCATCCTCTCTCCTCGTTCTCACTCACTTGCTCTCATTTCACTAAAGATCAAACACCTCTTTTCTCTCTAACTCCCTCACAGAAAAACGAGATTTCCAAGGCATTTCCAGCTTTTCTCCTTCACTTGGTAAGTATAATTTATCCTCCTTGTGATAATTACACTTCATTCTACTCAAATCATTCATGGCTTACACAAACTCCATCATTATTGTGTTAGATTCTTGAATATTCAAAGCAATCCTTTAAGTGTTCATGAGTTGAACACTTATCTTATTCAACATTCAACCAATGAAATCACTCAAGGTGAGTTCATACCCCTTTATTTTCATGTTTTCTTAAGTTTTAAGGGGGAGAATAAAAGTTAAAACACCAATAATATAACTAAACATTTCTAACAGCTTTCATCAGAAAAGTAGTACTCCATTCACGGACTGTTTTGGTCAACTTAAGCATTTTAGTTTTCAAAACTATTTTATTTTCAAGTATTTCCAGTTCTTAGCTTTAAAATGACTACTTGCACATCTCCATACGAGTTTTCTACAATTTATGGTGATTTTTACAAAACTACCTATTACTGTAGCTACGATTCCGGACCAGTCTGTGAATATTAGCATTTTTGAACAAGTTAGAGGCATCCAAAAATCGTAATAAAATTTATGAACAAACTAGACACATTTTGTGAACTCTCAGAATTTACGGATTTAGGTTTTTCTTCATATGATTTTTCTATGAATTTTCTAAATCAGTGTTGAAAAGCTAAAACTAAATAACAGCCTATAACTTTTATAACACTTTGTATTATGCGGAGCAAAGTGTATAACGATAAGTTCTAAATATTGAATGCATTTCCTTGTTATTATATCATTGTAAACTGAAAATTGGTCATTCATGATAAGGTTTCATCATTTATTTCGAATACATATAATAAACTACAATAAGCATAGTTTATGGGATTTTTACCGCATGACAAAGGCTTTACTCTCGAAACAAATGGGTTTTCATCACGGCCTAATAAACTATAAAAGTAATAGTTTAAGGATTTCATATCAATAATTCATTCATAAAAGGTTATTTTACTCCCTCTACGGGAAAAGGGTTTAATAACAAATAATTTGTAAAGTAGTTAACTTAGGTTGTGAGACAATCTCTACCCATACGTTCGAGTATGGGATTCAAATTCCTGTAAGTTATAACCAGAGTCTCTTGTAGGGAGAGCGTGCTAATTTTGAATAGATCTATATTGGGGTTGATATCCCACACCTCGCTGCTAGCTACAACCGGACCAGCAGGTCTACGGGTGACAAGAGTCATAGGATCAGGGCGTCTGAAAGACGTTGTGCAGGTTACCTCTAGTCATAGTATGGTTATAGCGTGTAACAACCCGGAATTCCAGGTATCTTTATTGATTTGATTATTTTGTGTTTTGAGAGGGGACTTGGCGAGTTGGAGCTCAGACTCGCCGAGTAGGGTCGCGATTCTGGACGCGGGATTCGTTTGGACTCGGCGAGTCCAGGATATGGACTCGGCGATTCTGCGCTGTTTTATGAAACCCTAATTTCTTGGGTTGGGGACCTATTTAAAGGGCCTTATGGCCGTCATTTGTGCTCACCAGTCCCTTGAGTGAAACCCTAATCGAGTGTGAGCGTTTGGAGCATAGAAGGAGGCTATTATTGATCTTGGAGGTGTCTTTTTGCAAGGAAAGAGGAAATCAGCCAAGGGGAAAGCAAGAGGAGCCATCTTCTGAGGATTTGGAGTCCAGAGAATCTCTATTGGGGTAATATTTCGAGCTATTCTCTTCTATGTTGGTGTTTTCATTGATTTAGGGTTTATTGAACCCTTTTGTGGCTAGATCTTGTGCTCCCTTGGACCCCTAAGAGATTTAGACTATAGATCTGGACCCCTAAAGGTCCAGAGTGTCCCTTTGCCCAAGCTTTTTGGGAAACAATGGAAGTTTTGGGTTGGAAACCTTATGCTTTAGATCAAAATGTTCATTATAAGCCATGGGGTGTGTTTTGGACACCAAGATAGGGACTTTACGTGGTGAATCAGTCTTGAAAGGCTAGATCTATGAATTGATGGAACATATCTGACCTTAGAAGCGAGTTTGAGTAATTGCATGGCATGGACTCGCCGAGTCCGATGAGCAGACTCGACGAGTAGCTTGAAGATTGCCTTAGATCGGCCAGTGAGTGATCCAGTCGAGTCACGGGTTGACTCAGTGAGTCAGGACGAGTTAGAGAGGGTCGACAGGTGGTCTGAGTCGAGTTGAGTCGGGGTGGCCCCGCGACTCTCCCAGGTTGAACTCGTCGAGTCAGGGGAAGCACTCGACGAGTAAGAAGGGAATCCTATGGAGTTGGTGGATACGTCTAGACTCGCCGAGTTGCCCTTGTGCACTCGCCGAGTCCGGTCAAGTTGACCGTTGACCGTTGACCAGAGTTGACCTATGTTTGACTTCTTAGGGATAGTCAAACTTAGAAGATAAAAGTGTTAATAAGAGATGTATGATGTTATAGGGAGATTGTAGCTCGGCGGATCGAGCACGAGTGACTTCGGGATTTGCTAGCTTTCGATATTCACGAGGTGAATCTTCTCACTATACTGTACCCGGAAGGGTTTGACTGTGTGACCGGAAGGTCGGATATCATATGTGATATATGTGCTATATGTGATAAGTTAACTGTTATACGTGCTATGTATGTTATGTGGGCCGGAAGGCATTATGTTATGGGCCGGAAGGCGTGTAATGTGGACCGTAAGGTTGGCGTGGGTAGGACCGGAAGGTTTACCCAGCAGGGACGGAAGTCCCCTGAGACACATGGACCGGAAGGTCAGGGCCTGGAAAGGCGTATGTGTGTAAGTTGTATTTTGGGGAACTCACTAAGCATTTATGCTTACAGTTGTTGTGTATGTGTTTCAGGTACTAGCGAGGACCGTGGGAAGGCGCCGGCGTGATCTGTACACACTGATAGATGTTTTGTGATCTTGGGATTTATATGATTTGTATTCTGACATGACACATGGAATGTTTATGCCTTGTTTGAAATAAAAACACTGTATTTTGAAATGAAATTTTTGTTTGAAAATTTACGTTGTTACAAATTGGTATCAGATCCTTGGTTTGAGGGATTCGGGTGCACCTTCGGGCGTAACTGAACTCAAACCGAGGATTTGAGGAAAACTTTTAAAATAAAGGCATAAACTTTTATAAATGATTTTGTGGTAAACAAGAAAGAAGCAGTGTGTACGATCAGTCAGCGCCCGAACGGTAAAGATCCCCAAAATACCTTACAATGTTATGTTTAGAGATAAGATATGATATGAATTGTTATGCATGCTAGAAGACTAGGTATTCATGATAGGACTAGAGTGGCCTGATTTGTGATGCCTTAGTCTAGGGAGGTTTGCCGATATGAGATGCTTTGATAGCGTGCGGGTAGATAGTGCATAACAAAAGTAGAGTACTCACTATCCGGGGTTTGGGGAGGAAGACTTGGGATGAATGCTGATGCGGTGTGGTCGGTAGTATTGGGCCCGTACTACCGAAGACACCGGGTCAGGGGGGAAACCCAAGTAAGAATCCCTAGATATCGGGGACTGAGTAGGGTTGCGTTATCGAGTGCGATTACACTCGATGGAGTCTCTGATAGTTTTATGTTGTATTTCAGAGACATCATGGTTGGACCACGCCACAGACCGAGTACGAGCGGTGTGAGTGACGAGGAGATTCGTCAGATGATTCACGAGGAGGTAGCTGCAGCGATCCGGGCTGAGATTCCGGAGATGTTTGGGTCTATTAAGACCACCTTGATGGAGACTTTTGATGAGCGGTACGCCGCATTGACTAAGGCTGCAGCCGCTGCAGCTACCGCAGCTGTGGCCGCTGCTAGGCCACAGGGGGGTGACTCGTTGCTGTTTCGGGAGTTCAGCAACACGAAGCCACCTGAGTTTGATGGGACGCAGGATCCGATTGCTGCGATGAGGTGGATCGCTGATATTGAGGGGTGCTTCTACACTTGTTCATGTCCAGAGCATCTGAGGGTACGGTTCGCTTTGAACCAGCTCCGTCTGGGAGCGAAGGATTGGTGGAAGTTCGTGACGGCGAACTTCACTTTGGCAGAGATTTCAGCAGTGACATGGGAGAGATTTACCACTATGTTCAGAGACGAGTACGTTCCCCCGGTGGAGAGGGAACGATTGGTTCAGGAGTTCTTGACCCTCAAGCAGGGTACTGATTCGGTTACGGTGATCATGCGGAAGTTTCATGAGAGGGCGATGTTCTGCCCCGAGTTGGTGTCCACAGAGCAGGCTCGGATGAGCCGGTACTTGGGTGTTTTGAGGAGGGATATCCGGGAGTTTGTGTCAAACTCCACCTATCATACCTTTGCTGAGCTTCAGGCGAATGCCAGGAAGCGCGAGATCGAGTTGGAGACCCAGGCCAGGGAGGAGGCCGAGTCTCAGCGGGTGGACCGACGGCCGGCTCAGTCTCAGCCGGCAGCCAAGCGGACTAAGTCCGCCGATTCGAGGACGGGAGGTCCGAAGGGCCGCACTTGCGGAAAGTGCGGCAAGGGTCATGAGGGGACATGTCGATCTGGTGCTTGCTACAAGTGTGGCAAGGAGGGGCACATCGCTAGGGATTGCCCCAAGGGGTTTATGGTATGCTTTCATTGCAACCAGACAGGCCATCGGAAGGCCGAGTGCCCTCAACTTCTTCAGGGATCTGCACCTACTGCCAGGGCTACTGAGACTCGACTGGTGAAGGCCGAGGCCCCGAGGGCTCGTGGGAGAGCCTTTCAGCTGACTGCGGAGGAGGTCCGCGCTGCGCCCGATGTTGTGGCAGGTATGCTTTATTTCATGTATTTATTTTGATGTCGAGATGTTATGCTTATTTTATGATATGTGTAGGTACTTTCCTTGTGAACACTGTGCCTGCTTTAGTGTTATTTGACTCGGGTGCGAGTCGGTCCTTTGTATCATTGGCTTTTAGTCAGCACATCAGCGTTAGTCGTGAGTCGTTGAGTCGGCCTCTGAGAGTTTCTATAGCTGACGAGAGAGTGATTTGTGCCACGGAGGTTCTCCGGGGATGTGTGTTAGAGATTTTCGGGGTTGAGTTTCCGATTGATCTGATTCCTATTGCGATGGGTGATGTCTGTGTCATTGTGGGCATGGACTGGTTGAGCCGATTCAGCGCCGTCATTGACTGTGAGCGTCAGCTGGTGACTATACGAGACCCTAGTGGGGGAGTTCTTTCGGTGTACGGCGAGGGTACCCGTTCAGGATCAGCTTTTTGTTCGGCCGCTAGGGCGAGGCAGTGTCTACAGCAGGGCTGTAAGGGTTTTGTGGCGTATGTGATGGATATGCGGGAGGCTTCCGAGAGACCGAGATCAGTTGAGGAGGTCCCAGTGGTGCGTGAGTTTCCAGATGTTTTTCCCGAGGAACTGCCGGGAGTACCTCCTATGAGGCAAGTGGAGTTTGGTATTGATTTGGTTCCGGGAGCCGCGCCTATTGCTAAGGTGCCTTATCGTCTTGCCCCTCCAGAGATGCAAGAGTTATCCTCGCAGCTTCAGGAGTTGCTGGGGAAAGGATTCATTCGGCCGAGCAGCTCGCCGTGGGGAGCACCTATTTTGTTCTTTAAGAAGAAGGATGGTTCACACCGGATGTGCATTGATTACCGGGAGTTGAACAAGTTGACGGTCAAGAACCGTTACCCGTTACCGAGGATCGACGATTTATTCGATCAGTTGCAGGGAGCATCTTGGTTTTCCAAGATCGATCTGAGGTCAGGGTACCATCAGGTGAGAGTGCGGGATGAGGACGTCCAGAAGACAGCGTTTAGGACGCGATATGGGCATTATGAGTTTGTGGTGATGCCTTTCGGGCTCACCAATGCCCCGGCTGTGTTCATGGATCTCATGAACAGGGTATGCAGGCCGATGTTGGATCGGTCAGTGATTGTATTTATCGATGATATTCTGGTGTATTCGAGATCTAGAGAGCAGCATGAGGAGCATTTGAGGGAGGTCCTTGAGGTATTGAGATCGGAGAAGCTTTATGCAAAGTTCTCCAAATGTGATTTCTGGTTGCGGGAGGTCCAGTTCCTAGGACATCTCGTTAACCAGGAAGGGATTCTGGTCGATCCAGCCAAAGTCGAGGTGGTGATGAGCTGGGAGGTGCCGAAGTCACCATCGGAGATCAGGAGCTTCCTTGGGTTGGCAGGGTATTATCGGAGATTTATCAAGGATTTCTCCAAGATCGCAGTGCCGCTCACCAGATTGACCCGGAAGGGTGTTGCATTCTCATGGGGTCCCGAGGAGCAGACCTCCTTTGAGACACTTCGCCAAAGGTTGTACGAAGCCCCGGTATTAGCTCTCTCGGAAGGGATGGAGGATTTCGTAGTATATTGCGATGCATCGATTTTGGGGCTGGGTGCAGTGTTGATGCAGAGGGGTCATGTGATAGCTTATGCGTCGAGGCAGCTGAAGCCTCATGAGTTGAGATATCCCACACATGATTTAGAGTTGGGGGCTGTAGTGTTCGCTCTCAAGATTTGGCGTCACTACTTGTATGGGGTTCGATGTACGATATACATGGACCATAAGAGCTTGAAGTATTTGATGGATCAGCCCAACCTAAATATGCGTCAGAGGAGGTGGTTGGATGTGGTCAAGGATTATGATTGTGAGATTCTGTACCACCCAGGCAAGGCTAATGTGGTAGCCGATGCGTTGAGCCGCAGGGCGGAGAGCACTCCACTACGAGATGTATGTTTGAGATTGACCGTGATAGCTCCAGTATTGGATGCTATTCGTGGGGCACAGGCCGAGGCTGTGCGACCAGAGATGCAGAAGAGAAAGCGGGTCGTTGGTTTCGTTTCAGAGTTCGTTACAGATGGACGAGGGCTTATGACATTTCAGGGTCGGATTTGGGTACCGTTCGTGGGTGGTACGCGTATTACTTTGATGGAAGAGGCTCATCGGTCAAAGTTTTCGATCCATCCGGGGGCTACGAAGATGTATTTGGATTTGAGGAAAGAGTATTGGTGGCCCTGTATGAAGAGGGACGTCGCATGGTTCGTTGAGAGGTGCTTGACCTGCCGCAGGGTTAAGGCCGAGCACTAGAGACCGCATGGCAAGTTGCAGCCATTAGAGGTTCCCGAATGGAAGTGGGAACAGATCACTATGGATTTCATCACCAAATTGCCGAGGACTGCCAGAGGAGTTGATGCAATTTGGGTGATTGTGGATAGGTTGACGAAGAGCGCTCACTTCCTTGCCATCAGTGAGAGTTCTTCAGCGGAGAAGTTGGCGGAGATACCGGGAAATGCAGTGTCTGAACTGCCACAGAAAGGGACACACAGTTTGTTTTTGCAGGGCACCGGCTCAGATGATCTCCCAAGTCCCCGTAGTTAAAGAAAAACAAGCCTGCTATAGCTGTGGTGAGACTGGACACTACCTGAGGGACTAACCGATAACAAAGAACTCAGGAGCTGATGGATGCATTCTGATGATCACCGCATGAGAATCAACCTTGGAGTCGCCATTGAGCAGCGGTACATTTTCGAAATAGTAATTACTTTAAAAATTAATTTATACTTATATAAGATTAAAACTTGGGGGAAACACTTAAAAGTAATTATAATAACTCACATATTGAAATAGATCACAATATTCAAGAGAACTAAAAGATACGTTCAGAGAAGCTATGATGGCTTAGCATATACATCGGGGTTATGCATAGCTAAGATGTTGCAGACTTAGAGTGAGTGATTCCTTCTTCATTCCTATTCCTTGTTTGGTTGTGGATTTAAGGTAGATTTACTCATTCGACTGTCTTATTTATCTTAAGTATTCATAACTTGTATATGACAGGCGATCGTAGTGGTACCAAGGAGGATCGTAGTACAAACTATCGACACCGATTATCAAAACACTTTCATTTGTATGTACTCACTCATCGCAGTATGATACGTAGAAGTGTTAACATCAAGGGGAAAACAGAAAGCACTAGAACAGTTACAAAGAGTATATTGACGACACACTAGGCGTATATTGTCGAACACACTAGGAGTACATTGTCGAACACACTAGGAGTACATTGTTGAACACATTAGGAGTACATTGTTGAGCACATTAGGGATACATCATCGTATAACAGGCGTTTCTTTGAAATCGGCCAAAACTTTGTTTAGTAAAGAGTCTGTTACTATCATTCGTCATGAATTGACGTGGTCCTCACCATACTAAGTTCATTTGTTTCTATCGCCTCGACCGTCAGGTTCACGAAACCTCCGTCATTCGTATCCACAGTCCGACTTAAACCTCAGTTTTATCTTTCGTATTCTAAACCCCGAAGTACTGATGCGAAGAGTACTTTTTCCTCCAAAGCCTTATCGTCAGATGCCTGCAGACCGTCATGAAATACCACTCGTCTAGCAGACCAAGTTCGAGCACAGAGGCTAAGGATGAATACAACCCAGCTATTACTATTTAGTGTATATGCGAGGGTGGTATATGATTATGATTATGCAAATTTAGTATGTGTGCTTCCGCCCTATCTCCTGTTCCTTGTTTGGTTGTGGAGCTGGGGCAGAGTCGCACATCTGACCATCTTACCAATCCTAATTATATGTGACTGGTATACATGAGGTAATGATAGACGGACCGAGTATGAATCCTATCATGAACACTATGGCAAAAGTTGACAGGTCTACGAGTGGGTATTCTACAAAAAATAGGAGCGCAACCCCATTAGTATTGCTAAGAAAGCTAATTTCGGGACGAAATTCCATCTAATAGGGGGGTGATGTGACAACCCGAAAGTTTTTTGCTTTGAAAGCTCAGTCAGTCAACTCAACTGAGTGTCAGACTCATTGGTAATGAGTTCTAGCATTGTTAAAGGTCATTCTAATGAGATTTAACTAAGTACACTTAAGGAAAAAGTGTTGGGAAGGACCTGCTAAAGCCACGTAACAACAAATCCAGCCTTAACCTCATCTAGGGAGTTCACGGCCACAATGTCAATGAGTTTACGGCCGTAAACTCCTGTGGGCCATAAAATCCCATCTATATATACGAGTCTTAATCATTTCTCGCCATTTATCACATTTCAAACCCAAGAACTCGAGTTTTCTCTCAAGTATCATTGGGTTCTTCATCCCCGATCTTCCAAAAGTAAATGATTCTTCCCTCTAGTGGTTTATTATCCTTCTATTTCTTGAATCACTCTTTGATTTCATCCATGGATATCATCTTATTGACTAGATCTTCAAATCTTCAAGTTTCACCAAGAACACACACTAGTGTTCTTGGACCTTAATCACCCTTTCAAGCCTCTATATTGTAAGTGCTACATCTTTAACTTGTTATCTAGTTACAACATCTGATTAGAGCCTTGAAATCATCAAGAATACAAGAACAAAAGGAGTTTCCCATCAAGAACACACACTAGTGTTCATGTTCCTTGTTTGGTTGTGGGATTAGAGCGGATTCACCCAGCCTATTATCCATTCGATCTTAGTTATATATATGTTCCGTAGACATTATGTCATCATAAAGGGTACCAGGTATGGGTCAGGTTATAGGACACTAATTCAATGCATAGTTTTCTAGTACAACACATACTTTTGAAATCAGAGTATACAAAACTAGAAACTTACCAGTAAAGGGTTAACTCCATTTTATTAACCCAATATAAACTTAAAGGAGCTTAGGTGATTAACTCTATAATACCTTAGTTTATACGTCATGGTTATATATCATTAATACCCAATAGTTAGTTGGATGTGTGCCTTCCGCTTTACTTCCTATTCCTTGTTTGGTTGTGCATTTAGGACAGATTCACCCAACTAACCATCTATTCGATATTAGATCAGATATAGCCAGTATAAACTAAGTGGCTATAGAAGTAATCACTATTGTCACCATTTTATCATAACAAATAAGGGTTTCCTTAAATAATCTTTTCATTAAATACAGAGGAACTATTACAGTTAACTCCATGAGTAACAAGTGAATACGCCAGGGTCATATACAACAATGATCTAACAAACAATGGGATGTGTGCTTTCCGCCTTATTCCCTGTTCCTTGTTTGGTTGTGGTTTAGGTCAAATACATACAATTGATTGTTTGTTTACTCTGAGTTTTATGTAACTTCTATCCATTTAGTACTCATAGAAAGGATTGTAGAATCACTTTTACGTATCTTTTATCAAGGTAGGAAATATAGGATTTTCTAGAGGAACATGCAAACTTTTCTAAACAGAACTTACAACTTACTACGTTTTTCAACTACATTTTACAACAACTTTCTACAACTTACATACATCACTAAAATCTTATGAACTCACCAGCTTAATTGTTGATCAACTCATTCAAAATAACTTGTATTCATAGGAAACAAGTAGACATGTACTCGCACTGGGAATACAGAAGATGGAGCAGTATAGCTTCATGTCTTGTTTTGTTATTTACATATGTATTCTATGTTTTGTGAACACATACTTTGTAAACACTTCCTTTCTAATGAAATGGTTGTTCATTACTTTGCTTACTATGATGCATATCCTGTGATACTAAACATGACGTCCTCCACCCCCGAATGTTTCTGCCATTCCGGTTTTGGGGTGTGACAGTAGGGATGTGGAGCATGGGAAGATGAACCTGATAATGGGGAATAGAAAATCGTCGTATGTCACCAAGATCAGGATATATTCGTTAGTGCCTAGTAATGGGTTAGGTTTAGAGTTAAATGGTTGTTGCTACTCGTCAGAAATGACGAGGAATATTATTTCTTTTCATGGTTTGTATAAACAAGGTTTTAGATTTTCATTTAATAATGAAATTGGTTCTATTAACGCTTTCTATAATGGTACTTTATATTTTGAAGCATTGCCTTGTAACGGTGTATATGAAATTGTGATGGTTTTAGACAACTTAGGAAATAATATGTTGCATATCGATTCATCTAAATGGTTTCGACAAGGCATGCTTGTGGCATTGTTGTCTTGGACATGCCAACAAGAAGCACAGAGAACTCCAATAGGATGGAGTCTTGGAGTCATTTGATCTAAAGTCAGATGACACATGCCAATCTTGTTTACTTGGAAAGATGATTAAATTAACTTTCACTAGTAGTTGTGAAAGAGGTGAGGGGTTGTTGGATCTCAAACACACAAATGTGTGTGGTCCCTTCAGATCCACCACAAGGGATGCTAATCGCTTCTATGTTACGTTCACCGATGATTATAGCAGATATGGGTATATCTACTTTATCAAGCACAAGTCGGAAACCTTTGAAAAGTTCAAAGCATTTAAACAAGAAGTGGAGAATCAATTTGGTTGGAAGATAAAGATGCTCAGATCCGATAGAGGTGGTGAGTATCTTAGTATCGAGTTCCATGACTATCTTAAGGAATGTGAAATTGTTCACAACTGACGCCTCCTAGGACACCATCGCGCAATGGTGTGGCTGAGAGGCGTAATCGAACCTTGTTGGACATGGTTGGTTCCATGATGAGCCAAGCTTCTCTATCTATCTCATTCTGGGGGTATGCCTTAGAGACTGCCGCCCATATCCTTAATCTAGTCCCTACTAAGAAGGTTGCAAAAACAGCACACGAGATGTGGACAGGGAAGGTTCCCTCGGTGGCACATATCAAGGTTTGGGATTGCGAGGCTATCGTAAGACGAGAGACTCACAACAAACTTGAACCTCACATTAAGCGGTGTATTTTCATCGGCTACCCACAAAAATCTTTTGGATATCTTTTCTACAGAGCGAGTGACAACGTGGTCTTTGTAGCAAGGAGAGGGGTTTTCCGAGAGAAAGAACTCATATGCCAAGAGGACAGTGGGAGGCACATTTATCTTAAAGAGCTTCAAGAATCAAGCGATGAAGGAGCCTCTAACACTACCGCTCAACTTGAGGAAGATATTCCTATTGAACCAGTTGACAAGTCCTTACCTCTAATACGTTCCATTAGAGTTTGTGTTCCACCTGTGTTGTATGGTTTTCATATAACGGCTGAAGGTGATACGTTTATCAGTGATAGTACACTGATAAATTTGGATGAACATAACAAGTACAAGGAAGCTATGGCGGTCCCGGAGTCTAAAAAATGGAAAGAGACAATGGACATCGAGATTCAGTCCATGTATGGAAATCATGTTTGGAAATTGGTTGACAATGTGCTGGATTGTAAGACAGTCGGGTGTAAGTGGATCTTCAAGAAGAATACCGACATTGATGGGAAAGTGCATATGTTCAAGGAACGATTGGTTGTGAAGGGCTTTACTCAAACCCCGGGGGTTGACTATGATGAGACCTTCTCACCAGTGGCCAAGATCAAGTCTATTACGGTTATGTTGTCCATCGTTGTGTTTCATGATTATGAAATTTGGCAGATGGATGTCAAAACCACTTTCCTTAATGGGAAGCTTGTTGAAGATATTTATATGTGTTAGCCAGAAGGTTTTGTGGATGCCAAATACCCCAATAGAGTATGCAGGCTTGAGAAATTCATTTATGGATTGAAACAAGTGTGTCATACGTGGAATCTTTGTTTCTCTGAGAATGTGAAAGAGTTTGTATTTCTGAGAAGCGATGATGAGTCCTGTGTGTATGTCAAGGCTAGTGGGAGAATAGTTTGCTTTCTAGTTTTGTATGTTGATGACATAATGCTCATAGGAAACAACATCACGACCATGCATGAGGTTAAGTCCTGGCTTGGGAAGTGTTTTGCTATGAAGGATCTAGGAGAAGCTGCTTATATTATGCGGATAAGAATATTGAGAAACAGAAGTATGAGCCTAATAGGAATTAGTCAAAATACTTACTTGGACAAGGTGCTGAAACGTTTTCGCGTGGAGAATTCCAAGAAAGGAGAAATGCCAATCGAAAGCAATACCAAGCTGAGTAAGACTCAGAGTCCTTGTACCGATGCCGAGATAGAAGAAATGAATCGAGTACCATATGCTTCCGCCGTTGGCTCGATCATGTATGTTATGACATGTACTCGACCTGATGTGGCTTTTGCGTTGAGAATGGTTAGCCAATATCAAGGGAAACCGGGTAGAGCTCATTGGAGTGTAGTTAAGAACATTCTTAAGTACATGCGAAAGACTAAGGATTAGGTCCTTACACTTGGTAGGAATGATGACTTGAGAGTGACAGGGTATAGTGACGCTAGCTTTCAGAACGACAGAGATAACTTCCGCTCTGAGTCGGCCTGGGTATATACCCTAAATGGAGGAGTAGTTACATGTAAAAGTTCCAAGCAGAACACCGTGGCTGATTCAACGTGCGAATCAAAGTACATAACAGTGAGCGAAGCGTCGAAGGAGGCAATCTGTTTGAAGAACTTCAATGGAGACCTTGGAGTTGTACCATCCATAAAGGATCCTATGGAGATTTTTTGGGATAACGAAGGAGTGGTTGCCTTAACCTAGGAACCAAGGGAACATGGTAGATCCAGACACATCGACAAAAAATACCACTTCATCAGACATCGGGTAAAAGAGGGAATCCTCGTAGTCAAGAGGGTATCGTCAGAGGAGAACCCAACGAATCCCCTAATAAAGGGTGGCAGCAGGGTTAAGCACTTAAAGCATGCGAGGAGCATTGGTCTGAAGGACGATATTAGTTTTAGTGATTAGATAGTTGTTTAGAAACTTGTAATAGATAAATGTAATTGACATATGATGATTAAATAAAGGAGATTTATTTATGAGTAAATTTTATTATCTTGTGTCAATTTTTACTATTGTTTCACTTTTTCATGTTTTATTTCCCGAATAATTTGATCATTCCAATTATCGACAGTCGATCATAGTTTGGAAGTAAGTTATGAGGTTAGAATGTCATGAATTGGTTTGTAGATTATCTAGGTGTTTAGACATCAAAAAAGTTTTTTGCAACGTTCATGAGTGCTCTTGAAATAAGATTTGAGTATTGGATTAAACCCATGCTCATATGAATCACTTCATGGAATTTATCACGAGTGATTGTGAGACGATAATATCATATAATCTTTAAATTGAGATATACGATTTGTTGTTTACAACTCGGTTGTTCGTTGATAAGGCGTAAACGCATTACTAACTTGATGTTATAAAACGTGTTGTTGTGTATGATTTGATGAGTAAATAGTACAAGCATATAAGTCAAAGTTTATCTGTTCCTGTTATCCTAAGAGGGTAAAAGCGATATCTTGGGCCCCTTGATGACTTTGTGCTGACTTATGTGTCGGGCCCGGTTAGGACTGAATTGATGTGTTCAACTAAGTTCTATGTCAAACAAATCAGAAGTTGGGAAGCAAACTGTTAGACATTGAGAATAATTATGTTCCATGTCTTTGTCCACACGATATCTTGCA
The DNA here is from genome assembly GCF_002870075.4 of Lactuca sativa. Lineage (NCBI taxonomy): Eukaryota > Viridiplantae > Streptophyta > Magnoliopsida > Asterales > Asteraceae > Lactuca > Lactuca sativa. Next base: position 172,951,063 of record NC_056623.2, read on the forward strand.
GAACAGAGGATTATATGATCCTTTATCTTAAGTATGCGTCATTGACTAGGTCAGAGTTCAACAACGGCTTTTGAGAGCTATGATGGCCCATCGGATTTTGAATTCGTACTTGCAGTTATAGTTACTAGACTTATCAAAGTAGGAGACTGTTGGATTAGGTGTCTAAGCCCATAACTATAATTGGTATATACTTGACCCGATAATAGCATGTTCCTTTTGGGTTGCCTTCACCATAGCAACTTAATAGGATGAATTAAGAGAAAGAGGTTGACAAATGATTTATTCATATATTATAAGAATAATATATTAATTGAGAAATCATATTATTTAATTAGTATTGGTCAGAAATTAATTTGGAATTAATTTAGTTATCAAAAGAGACTGATTAAAAGAACGGAGACTGATATTGGAAATCATTGATAGTTACAATTGGGCTGATGGTTCACCTTGGAATAAGGTTGGATGAAATCTATGGGAAGCGCATAGAGAATTCATCCAAGTAATATTCTATAAGGTGTCCATGGGTTGCTTAAGGATTAAGCAACCAAATTAGGATTTCCACCTAAAACCCTAGTAGCCACAAGTATAAATAGACCCCATGGCTTATTGAATTCTGCCCCATATGCTTCTAAGAGAACCCTAGTCGATTTCAATATGCCTCCAACCTCTCTCTCTAAATTAGGGTTTTGCTTTGTAAAATGATTATCCATGTATAACTTAAGAAAAGCCTAGTTCCAAAGCAATTAGGATTGCATACGTACCATAGGAATGTTGTAATGCACAAAACCCATCAGTTTTACCACAATCCTCAACTTGGAATCCATCCACAAGTCTGTTATCCATCATATTAGAAACACCGACCAGCTGTTGGAAGTTTCCTGAACTCCCAACTACGCATATTCAATCCAAACAACCACTTGTATTGCCTCCCTCTTGAATGGGATGTGAAACTTGCCCTAGTTCCATACCCGAGCCAGCTGCCGAAGATTCAAATCGATTCTCCCCCATTTGGATTCATCGAGGTTCTCCCATCCCATGATATTTGTTTGATTCATAGTCTATCTAATCCTCACGAACTTATTATGACCTGCATTTGCCAATAATAGCATTCCATTAGTAGCTGATCTCGATTATTGTCCAACTCCTGAATTCCCAAAGAATACTCCCTGAAATCCTAGCAAGTCCGATAATCATAATCACTTCTCAGGATACCACACCAAATCCTTAAGCCCCTAATGCTGGTGACTACAACCATAACCCTTGATCTGAATTTGGTGAATCTTTAACCTAACTCCTCATCTTCAATTGAATCTCTGAATTCTAGTCATCTACAATCCTTGGTGACAAAATTTGTCACACCCCCAAACCAGAACGGCGGAATCGTTCGGGGGCGGAGGACGTCATATTTAGTATCATAACAGTTCATAGAAAGGAAAGTACACACCACCATAATATAAATATGTTTGAAAAGTTTACATGAATGTAGATGTTACATATTTGCAAAAGAAATCAAATATAACGTGGTGATCCAAAATATGTTACTAACGCCAGTGCGTTAGTCTTCAGAAGTAGTTGCTACCTGGCTAGCGGTTTCCTGTGAATACAAGTTATTTCAAGGAAAAAGTGTCAACATTTAAGTTGGTGAATTCATAAGTGGTGTTTTGAGAAGATGTATGCCATTCGAAAGTGTTTGCATGTTTTCCAGAAAAACCCTTATTTTCCTATAAAAGTATGAAATGCATATGAATGTTCGTGATGTAAATTGCAACTAATTGTACCGAGGAAATCCCTTATTTTCCTATTAGTTGTTTGGTTTGTATACAGGAAAAACCCTTATTTTCCTGACATAACTGGCAGTCTTTAAGACCGAAAATCGCAAGCAAGCGACGTGCTTGTAAGTCGTGTCATAGTTTTACATAGTAAAGCTATACGAAAATCGCCCTTATTAAATGAAGAATAGTTTTAATGACTACTTGTTCATAAAAGCATAATACCATAATAATTGTATATCCGATGAGTTTTATAACCATACTAAACATAATATGCCTGTAGCGACGTTCTTCAGGCGTCGTAGCGTTATGACAACTGTCACCCCAAAAGACGGACTGTAGCTAACAGTCAGGGCGCGGGATCATGACTTCCCGTATAGATCTATACACATTTGACACGTTCTCCGAACGGGAGACTCTGGTTATAGACAGGACTTGCAGCATTATTTTCTAATAAAGAAAGTAACGTTTGAAGATATACACGACTCATGGATTCTCAACTAAGTCTGTAATAAAGTAGTAGTTTGCATGCAAAGTTTAACCTCTTTTACAATGTTTGACAAAGCATAAATCATAAGTTCTTTTAAATGCATAAAATGACTTAGTAAAGAATGTTACCCTTGATATGATGTTTTTGTATGTAAACGTATAAATAAAACATATTTCTATTTATAAACATATTATATCCCAAGAGGGTAAAGCTGTGTTGTGAGGGGTTTTGTATCATAATAACTTCACAAGATAGTTAAAACAACAGTATGAAAAGTATATCAAAAGGTTAATGTTTCACACGATTTTAGTCATGTGTTTACTTGTATTCCTCCCCAAAAAGAGTATAAAACATTTAAAATGTATTTAAAGAGTGTTCGAAGGGGATATGAACTCACTTGATAGTTTGAAGATTGCAAGGTGGAAAACCGGGCAGAGTTTCGACTAGGGAAACTGATTTTTCTCGGGATTCTCGGGAATCTCGGGAGTAGAATCGAGCCTCGGGATTTGAGCAAAAAGACCAGAGCTTCGGGTTTGAGCGGACACGTAAAACAAGGCAAGGCTGTGAGAGAGAGAGAAGAAATGAGCCCTTTTCTTGGAAACCCTCGCATCCTATTTATAGCAAGGCTGGTCTGCCTCGGTACGCGGGGCGTACGCTCGTACGCGCTGCGTACGCGTACGTCATGCATGACCGAAGCCTCGACTGCCTCGGTTCGGATGGGACGGGTTCTTGGGTTCTCGGGTCGGATGGGACGGGTTGCTGGGGAGGTGGGTCGGATGGGACGCCGGGTCGGATGGGACGTCGGGTCGGACGGGTCGGACGGGTCGGCTTCCTCGGATATGGCGACGTGGACGATCCGAGGCCAATCCTCTCGGTTACGCGGGGCGTACAGGAGTACGCAGCGCGTACTTCGGAGAAGGACGCTGACTCCTCTTCGGATAATATCCGAATTTTGAATTAAATAAATAATTAATTTATTTAATAAACTTCAAAAATCCATATCTTCTCCATACGAACTCCGTTTTCGATGGTCTTTATATCCACGCGTAGGTGAGACTACGATCTACAACTTTCGTTTAGACTCCGTTGGCAATTTCCAAAATTATTTTTATTATTTATTTTATAACTAATCGTTTTTAAGGAATTTCTTTGAAAAATCATAACTTCCTCATGCGAAGTCAGATTTGGACGTTCTTTTTGTGTACGCTCACGGTTTAATGTTATCCATGACTTTCATTTAGATACCTAAGGCTAAATGTTATCGTATTGAAACTTTGCATTTTTCGTTTGATCGGTGTTGTCGGTTTTGACAGAAATCTTAGAATGGTCATAGCTTCTTCGCCATAACTCAGATTTTAGTGTTCTTTATATATTTGGAACCTTTAAGATGATATCTACCACATAGCGTACTCCAAATCAGAGCTTTTGAATAATTCATTTATCGATGATATTCCCATTACATTCAAAAGGGGTTACAAGACTCGGTTTATAATGCTTGGAAATAACGGGTTGTTACATCATCCCCCCGTTAAACGGAATTTCGTCCCGAAATTTAATACAAGGTAAGAGTTTTAGGGGCTGAGGAAGAGATGCGGATACTTCTGTAGCATTTGGTCTTCCCGTTCCCATGTGAATTCGGGTCCTCTCTTAGCATTCCATCGAACTTTTACTATTGGAATGCGACTCTGCTTGGTCCTTTTAACTTCCCTATCCATGATCTCGACGGGTTCTTCCACAAAGTTAAGATTTTCGTTTAACGCGATTTCATCGAGTGGAATTACAAGTGTTTCGTCGGACAAACACTTTTTCAGGTTCGACACGTGGAATACTGGATGCACTTTGTTAAGCTCGATTGGAAGTTGGAGTTTGTAGGCCACTGGACCAACTCTCGAAATGATTTCGAAGGGTCCAATGTACCTGGGATTTAGCTTTCCACGCTTCCCAAAGCGTATCATGCCTTTCCAGGGTGAGACCTTCAGTAGCACACGGTCGCCAATCTGGAATTCCAAGGGTTTACGTCTCCTGTCGGCATAGCTCTTTTGCCTATCCCTTGAGGACTTCAGTCGTTCTCGTATTTGCACGATCTTTTCGGTAGTTTCTCTGATGATCTCTGGACCAGTAAGGGTGCTTTTAGTGACTAGACCTTTTGCCAATTGGGTGTCGCCCACTTCCGTCCAACACAGGGGTGATCTGCACTTACGGCCGTAAAGGGCTTCGAATGGGGCAGTCTTGATACTAGTATGATAACTATTGTTATAGGAGAACTCGACCAAAGGCAAGTGAATATCCCATGCCTTGCCAAAGTCGATTACACATGCTCGCAACATGTCTTCCAAGGTTTGGATCGTCCTCTCACTCTGTCCGTCAGTTTGAGGGTGGTATGCTGTACTCATGTCCAACCTTGTTCCCATGGATTTTTGCAATGATTGCCAAAATCTGGAAGTGAACCTGCTGTCTCTATCTGAGATGATGGACATTGGCACCCCATGAAGTCGTACGATCTCCCGGATGTAGGTTCTTGATAGTTTTTCCATCCTATCGGTTTCCTTGATAGGTAAGAAATGGGCTGATTTGGTTAATCTGTCGACGATTACCCAAATAGTATCTTGGCCACTCTGAGTTTTGGGCAGTTTGGTTATGAAGTCCATGGAAATCTGCTCCCATTTCCACTCAGGTATTTCAGGTTGTTGGAGTAGGCCTGAGGGTTTTTGGTGTTCTACCTTTATTTTGGCGCAAGTTAAACACTTGCTCACATACGTAGCGATCTCTGCTTTCATGTTTGGCAACCAGTAGAGTTGCTTGAGATCTAGATACATCTTGTCTGACCCTGGGTGTACGGAGTATGGGGTCATGTGTGCCTCGCTCATAACTACCTCTCTGAATGCCCCAAACTTTGGTGTCCAGATCCGGTTCATGAGGTAGCGTGCTCCGTCACTCTTGATTTCTAAGTTCTTGTCCATCCCCCTAAGGGCCTCACCTGCCACGTTTTCGGGTTTCAAGGCCTCTAATTGAGCTTCCTTGACTTGCGTTGATAGGTGCGAATGGATCGACATAGCTAAGGACTTCACTCTTCGGCCTGAGTACTCCTTTCGACTAAGGGCATCGGCTACGACGTTGGCTTTACCCGGATGATAACGAATATCGCATTCGTAATCATTGAGTAGCTCGACCCATCGCCGTTGTCTCATGTTGAGTTCCTTCTGATCGAAAATGTGTTGTAAGCTCTTGTGGTCGGTAAAGATAGTGCTCTTCGTTCCATACAAGTAATGTCTCCAGATCTTCAGAGCAAACACTACTGCTCCTAGCTCAAGATCGTGGGTCGTGTAGTTAACCTCATGTGTTTTCAACTGTCTCGAGGCGTAGGCGATGACCTTACCTCGCTGCATCAGAACACATCCGAGTCCTTGGTTTGATGCATCGCAATAAACTACGAAGTCTTCTATTCCTTCGGGAAGGGATAGTATTGGTGCGGTGCACAAGGCTCGTTTGAGCGTTTGGAACGCTCTTTCTTGTTTCTCTTCCCAGTCAAAGGCCACACCTTTCTGGGTTAGGGTTGTAAGAGGCTTCGCTATTCGTGAGAAGTTCTGAATGAACCTGCGGTAGTAGCCAGCGAGACCTAGAAATTGACGAATTTCTGTAGGAGTCTTCGGTGCTGACCAGTTCTCAATGGCCTTAATTTTGGATGGGTCCACGTGGATTCCCTCTTTGCTTACCACGTGTCCTAAGAATTCGACTCTTCGGATCCAAAATTCACATTTCGAGAACTTCGCATAAAGTTTCTCTTTTCTTAATGTCCCTAGAACTTGTCGCAGATGATTGCCATGTTCTTTCTTACTTCGGGAGTAGATCAGGATGTCGTCAATGAAAACGATGACGAACTGATCCAAGTAAGGTCGGCATACTCTATTCATCAGATCCATGAAGACTGCGGGCGCATTGGTCAATCCGAATGGCATCACTACGAACTCGTAATGTCCGTAACGAGTTCGGAAGGCGGTCTTCGGCACATCCTCCTCTAGCACTCGTAACTGGTGATACCCGGATCTCAGATCAATCTTAGAAAAATAGTTCGCCCCTTGTAGTTGGTCGAATAGATCATCTATGCGTGGTAGAGGATAACGATTCTTGACCGTCAGTTTGTTGAGTTCTCTATAGTCGATGCACATCCTGAACGATCCATCTTTCTTTTTCACAAACAACACGGGTGCTCCCCAAGGTGAGAAGCTCGGTCTGATGAATCCTTTTCCCAGTAGTTCATTCAGTTGACTGGATAGCTCCTGCATCTCTGCTGGGGCTAATCGATAGGGTGCTTTGGCTACTGGGGTAGCTCCGGGAATCAGATCGATTCTGAATTCGACTTGTCTTACGGGTGGTATCCCTGGAAGGTCCTCGGGAAACACATCGGGAAAATCGCAAACGTCGGGCACATCCTTGATGTCCCGGACTTCGCGTTTCACGTCTACAACATGTGCAAGAAATGCGTGACACTCCTTTCGTAAGTGCTTATGAGCTTGGATACTTGAGATGATTCTAAGAGTGGTACTAGGTTTGTCGCCCAAGACAAAGGAGGTTTCGCCGGTTGGCAGATTAAGGCGAACGGCCTTATCGTAACATAGAATGTCCGCACGATGTGAACTCAGCCAATCCATGCCAATGATGACATCGAAACTCTTAATCGAGACTGGCATGAGGTTGATTTGAAAGGGATTATCGTTTAGAGTTAGGGTGCAGTTTAAGTATATCTCTTTAGTGCCTTCAGTTTTCCCGTTGGCCATTTCTACTATGAACGGTTCACTTAATGATTGTGGTATTGGTTTTAGCATGCTTTTAAAGTCGTGACTCACAAAACTCCTTTCCGCTCCACTATCAAACAAAATGCATGCATACGAGTTATCGAGAAGGAACGTACCCGTAACAACAGTAGGGTCCGCAATGGCTTCATCTTGTCCCATTGCGAAAACTCGGCCTCTTCCGCCGGTATTCCTGTTGTTTGCCTTCGGGCAGTCCTTGCGGTAGTGCCCTGTGCTCCCGCACTCAAAGCAAGCGCGGCTTACTCCGGTATTAGCAGTGGGGGCGGATTGTTGGGTTGGCTCCTTGCAATAGCGGGCTGTATGACCCTTCTTATTGCATCTGGTGCATTGAAGGCCATGACAGAGACCGTGATGGTGGAAGTTGCACTGGTTACATTTCGGTAGCTTTCCATTGTATGAACTTGTGGGGGCAGAGTTGGTAGGTACAGTAATAGCGTGGGTCGCTATCACTTGTTGTTTCTTGGGGTTCTCCTGGAGGGTTTGTCCCCTCCTCTTGTTCCAAGGCCTACTCTGTCCCTGAGCCTCCCTAGGTGGATTTGCGGCTGTTGTGATGGTATCCTGTTTTGCTCCGTGATCGATGAGTCGTTGCGCCAGGCGTTTAGCGCTGTTGTAGGTGATAGGGTTGGAGGCTAGGACATGCCCTTGAATCTGGGGTGACAGCCCCCAAATGTACCTTTCGACCTTCTTTGATTCTGGGTTGACCATGGTAGGGCACAAAGCAGCGAGATCGTTGAACCTAGCTGTGTAAGCGACTAGGTCAGATCCGACCATTTTCAAATTCCAGAGCTCCTGCTCAAGCTTTTGCACTTCACCCCTTGGGCAGTATTCTTCCAGTAGTAGTACCTTCAGTTCTTCCCAACTCATGGCGTTAGCGACAGTGAGCGTTACTGAGTTCACATGGCTTTTCCACCAAGTGAGGGCTCGATCTATGAAGGTGCAAGCAGTGAACTTAACCTTGCTTGTTTCTTGGCACGAGCAGATCTCGAAGACAGTTTCGGTCTTTTCGAACCATTGCATTAGTGCAATGACTCCGCCACTGCCATTAAAAGTCTTTGGCTTCGAGTTGGAGAACTCCTTGTAAGTACACTCTCTAACATGGCCCTGGCCGGTGCCACGATTGGGATGATTCGTGCTGCTTCCTGTACCTCCATTGGCATTGGAGTTTATTTGAGAGAGGGCTGCTGCTACTGCTGCTGTGATAGCAGCCTGGACCATTGCCGGATCATAAGTTAGTGGTGGAGGTGGTGGTGGGGTTGCGTTGGTACGTGCTGATCTACGAGGAGGCATTGCTCTGTCAAAAGGAAAAAAAATGAGATATTATGAGTTTTGGTGGTTGTGAGTTGAATGATATTGAGTTAACTGCCTTAAAATAGATTAAGAATTTGGTTTGATCAACAATGGGTTTTGAGCTTGATTTATTAATAACGTTTGAATGGATGCACTTATGAGTTGAACGGAATACACATATTTAAAACCAGAAAAAGAGGGGTATGCCCTATATATATAAAACATATAGTTGTGTTACATCCGGGTTAGACAAAACTTTTTGACCTATCTAAAGGTCTCCGATTACAGAAAGTTTGAAAAGAACATTCTTATCCGAAGTCCTAATTTATAACAAAATTTGAAATCCTGGCAGACACTATTTGCGACGTAGGTTGCGCTTGGAGCTTGACTCCGCATCTGACTGCTTCGATTCCATTAGGCGCCGATCAAAAGCGGCTTGTTGCTCCCTTAACTCGGCTAGGGCTGCAATTATCTGTGCCTGAAATGCCTCAGACTGGAGTTGAACATTATCTTGTATCTTGTCCAGCCTACGGATATCAGAAGTGTGAACCTGCACTTCCACGTTGATATCCCGGAGTCGGCTTGCTTGTACTCCGGACTGATAGGACTGATTGGCTAACTTACCCACCATTACCGGGAGTGCTCGATCAGCCGAACTTCCACCGCGGACATCATAGAAGTCCCGACACATGCCGTAGGGAGGGCGTATGCCTTGTTGTTGGCTCCAATGATGTAGGTGACTTCCCCAGACGGGAGTGGGTCCTTGGAAGTTCCTCACATGGACAGGAGGTTGAATGGGTGGTGGATTGATCACTTCCGGCTCTGAGTCAGTACCGGAGTCATCACCCAATTCTATGGGTTCCTCATCCTCTTCGGGATCATCTTCGATCCATCCTCCGTTGCCTTGGTTGGGAAAGTAGGGGTCATTAGGGTGGTGAAATCCAGCCATTTGACTGTACGAGAAATAGGGTCATAAGAATTGAATAAAGTCGGAACATGCAAAACATGTAAATTAGTTTAAATAGCAATTACTCCTATAGCATTTAAATTACTGTGTTTGATTCTAATAACGGTTTGGTAAGTTTTTAAAATTTGTTGTCCACTGTAGACACCCCTCGGCACACGTTAGTCGGCTCTCGGACAAATATAGTTGATCAGGCTATATCCTTCCCAGTTCCGATTACGTGTCCCAAGGCGTACCTGTACTGCACAACTTATTAATAATACTTCTAATATGGTACGATGTGGAACTGTTATTTATTACTAAATGAATGCATGCTTACTTTACAAAAACTAAATAGATTTAATTTCAAAAGTATGACTCTTCTCAGAGTGTTTTTGCCCAGTTGAGTTTATAGTTGTATATAAAAAAAAATGGTTTTGATATACTTAATTCACTATAAACGATGCTCTGATACCAATCTGTCACACCCCCAAACCAGAACGGCGGAATCGTTCGGGGGCGGAGGACGTCATATTTAGTATCATAACAGTTCATAGAAAGGAAAGTACACACCACCATAATATAAATATGTTTGAAAAGTTTACATGAATGTAGATGTTACATATTTGCAAAAGAAATCAAATATAACGTGGTGATCCAAAATATGTTACTAACGCCAGTGCGTTAGTCTTCAGAAGTAGTTGCTACCTGGCTAGCGGTTTCCTGTGAATACAAGTTATTTCAAGGAAAAAGTGTCAACATTTAAGTTGGTGAATTCATAAGTGGTGTTTTGAGAAGATGTATGCCATTCGAAAGTGTTTGCATGTTTTCCAGAAAAACCCTTATTTTCCTATAAAAGTATGAAATGCATATGAATGTTCGTGATGTAAATTGCAACTAATTGTACCGAGGAAATCCCTTATTTTCCTATTAGTTGTTTGGTTTGTATACAGGAAAAACCCTTATTTTCCTGACATAACTGGCAGTCTTTAAGACCGAAAATCGCAAGCAAGCGACGTGCTTGTAAGTCGTGTCATAGTTTTACATAGTAAAGCTATACGAAAATCACCCTTATTAAATGAAGAATAGTTTTAATGACTACTTGTTCATAAAAGCATAATACCATAATAATTGTATATCCGATGAGTTTTATAACCATACTAAACATAATATGCCTGTAGCGACGTTCTTCAGGCGTCGTAGCGTTATGACAACTGTCACCCCAAAAGACGGACTGTAGCTAACAGTCAGGGCGCGGGATCATGACTTCCCGTATAGATCTATACACATTTGACACGTTCTCCGAACGGGAGACTCTGGTTATAGACAGGACTTGCAGCATTATTTTCTAATAAAGAAAGTAACGTTTGAAGATATACACGACTCATGGATTCTCAACTAAGTCTGTAATAAAGTAGTAGTTTGCATGCAAAGTTTAACCTCTTTTACAATGTTTGACAAAGCATAAATCATAAGTTCTTTTAAATGCATAAAATGACTTAGTAAAGAATGTTACCCTTGATATGATGTTTTTGTATGTAAACGTATAAATAAAACATATTTCTATTTATAAACATATTATATCCCAAGAGGGTAAAGCTGTGTTGTGAGGGGTTTTGTATCATAATAACTTCACAAGATAGTTAAAACAACAGTATGAAAAGTATATCAAAAGGTTAATGTTTCACACGATTTTAGTCATGTGTTTACTTGTATTCCTCCCCAAAAAGAGTATAAAACATTTAAAATGTATTTAAAGAGTGTTCGAAGGGGATATGAACTCACTTGATAGTTTGAAGATTGCAAGGTGGAAAACCGGGCAGAGTTTCGACTAGGGAAACTGATTTTTCTCGGGATTCTCGGGAATCTCGGGAGTAGAATCGAGCCTCGGGATTTGAGCAAAAAGACCAGAGCTTCGGGTTTGAGCGGACACGTAAAACAAGGCAAGGCTGTGAGAGAGAGAGAAGAAATGAGCCCTTTTCTTGGAAACCCTCGCATCCTATTTATAGCAAGGCTGGTCTGCCTCGGTACGCGGGGCGTACGCTCGTACGCGCTGCGTACGCGTACGTCATGCATGACCGAAGCCTCGACTGCCTCGGTTCGGATGGGACGGGTTCTTGGGTTCTCGGGTCGGATGGGACGGGTTGCTGGGGAGGTGGGTCGGATGGGACGCCGGGTCGGATGGGACGTCGGGTCGGACGGGTCGGACGGGTCGGCTTCCTCGGATATGGCGACGTGGACGATCCGAGGCCAATCCTCTCGGTTACGCGGGGCGTACAGGAGTACGCAGCGCGTACTTCGGAGAAGGACGCTGACTCCTCTTCGGATAATATCCGAATTTTGAATTAAATAAATAATTAATTTATTTAATAAACTTCAAAAATCCATATCTTCTTCATACGAACTCCGTTTTCGATGGTCTTTATATCCACGCGTAGGTGAGACTACGATCTACAACTTTCGTTTAGACTCCGTTGGCAATTTCCAAAATTATTTTTATTATTTATTTTATAACTAATCGTTTTTAAGGAATTTCTTTGAAAAATCATAACTTCCTCATGCGAAGTCAGATTTGGACGTTCTTTTTGTGTACGCTCACGGTTTAATGTTATCCATGACTTTCATTTAGATACCTAAGGCTAAATGTTATCGTATTGAAACTTTGCATTTTTCGTTTGATCGGTGTTGTCGGTTTTGACAGAAATCTTAGAATGGTCATAGCTTCTTCGCCATAACTCAGATTTTAGTGTTCTTTATATATTTGGAACCTTTAAGATGATATCTACCACATAGCGTACTCCAAATCAGAGCTTTTGAATAATTCATTTATCGATGATATTCCCATTACATTCAAAAGGGGTTACAAGACTCGGTTTATAATGCTTGGAAATAACGGGTTGTTACAAAATTTCCTCTAGCACTTCCAATGACCTAACTACTTGTGAAACCGACACCATCGTATCCTTGCTATCACTCCTTCCCTAGCAACGGTGGTGAACGATCCCAAGGGTTCTCTCCTAGAAAACTGTCGGTCCTATCTGAACGAGTGTTATCACGCTTGAACTGTGGCTTCCCTGAACTGGATCCACCCATGGAACCAGAACAATCCACTAAGCAACTGAATCCCGCCCAACAAGATACGACTCGCCGATAACTCTTGCACACGAAATGGGATATGAAGATTCACAATACATAAATCAAGCAAAACAAAGAACTAACCCGAAGATACCACATACCATACCTAGCAAGATTCTAAGGAAGATACAATACTGATCAAGAACAATTTAACCATAATATCAAAACAGAAATGGGGGATCAAATTACATACCAGAGATTTCTTGCGGCTCGACTATGACTTTCTGAGGAATGATGAACGTTGGAACCTGGACACCCTCCATTCCCAAAGCAGGATGGGTTTTGAGCATTCTAACACTTCCTAAGTGTACATGCAACCCTAATAACCTTGGATCTATGTTTGTCTAATTATCATGCAAAGTTGGATTTCCAAGGTTATATTCCTATCTAGCATACATGGGGAACAATTTTAACTTGAATAATAGATAGAATAACTTACCTTGTTGTTGCTTGTGTTCCTTGAAACCTTGTGAGCCTAACACCCCAAGTGTGATGCCTCAAATGCTTCACACAACACCAAGTTCTCTTGGAAAGACTTTAGAGATAATACACACTTCTTAAAATCGGCCAAGCCCTCTAGTTTCTTCGTGTATCCGATTTTGGTGGAGAATATGATTCTTATATAGTGTTGACACATCTAGGGTTACACCATGTAAACCCTAATGTGTCATGACTCTTCATTTCCATGACCCAAGGGTTTGTAACTCCCATGGAGCATCCATGGAGCATCCTATGGGTAGAACCCAACTTGATAATCCATGGAGCCTCTTAGCCCACTATACAAGATATGGATGATTTACATAATCAACCCATATATTTAATTAGTTCTCTTTTGACCACTTAATTAATTCTAAATTAATTATTGATCAAACTAATCAAATAATATTATTAATATATTAGAACTTAAAATATATTAATAATCTCCAAGTGTTATTTCTCTCATTTAGTCTATCCAATTGCATGGTGCCATGCAACCCAAATGGACCATGCCGGGTCGGGTCAAGTACATACCAGAAATAGTTATGGACTTAGACACCTTATCCAACAGTCTCCCACTTGGATAAGTCTAATAACTATTACTGCAAGTATGACTTCAGGAACCGATCGGCAATCGTAGCTCTTTTCAAGGTTTCACGGAACTGAGAAGATGATGGTACGCCATTTAAGATAAGTGATCATATAATCCTCCGTTCTAGATATCAGCCGGACAAATACATGGAACATTGTCTTGCTTATTGTCCAACATTTGTTTCCCGATTTCCGATTTGTTTGACATAGAACTTAATTGAACACATCAACTTAGTTCTGACCGGGCCCGGTACATGGGTCAAAACAAAATCATCGAGGGGCCCAGATATCTGCTTCTAATCCAAGAAGGAACGGATAAACTTCGACTCATATGTTTGTTCTACCACTCATTGAATTACACACAAAAGCACGTTTTATAACATCGAGTTACCAATGTGGTTTCGTACGATCAATGCATAACCAACTCGTAAGTAACAAATCATATCTCTAGGTTTGAAGACTTATATGATATTACCGTCTCACGATCACTCGAGATAGAATTCCATGAAGTGATTCCAGTGAGCGTGGGTTGAGTCCAATACTCAGAACTTATGAGCACTCATGATTGTTGTAGCCTTGTCCAACACCTTAGACCTCTACAACCCATCATGACAGTCTTGATTCATACCTACTTCCGACATATGACCGACTGTGGAGGTTTGAATAATATGTTATACCAAACAAAATTATTCTGGAAGTCAAAACATGCAAAAGAAATATAGTAAACGATCGACAAGAGATAGCAACACTTTACTCATAAATAAAACACCTTTTATTCATCATCAAATGTCAATTACACTTTACAAATTTCCGGGTTATCTAACTACTAAAACTTATATCATCCTTCAGCCCTATGCTCCGAGCATGCTGGAGATGCTTAACCCTACTCATTCCCTTCGTGAGGGGATCTGCTGGGTTCTCATCCGATGATACCCTCTTTGCCAGGAGGAGTCCTTCTTCGATTCGATGTCTGATGAAGTGGTATTTTCTGTCGATGTGTCTGGATCTCCCGTGATCCCTTGGTTCCTTGGCTAAGGCAACAGCACTTTCACTATCACAGAAAATTTCCATTGGCTCTTTAATAGCTGGTACAACTCCAAGGTCTCCAATGAAGTTCTTCAGCCATATCGCCTCCTTTGCTGCCTCGCTAGCTGCAATATACTCTGATTCACAAGTTGAATCAGCCACTGTCTCTTGCTTGGAACTCTTCCAAGAAATTGCTCCTCCGTTCAGGGTAAAGACCCAGCCCGACTGAGAGCGAAAATTATCCCTATCAGTCTGGAAGCTGGCATCACTATACCCTACAACTCTCAAGTCATCACTCCCACCGAGGGTAAGGACCCAGTCCTTAGTCCTCCGTAGGTACTTGAGGATATTCTTTACCGCAGTCCAGTGTGCCTTGCCAGGGTTCGCCTGATACCTGCTAACCATGCTCAGGGCAAAGGCAACATCGGGTCGAGTACACGTCATAGCATACATGATCGATCCTACAGCCGAAGCATAAGGTGTTCGACTCATTTCTGCTATCTCAGCCTCAGTGCTAGGGCTTTGTGTCTTACTCAATCTAGTGTTACTCTGGATGGGTAACTCTCCTTTCTTGGAATCCTGCATGCTGAATCTCTTCAGCACCTTATCCAAGTAGGTACTCTGACTAAGTCCAATTAGTCTTTTACTCCGATCTCTCAAGATCCTTATCCCTAAAATATAGGCAGCTTCACCAAGGTCCTTCATAGCGAAACACTTCCCAAGCCAGGACTTTACTTCCTGCAGGGTTGGAATGTCGTTTCCTATGAGTAGTATGTCATCCACATACAATACCAAAAAGCTAACTATACTCCCACTAGCCTAGACATACACACAAGATTCATCTTCACTCCTAGTAAAGCCAAATTCCTTGACCTTCTCATCAAAGCAAAGATTCCATCTGCGAGGTGCTTGCTTTAATCCATAGATGGATTTCTCAAGCTTACACACTCTATTAGGGTACTTGCTGCTGACAAAACCTTCTGGCTGACTCATGTAGACATCTTCAGCCAACTTTCCATTAAGGAAAGCGGTTTTGACATCCATCTGCCATATTTCATAGTCATGAAATGCAGCTATGGCTAACAGAATCCGAATAGACTTAATCTTGGCTACCGGAGAAAAGGTCTCATCATAATCCACTCCAGGAATTTGAGAGAAGCCCTTTGCAACCAGTCTAGCCTTATAAGTGTGTACTTTACCATCCATGTCGGTCTTCTTCTTGAAGACCCATTTGCACCCTACTGTCTTACGACCTGGTACATTTTCAACCAAGTTCCAAACTTGATTGTCATACATGGATTGTATCTCGCTATCCATAGCCTCTTTCCATTTAGCAGACTCGGGGCCTGCCATGGCTTCCTCGTAGCTGTTAGGGTCATCTTGACTTACTAGTGTCCCATCACTAATAAGTGTCTCACCTTCTGCAGTAATATGGAATCCATAGTAATGCTCAGGTGCACTCCTAACTCTCGTGGAACGCCTCAAAGGTACAGGTTTGTCAATTGGCTCAACAGGAGTTTCCTCCTCAAGTTGAGGGCTAGAGTTTGAAGTTCCTTCACCACTTGATTCTTGAATTTCTTCAAGATCAATTTGCCTCCCACTGTCTCCTTGGCTTATAAACTCTCTTTCTCGAAAGACTCCTCTTCTTGCTACAAAGACCACATTTTCACTAGGTCTGTAGAAGAGGTAACCAAAGGATTTCTGTGGGTAACCGATGAAAATACACCTCTCGCTTCGAGGTTCGAGCTTATCATGAGTCTCGCGTCTCACGAAAGCCTCGCAACCCCAAATCTTGATGTGGTCTAGTTTAGGTACTTTACCAGTCCACATCTCGTGAGGAGTTTTGGCAACTTTCTTTGTAGGGACTAGATTAAGAATATGGGCGGCAGTCTCTAAGGCATACCCCCAGAATGAGATTGGTAGCGTAGCTCGACTCATCATGGAACGAACCATATCTAACAAGGTTCGATTACGCCTCTCAGCCACACCATTCAACTGTGGTGTCCTGGGAGGTGTCAATTGTGAGACAATCCCACATTCCCTAAGATAGTCAAGGAACTCTGAACTAAGATACTCACCACCTCGATCGGATCGAAGCATCTTAATGTTCCTGCCCAATTGATTCTCGACTTCCTGTTTAAATTCCTTAAACTTCTTGAAAGTCTCTGACTTATGTTTGATTAAGTAGACATATCCATATCTACTGTAATCATCAGTAAAAGTCAAATAATAACGATTAGCATCCCTTGTGGCATGTTTGAATGGTCCACACACATCCGTGTGTACAAGGTCCAACAAACCTTCACCCCTCTCACACGAACCTGTGAAGGGTGACTTTGTCATTTTTCCAAGTAAGCATGATTCGCAACTATCATCTGACTTTAGGTCAAACGACTCCAAGACTCCATCCTTTTGGAGTTGGCCTATGCGTTTCTTGCTTATATGTCCAAGACGACAATGCCATAAAGATGCTTTATCCAAGTTATTATTAGTAGAATCAATACACAAAACATTATTTCCTAAGTTATCTACAACAGATACAGCTTCATACACACCATCACAAGGTAATGCTTCAAAATAAAGAACATTATTAAAGAAAGCATCAATAGAACCAACTTCATTATTAAATGAAAAGGTAAACCCTTGTTTGTACAAAGCATGAAAGGAAATAATATTTCTTGCCATTCCTGGCGAGTAACAACATTTATTCAAATCTAAACTAAACCCACTACTTAGCGATAAAGTATAAACTCCAATCTTGGTAACAGGTAAAGCTTTCCTATTCCCCATGATCAAGTTTATCCTTCCTTGCTCCACATCCTCACTTCTTCTTAGTCCCTGCAAGTCACAACAAATATGAATACCACACCCGGTAGCAAGGACCCAAGAATTAGAATGGGGTGAGTTATTAGAAATGATAGTGTAAATACCTGCATGGTTGGGTTTAACTTTCCCATCCTTTACATCTTGTTGGTATTTTGGGCAGTTCCGCTTCCAATGAGATTTTTCATGGCAATAGAAGCATTCAGCCTCCTTTGGGTCAGAAGAAGGAGTAATGAAACCTTTCTTGGTTCCACTTGAAGAAGAGCCATCAAGGGTCCGAACCTTGGTACCCTTAGCAGAGCTCTTTCTCTTCCTCCCTCGACTTTTCCCGATTTCCAAAACCGGAGTAGAGTTTTGAGTAGGAGTGATAGCAACCGACTTCCCCTTAAGACCTGTTTCTACGGTCTTGAGAAGTCCCTGAAGTTTGCTGAGGGTGACTTCTTCCTTGTTCATGTGATATGTCATGCGGAATTGATCATAGCACGATGGTAAGGAATGCAAAATGATATCTATTGCAAGATCCTCCGGGAAGTTCACATTAAGCTTCAGCAAATGATCCACATACCTTTGCATTTTCTGCATGTGGCTCGTGACGGATTCCCCGTCCTTCATCATGGTTGTTATCATGGAGCAGATGATTTCATACCTCTCTTGTCTTGCACTTTGATGGTATCTTTCCATCAAATCTTGGTGCATTTCATATGGGTAGAAATCCTCATAAGACTTTTGGAGTTCCGCTGTCATCGTGGCCATCATGATGCAAGCCACTTTCGTAGCATCCCTTTCATGTGCCCGAAATTCAGCGATCTCCTGAGGAGTTGCAGTGGACTCATCAATCTCCTTAAGATCCTTGTCAAAGACATATTCTTTGTCCTCGTAGCGGGTAATCATCCTGATGTTTCTGATCCATTCATTGAAGTTGGATCCATGAAAGGTGACTTTCCCACACAAGTTCATAAGGTTAAAGGAGGCATTAGGATTAGAGCCAGAAGCACTGTTGAAAGACATCTGAAGAAAAAGGAACACGATTAGTTTAGATATAAGAGAGTCCTTAATAAAACACCCAAATGTAATATTAAGGCTAGGATCCAATCACAATATAATATAACTTAGAAGAGGTATGCCGTAATCTAAGCTATATCATATTTGAAAGGTAGGTGAATGCCGATTCACCGATTTCCACCACGAAAACCGCAATATTTAAGTATTAGGTTTTTTGAATGGTTCTTAGAAATTCCTAGATTCTTTGAGATTCAATGAACTTTTCAAAGGCATGTTTCAATCTCGAGTGTGCCCTCCAAGTTTTGTGACTGGGATACCGAGGATCACAAAACGAGGTGTGAAGTAACCATGCAAATCACTTGGTACCCTTAAAGTTTATCACTCAATCGATGTGCCGGTAAACCACACACACTCCATCAATACTATAATAAACCCTAAGTCACCCTTTACCTACCTTGTTAAGTCCAAGTTAGTGTGCCGGTTAACCACACACGCTCCACCAACGACTTAATCAAAGTGTAAAGTGTAATTTCATGGAATAGCACCTTATTCACATTTTTCCTAAAGTAACTAAGATTGGGAATTTAATAAAACATTTAGTTACTTTATAATATTCATCATACTTAGAATGAGAATTTGTAAGTCCTTGTCTTACCCGTTCGGCTAACGACCCTCCACCGGTCAAGCAAGCGGTGGGTGAGAGTGGACACCCATTAAGTTACCATTTTATAGGCAACAACCTTATACCCACCGTATAGACCGGCTTCGTGAATGAGGCGTACTAGCGGTAAGACGACTTTGTTCTTATACATATATATATAATTATTAAATCATAATAATATAAGTATAAGGGTTGAATTTTAACTTTTAAAATTCTAGGGGTTGGAACTAAAGTTTTAACTTAACTTTACTTGTTCCAAAACTTGAGGGCAAGTTTTGTAAACTTTCAAAACTTTTCATATCTTGTAACTTATGAGTTTAATAGAGTAATAAAATGAAGACTCTTCACTTTTCTAACTCTTGTGTTCTTTTAACGGTTTTTTAATCCAAGAGACTTTTGGTTTTCCATAACTTGAGGACAAGTTATGAACTCCATTAAAACACATTATGATCAAGAATTAAACTACCACATAGGTTACAAATAATTCCTATGATCATCTAAACATCATAAGAACAAGAATATGAATATGAACATGAACACCTTCAAGAATCAAAATCACATTTAATCTTTGTAATTTTGATAACTGGTTGTTGTAAATGAGTTACAAAAGACATTACACCTTCTAACACAAGTTTTCAAGTACCAAAACAATTTAGGGTAATGTTTCTAATCCATTTCCAGCAACTGAAGTCGAAATTCTGCACTCTGTCGACCCTACTCGCCGAGTGCATAAACCTACTCGCCGAGTAGGTTGAAGATACAAGTGAACTCGACGAGTCCTCCCCATGGACTCGCCGAGTCCATCAGTCAGACAGCAAGATTTTCGACTTTCTTCAACTTTTAAGCACAAATAACAAACAAACAAGCCTAGGCTCTGATACCACTGATGGGTTTTGAGCATTCTAACACTTCCTAAGTGTACATGCAACCCTAATAACCTTGGATCTATGTTTGTCTAATTATCATGCAAAGTTGGATTTCCAAGGTTATATTCCTATCTAGCATACATGGGGAACAATTTTAACTTGAATAATAGATAGAATAACTTACCTTGTTGTTGCTTGTGTTCCTTGAAACCTTGTGAGCCTAACACCCCAAGTGTGATGCCTCAAATGCTTCACACAACACCAAGTTCTCTTGGAAAGACTTTAGAGATAATACACACTTCTTAAAATCGGCCAAGCCCTCTAGTTTCTTCGTGTATCCGATTTTGGTGGAGAATATGATTCTTATATAGTGTTGACACATCTAGGGTTACACCATGTAAACCCTAATGTGTCATGACTCTTCATTTCCATGACCCAAGGGTTTGTAACTCCCATGGAGCATCCATGGAGCATCCTATGGGTAGAACCCAACTTGATAATCCATGGAGCCTCTTAGCCCACTATACAAGATATGGATGATTTACATAATCAACCCATATATTTAATTAGTTCTCTTTTGACCACTTAATTAATTCTAAATTAATTATTGATCAAACTAATCAAATAATATTATTAATATATTAGAACTTATAATATATTCATAATCTCCAAGTGTTATTTCTCTCATTTAGTCTATCGAATTGCATGGTGCCATGCAACCCAAATGGACCATGCCGGGTCAGGTCAAGTACATACCAGAAATAGTTATGGACTTAGACACCTTATCCAACACTAACATGTCATAACAAAATCACAATTAACTGTGTGGTAACTTGGGGTCTACTTACTGGCTCCGGCTGAGGATACACACCGCATCCTTCTGGGTTATTTTGAAAACCATTTGGAAATTGTTTTAAAAGTCTTTTTCCTGAGTTTGAGATTGGATTCACACAAGTTTTCCTCCAATTCACTCAAACCAAGGCTCTGATACCAACTTGTAACATCCAAAAAATTCATGAAAAACTTAGAACTTTGAAACTAATCCACAAATCATCATTGTTTACAGAATAGTTTTCAAAACATGTTTAATATCAGAATTTTCCCAAAATCATAAAACAAACACGAAGAGGTGCACGATCACGATGTCGCCTTCACGTGATCATCTGAGGTACCTGAAAGATAACTCAAAGCTGTAAGACTAAAGCTTAGTAAGTTCCCCTACACTACCAAAACACAAAAAATAACACATATATAATAACAACGCACAATCGGTCCATAACTAAAAGAGTGGATTACCCATGAGGCGACAACATAAGTATGGCTTGCCCTCAGGGCCCACAACTTATGTCTGGCTTGCTCCATGACCAGATCAGTCCTCAGACTGAATACCACCAAGCCCTTAGTAATAGAATGGCATGCCCTACCTAGCCCTCAGCTCGTATCTGGAATGCTCATGAACCCTCGGTATGAGTCTGGCATGCCCTACCCGACCCTCAACTCATATCTGGATTGCTTTAGGGTTTATTGGCTACCGCACAGAGCAGTCCAACCTTAATCGAATCCACACAATATTTCGACATATTACAGATACTAACATATACAAATAATCATACAAACAGTATCACAGGTAGTCCTACTGATCTACCAGACTAGCATATCAAAACTAGCATGCGTAAAAATTCCATACTCTACATATCAATGAATATAAAGTTATCAAACCAATGGGCCAGCGTTGGTGTCTTCGGCCCGTAATTACAGTGAGGAAAACTCAACTCGCACTGCCGAATCTCACTAAAAGAAATCTTTGGATGCAGGCCAACAAGAATCCCCGCGCTATCAATCATAATAAACCATCCATCAATAATCGAATCCGACCCACACTAAGTGTTCAAAGAAGGCTAAAAGACCTTTTTACCCTCTTCAGAACTTGGCCTAAAGCCAAGGCCCAAATTCCAAACAAACACCTATGGCCCAGGCATGGCCCAATTTTCCAAATTAGGCCCAAATCCCTTCCATGGGCCTTAACCTAAGGCCCAATAATATTCCCATCCCAAAACACTAGAAATCAGATGGCCCAACAAAGCCCCAAACATCAAAGCTTAACACATGGCCCAACGAAGACCGAAAGATTTGAGGCCCATTCTGCTGTGTACACGGGGCGTACTCAGCTCTACGCTAAGCGTACATGCTTTAGGAGTTGTACATTGAGTGTACTGGCTTGTACGCCCAAGACATTACTCCCAAACGTAGATCTGACTTCCTTGAGCTGGATTATAGCATAAAGCTACCAACTTTATGTTCATGCATGGCTAAAATGAAGCTCTTAAGCTTAAATAGGACATAACAAGTGACTTAATGCATGTATGTGACCAAAAATCCCATAAATCTTGCACCTTTATGCTCAAGGAGTCCACCGCTAGCTCAGATCTAGAAGAACAACCCCCTTTAAATGTCTTAACTCTTCAGTCAACCCAAAATAGAACCAAAAGCATAACAAGATATGAGGAGATCTAAACCTCTACAAGCCAAGGTATGAACTTGATACCTGAAGTGTGATTTTACATTTATATTTTTATTGCTCATGTTTTAAATTTATAAAATTGAATTGATCGCAACCAGACTAACACACACACACTAGGCAGTGGACCTAATCGTGTAATAGTATAGGGCTAGTAAGAACAGGTGTCGAACACTAGGGGAACATGGGTGAATTAATTTGGAGTTTTTGATTATAGGTTATATTAAACACACGAAAGCAATAAAGAAATGTTTTATTAAATACTTTGAATACCACTTAACATCAAATATCAATAAACTGACTGGAAGACAACTTTCTTTAGGTACTTTGGTTTAGATAAATTTCATCTCAAATTAACGGTTAACTACTAATACCATGGATATTTATTCATTATTCACCGATTCCAAATATGACTAGTGTCATGCACACAACAACTAATCCTTTGATTTCAACAGAACTATTATTTCATTCATCAGGTGAACAAACAATCAAGCAAACCAATATTCAATTTGTATTAATCAAGATATGATGTTATTTAATCCTAATGGTAATAAGAGTTAAATCATGCAGAGAATGGTCATTCTAATCATGCACACACATTAAAGACCATTACTTTATCTCCTAATCCTAGGTTTTGATCAAAACTCTAGTCATAATCACCAATGGTTACTGAACAACTATGATTCAAATTAACTTAGCTAGAAGTTCATCTAAACTTTATTAATTAAGTAATAGGAAACAAAACAACGATGTTTAACACATATGGATCTTCAATCAAACTTAACAAAATAAATTAAATAAGACTAATCAATCCAAATAGAAATTAAACCATAAAAAAACAATATTTAACACATATGGATCTTCAATCCCTCTCATATAAGTCGTAGGAAATTTCGCATAGTTTTCAGAACATTTTGAATCCCGTCAATCAGACTTATAAGTCATCAGATATAACCGAATCACTAAAGAGGGGTCAATCAGCCAACAATATCCTTTTTGCGTCTTTTTAGCTCATTTTTTCTCCTTTTGCATTCAAGCTACCATTTTAACTGTAATTGAACATTTCAAAGCGTATTAAGTATCTTTTAGTTCTGAATAACATAAAAACATAATATAGGATAAGAAGAAAATGTCCTAAATATATGCATAAAATAGACGTTATCAAACTAACCCACACTAGTCTTTTTCTTTCCCTCTAGCAAAACTGATTCTTAATTTACCAATATCACATAAAACAAACCATTTTAAACCCATCCATTATCCCAAGACCGCAATTCATGCAGTTGTGTCTATAATTACTATAAACTTCCCATTCCTAAATACTCACAATCCTTATGAACCTTCACCCATTAGTTTATACGACACTCATTTTTGCAACCCTCCGAATCAATCCTCAAAAATCTTTCTTAACCTCAAGATATTTTTGGTTAAGCATACAAAATTAGAAAAATTACAACTTTTGATACCATAATGGAGCTCTTGGAATTCTTCACTTCTTTGATATATTTTTTTTATTTCTTTGAATTCACCATCTTTTTGTTTGATTTTTTGAATCTTCAAATTTTTGATTCTTCAGAATTTTGATCTTTTGATCTTTTGCTCTTCATACTTTGATAGCTCCAAAATTCTTACAACTTTTCATAATTTCTTTATATATATATATATATATATATATATATATATATATATATATATATATACATATATATACACACACACACACACACACACATATATATATATATATATATATATATATATATATATATATATATATTACTCACTTTTTTCTCTCAGTTCCTACATGCTAAAGCAAGGGAGCTTACCTTCAACCTTTATTGGTTAGAGGTATTAGTGTAAGTGCAATGACTACATAAGCTCTCCTGGATAGATTTCAAGTACAGGCTGCAAAATGTTTTATGTCATATAAACTACTAGATTCTTTTTCAAATCTGATGGCTTTTCACAAGGAATGGGAAGACACAAATACACTATAACATGTGTTGGTTCGGGTAAACATTTGGGCTTGCATCAGATCATCTCATACAATATTAGCAAATTTTTTAATTATCACTAGAGTTTCCCAAATTAGACTATTATTTCAAGTTTATAAATTTTTAAGCTTTTCCTAATCTAGAAATTTTTAATTCTCCAATTTAAATTCCTTTTTCGACCCTCTACCATACACTTATTTCATACAATACCCTCATTGTATGCATAAAACTATTTAAGCACATAAAAACAGTAAAAATGGAGAACAAGGAACATACTCCCCTGGGATTGTATAGGCGAGATCGAATGGGGCTACTAAAAGTTGTTCTAAAAATTATTGGAAGACTAGAAACTGGAACTTCTGCTTCTGAATGTGCCTAAAAATAAAATCAAGAACACCGACTTCTGAAATGTGGTGTAACGAATTGCAAACCAATGCAATGTACAGTGACCACGTTGTGTCATCAAGTAAGGAAAAATCCATATCGCGAATAATAGCATGACAACGATGTGGTAAGTGGTTACCAGGATGTGGTATCTAGAATGGAAGCCTCCTCTCGCGATGAAAAACTCCCCCACGACATAGGAAAGTGTCAACCATATCGTGGCAGTTGGGATGATACATCTGCTTCACGTCAAAATGAAATTCCATGGTGTGGGAACAACTCTTCAATGCCATAGGAATCAATGTATAACTAGAAACGCCACTCTTCGAAATAATAATCCCTCCAAATATCGATGTTCACCCCACACTTATTAAAATTCATGGTTCTCAATTATCTACTTCAAACTCTCACACGACTTTTTCTCTGTTGACAAGTCAACATTTGAACCCAATTGTTGAAATTCCTGAAAGCATCTAAACTTCGTAAGAAAATATCTCGACATCTACCTTAGAGATTCCTCCTGAAAAGGGTAAAAATTATGCAAATATCTAAAACATTAAGAGCATCAACATGGTAAACAAAATTTAAATAAACTAAAAATAGAAAAAACTCACTAAATAACTAAAAAAAAAAGCAAACCAAGATAACTAATAAGGATATCACGCTCACTTGTCTTTGTCAAAATCAAGCTAAAATTGTTGGTTAAATCCCTTTCATGCAAGAGGTGGTTTGTGAAAACAAAAACTTTCAAGACCTGTCAGACTATTTCCTTTGTTTTCTTTACACAAGTAACTAATAAGTAGAACAAGAGTTGACCCAACTAGTCAAGAGTAGCAAGAGTTAGATCTTCCACTTAACCACCTCGATACGCCTTGCTATACTACGCCTCGTTGATTGACTTGGATAAATCACCAAAGTAGTAGACTAAACAAGTCAAGAATTCCCTAATCGCTTGCAATCTTGAAACCTATGCAAAAAGTAAAACCAAGCAATGTGTATGATCTTGAATTCATACACATAACCACAAAAACCTTCCCCACAAGTGACATGATATCAACGAAAATAAAAATAAAAATAAAATAAAACTAAAAATTAAAAACAAATAACGAATAATTAAACAAACTAAATTAATTGAAAACCGTTTCCCGGCAGCAGCGCCAAAAACTTGATGTGTGATTTTATATATACTTTTTTATTGCTCAAGTTTTAAATTTATAAAATTGAATTTATCGCAACCAAACTAAAACACACACTAGGCAGTGGACCAAATCGTGTAATAGTATAGTTGTGGTAAGAACATATATCGAACACTAGTAGAATGGTGGTGGTGAGTTAATTTGGAGTTTTTTATTATAGGTTACACTAAACACAGGAAAGCAAAAAATAAATGTTTTATTAAATAATTTGATTACCACTTAACATCAAATATCAATAAACTGACTGGAAGATAAATTTATTTAGGTACTTTGGTTTAGATAAATTTCATCTCAAATTAACGGTTAACTACTAATACCATGGATATTTATTCATTATTCATCGATTCCTAATATGACTAGTGTCATGGTCACAACAACTAATCCTTTGATTTCAACACAACTATTAATTCATTGATAAGGTGAACAAACAATCATGCAAATCAGTATTTTGTTCGTATTAAGCAAGATTTGATCTTATATAACCCTAATGGTAATAAGAGTTAAATCATGCAGAGAATGGCCATTCTACTCATGCACACACGTTAAAGATCATTACTTTATCTCCTAACCCTAGGTTTTGGTCAAAACTCTAGTCATAATCACCAATGGTTACTGGACAACTATGATTCAAATTAACTTAGCTAGAAAGTCATCTAAACTTTATTAATTCAGCAATAGGAAACAAAACAACAATCTTTAACACATATGGATCTTCAATCAAACTTAACAAAAAAAATTAAATAAGAATAATCAATCCAAATAGCAATTAAACCATAAATTCAAAGATTCATTCAATCATAAACACAAAGTAAAAGGGTTTTACACCTAAATCAGAAAGTAAACACATAATGGAATCACCATGGAATGCTAAACAAGGTCACAATAACAAACCACATGATTAGCGACATGAATCCGCTCTCTAATCCCTTAGATCTTTGCTCCATATCAGCTTAATGGCCCTCTGGCCGCCTTATAGACCCTCAAAATGATAGCTATGAAGTTTTCTTAATGCAGAAGTCAAAGTGGAATATCATAAATGATAAAAATGGTGGAATGATATGGGGTATTTATAATTGAATGGAGATGGAATTAATATGGAATATTAGGTTTGGATTGTAATAAGGAAACTAATGGTGGCTTGGGGATTAAGAAAATAAAAATAAGGTAAGTGGTGCTTAGGGAAAAAGTGACTTGGAGGGAATTTCTGTCTAACTTTTATGCTTCATCTTCAAGGCCAATTTTGGATATTATAAATGTCGAATTAGAAAAAAAGGCCATATCACATAAGTCGTAGGAAATTTAGTCTAGTTTTCAGAACATTTTGAATCCGATCAATCAGACTTATAAGTCATTAGATATAAGCAAATTGTTGAAGAGGGGTCAATCTGCCAACAATATTCTTTTTGCGTCTTTTTAACTCATTTCTTCTCCTTTTGCATTCAATCTCCCATTTTAACTATAATTGAACATTTCAAAGCATATTAAGTATATTTTAGTTCTGAATAACATAAAAACATAATATAAGATAATAAGAAAACGTCATAAATATATGAATAAAATAGATGTTATCAAACTTCCCCACACTAGTCTTTTGCTTGCCCTCAAGCAAAACTGATTTTTAATTTACTAATATCACATAAAACAAACCATTTTAAACCCAACCATTATCCCAGGACCACAATGAATGCATTTGTGTCTATAATTCCTATAAACTTCCCAATCCTAAATACTCACAATCCTTATGAACCTTCACCCATTAGTTTATACGACACTCATTTTTGCAACCCTCGGAATTATTCCTCATAAATCTTTCTTAACCTCAAGATATTTTTTGTTAAGATAACTAGGCTTACATAATTAGAAAAATTACAACTTTTGATACCATAATGGAGCTCTTGGAAATCTTCACTTCTTTGATATTTTTTTTTCTTTGAATTCACCACCTTATTATTTGATTTTTGGCATCTTCAACTTTTTGATTCTTCAGAATTTTCATCTTGTGATATTTATACTTTGATATCTCCAAAATTCTTAAAACTTCTTTGTAATTTGTCTTATATATATATATATATATATATATATATATATATATATATATATATATATATATATATATATATATATATATATATATATATGACTCACTTTTTTTCTCTCAATTCCTATGTGCTTAAGCAAAGGAGCTTAACTTCAACCTTTATCGGTTAGAGGTATTAGTGCAAGTGCAATGACTACATAAGCTCTCCTGGATAGATTTCAAGTACAGACTACAAAATGCATTATGCCATATAAACTACCAGATTCTCTTTCATATCTCATGGCTTTTCACTAGGAATGGGAAGCCACAAATATACTATAACATGTGTTGGCTCGGGTAAACATTTGGGCTTGCATCGGATCATGCCATACAATATTCGCAAATTTTTTTAATTATCACTAGATTTTCCCAAATTAAACTATTATTTCAAGTTTATAATTTTTAAAATTTTTCCTGATCTATAAATTTTTAATTTTCCAATTTAAATTCATTTTTCGACCCTCTACCCAACACTTATTTCATACAATGCCCTCATTGTATGCACAAAACTATTTAAGCACATAAAAACAGTAAAAATGGAGAACAAGGAAGATACTCCCTTGGGGTTGTAGTGGCGAGATCGAATGGGGCTGCTAAAAGTTACTCTAAAAATTATTGGAAGACTAGAAACTAGAATTGCTGCTTCTGAATGTGCCAAAAAATAAAATAAAGAACACCGACTTCTGAAATGTGGTGCAAAGGATTGCAAACTAATGCAATGTATAGTAACCACGTCGTGTCGTCGAGTGAGGAAAAATACATATCGCGAATAATAGCATGGCCACGACGTGATAAGTGGTTACCACGACGAGGTATCTAGAATGGAAGCCTCCTCTCGTGATGAAAAACTCCCCCACGACATATGAAAGTGTCAACCATATCGTGGCAGCTGGGATGATACTACTACTTCACGTCAAAATAAAATTCCATGGTGTGGGAACAACTCTTCTATGCCATAGGAATCAATGTATAGTTAGATATGCTGATCTTCGAAATAATAATCCCTCTAAATATCGATGTGCACCCCACACTTATTAAAAGCCATGGTTCTCAATTGTCAGCTTCAAACACTCACACGGATTTTTCTCTCGTAACAAATCAACATTCGACCCCAATTGTTGAAATTTCTGAAAGCATCTAAACTTCATAAGAAAATATCTCGAGAAATCTATCCAGATAGAATTGTGTCTCAGCGAGAGAATCGTTGTTTTACTTCCAATCAAAAGTTTTAGGTTGGGCATAGTATTCATATTGGAAATTATGATCAAGGATTCCTTTATCAACCGACATCTACCTCAGAGATTCCTCTTGAAAAGGATAAAAATTCTGCAAAGATCTGAAATGTTAAGAGCAATAACATGGAAAACAAAATTTAAATAAACTAAAAATAAAAATAAAAACCAGCTAAAATAATTAAAAAAAGCAAACCAAGATAACTAAAAAGTATATCACGATCACTTGTCTTCATCGAAATCAAGCTACAATTGTTGATGAAATCCTGTACATGCACGAGGTGGTTTGTGAAAACAAAAACTTTCGGAGTTGACCCAACTAGTCAAGAGTAGCATGAGTTCCGTCTTCCTCTTAACCACCTTGATA
Organism: Lactuca sativa; assembly: GCF_002870075.4. Taxonomy (NCBI): domain Eukaryota; kingdom Viridiplantae; phylum Streptophyta; class Magnoliopsida; order Asterales; family Asteraceae; genus Lactuca; species Lactuca sativa. Next base: position 172,980,712 of record NC_056623.2, read on the forward strand.
CGCATTGCTATACTACGGCTCGTTGATTGACTAGGATAAATCACCAAAGTAGTAGACTAAACAAGTCAAGAATTATCTAATAGCTTGCAATCTACAAATCTATGCAAAAAGTAAAACCAAGCAATGTGTATGATCATGAATTCCTGCACATAACCACAAAGACTTTCCCCATAAGTGATAGGATATCAATGAAAATAAAAATAAAAATAAAATAAAACTAAAAATTAAAAACAAATAACAAATAATCAAACAAACTAAATTAATTGAAAACCGTTTGCCGGCAGCGGCGCCAAAAACTTGATGTGTGATTTTATATATACTTTTTTATTGCTCGGGTTTTAAATTTATAAAATTGAATTTATCGCAACCAGACTAACACACACACACACTAGGTAGTGGTCGGAATCGTGTAATAGTATAGTTGTGGTAAGAACAAATATCGAACACTAGTTGAATGGTGGTGAATTAATTTGGAGGTTTTTATTATAGGTTACACTAAAATAAAGAAATGTTTTATTAAATACTTTGAATACCACTTAACATCAAATATCAATAAACTAACTAGAAGACAAATTTCTTTAGGTACTTTGGTTTAGATAAATTTCATCTCAAATTAATGGTTAACTACTAATGCCATGTGTAACACCCAAAGTCAGGAAGGCCAAGAAAGGAAAGGAAACCCTAAGTTTAACGGACGACTCGACGAGTCGAAGGAGGAACTCGGCGAGTCCAAGCGGGATCCGGGTCAAGGAGTAAGTGACCAACTCGGCGAGTCGGCCAAGGAGGCTCGGCGAGTCTGGTCTGAACGAGGAAAACCCTAAATCCGGGACATAGAGCCTATTTAATTGTCTCATTCTCTCCCCTAGGGTTCCTTTACTGCCTCTCTCACCCAGAATATCGAACCCTAAGCCCCTTTATTACTCATTCAAGCTTCCAAGCCATTTTTGGGTGATTTGAAGGAAGAAGAAAGAGGGAATCATTGAAGCTTCAAGGATTGGCCTTAGATCTGGAGTTTGTGGAACCTTTCTAAGTTATTGAAGGTATTAACTCGGTTCCTTCATTTAGATCTATTCTAGTTGTGAGTTTTGGGGCTTTTCAAGCCATGTATAGATATTCCTTTTGAGTTAGAAGCCAGATCTGAAGTTGCTACTTCGGATCTAAGCACATTTTGGCCTTGTAAAGCATAAAGTATCTGCCCTTGAGTTGATTATAGAGCCTCATTGCCTTAAACCCTAGTTTATGGTGTATTTAGCCTAGATCTCCTTCTCTACACGTAAAGTTTGCAACTTTACGTGAGGAATAGTCTTGGGAAGGGTAGATCTACAGTTTGGAGTCCATGCATGACTCAAAAGTCCTTTGGAGGTATGAAGATCCGAATGGACTCGGCGAGTCCTTTGAGTGGACTCGGCGAGTATCATGAAGATGAGGATGAACTCGACGAGTGGGATGAACAACTTGTCGAGTCGGATGAAGTTGGGCAGGAACTCGGCGAGTTGGAAGAACAACTCGGCGAGTTGGACGATGATTGCCTTGTACACGGTGAGTTTGTTCTTGGACTCGGCGAGTCAGGTTGCGAAACCCCAAACCGTTCGAGTTGAGACTCGAATCAGTGAGTCGAGTGGAGACTCGGTGAGTCGGACAGGTCAGGACTCAGAAATCGGTAGACTCGGCGAGTCATGGACTGACTTGGCGAGTCGAGTTGCGAATGGAAGGAATATGAGCATATGAACTCGGAGAGTCAGTAGGTTGACTCGGCGAGTAGGGTCGACCTGGAAGGTTGACCTAGACCAGGACTTTTTCGTTGTCTAGAGTTGACTTGGTTGACTTTCGAGAAGCCGGTTAGGCTAAGTGTTGTATTGATATTGGTAGCTTGTGGAGCTAGCGGAGCAACTGTTCAGAGAATTGTGGGTCAGCATCTAGAAGATTATCAGCAAGTTCAGCAGTTCGAGGTGACTTTCCCTTTTGTGTGAATGGGTCTACGACCACAATGCTGGCCCATGTAGTTATGAGTAGAAGACCCGGGGGTTAGCCCTAGGCACAGTATGCTAGTATGATATTCAGGACGAGGTCCAATGATAGCGGGCGGGTGCCCAAAGAATGGTTTATGTGATAACTTATACTTGTTGTCTGTATGATACTTGTATGTTCCTGGTAGGGAGGTGAGTGTGGGCGAGGTCCCGTATCTCACCAATAACAGAGTGTGGATGGTGTTCCATATCTCATTAGCAACAGATCAGGGGCGAGGCCTAAGTTAGGGAAAGAGTGAGTGTTGGTTGGGACCGTATCTCACTATCAGTAGGAGCATGGACGGGGTTCCATGACCCATCAGTAGCAGGACAAGGGCGAGGCCCAGGATAGGCGAGGCCTTTGGACAGGATCCGTCAGTATGTGTTAGCTTATGTGTTGTGATATGTTTATGTACTATTATATGTTAGCAGGCGAGGCCCTATGACAAGAGAGGCCTAAGTGAAACAGATTTGTATCCGAGCGGGGCTCGAAGCCAGGCGGGGTCGTTGTAGCGGGCGAGGCCTGAGGTAGGTGCGAGGACCAAGATAGCGGGCGTGGCCCAGTATGTGCAATATGTGGTTATGCATGGTATGTGGTAGGGTGGGGAACTCACTAAGCTTCGTGCTTACGGTTTTCAGTTTTGGTTTAGGTAATTCAGGTAGCGGAGGGAAGAGCTCGGGGTGATCACATGGCACACACCATAGACTATACAGCCTGGGAATGTATTACTCTGATAACGAACATGTGTTTTGGAAATTAATACTTTGATTATGTTTTGGATTGATGATTTTACTTTAAGTAATGTTTTATTTAAAGAAATTTTTATTCTTGAATTTTGGGACGTTACAAGTTGGTATCAGAGCCTTGGTTTAAGGGATTCGTACATACTCTCGGAGGTGTCTGAACTCAAACTAAGGAATTGGTATGGAAATTTTCAAAATGAAAAGTCAGTTTTGTAAAAAGGGTTTGAGAAAGAAAACAGTTTTAGAAAAGCAAAAAGAACTCAGAAAGAAAAGAATTTTGAAAAGAGAAAAGAGGTGTGGTGCATGCAATCAGCTGAGCTCAAGTAAGTACCCCAAAATACCCATACAAGTTTATGATTTGATTATCAGTTAGTAGAACAGCATGCTAGATTAGGACTAAGGATCTAGGGAGGATGCCTTATGTGCTTATTATATGTGCTTTTGAGCTGCATGATAGTGCTGATTAGACAGTAGTAGGATAGCCTGTTTAGGTTATGCCTGAGTTTATGAGTTTGTGTTGCATGCTAGTTCAGATTCTTGCTATGTGGATATGATTGCTTGAGTATGTTGTGGTTAGATTTTCCCCTTGTCTGAATGCTGCTTCCTTTTTGCAATATGAGATTCCGAGTGATGGGAGTTAGCTATTAGGTGGATACGTCACGTCACATGTGATCAGAGTTGAATAATCTCAGAGTGCTGGATTTGGCCCTATTTCGCAGCTCTTGTTTGAGTCCAACCGTTGTAGGGACGAGTCTTTTACTCGAAGGATTATCTGAGCCTCGTCACATGTGATGGTATCCAGGTATTGGCTACTTGGCATCACAAGGAGACCTTCAACAGCTGAGGACTGGTTTGAGTTGAGTCAGAGGTTGCCCTAGGGTAAGCCTAGGACGAGATAGTGCTGGGAATAGTAGTAGTAGAAAAAGGGACCTGGTGGAGTCGAGGCAATTCCTGAGGAAAGTACGGATAGATGTGGAAGGTAGTATGGGCCCGTACTACTAAAAGCAGAGGATCCGTACTCGATTCGGGAAAGGCTGAGACAAGACCGGGAACCTGGTAGGGTGTGTGTTTGGTCTCGCAACAGTAATAAGTATTCTGACAGAGGATGTATCATATTTTCAGCATGGTGACGTTGCGAGAAAGACCAGTGGGCGGACCAGGCGCCGGAGAGGGATCAGGCTCGGGTTCAGGAGCCGAGCAGCTCGAGGAGTGAATGAGGGAGCTGATATCACCTGAAGTTACATGCAGTATTCTAGATCCGACTCCTGTGATCTTTGGCACGGTCAAGGAGGGTATATTAGAGATTTTGGATGAGAGGCTGGGAGCCTTCCGTATGGAGATGATGGCTTTGATGGGAGTGCGTACCTTGACATTTCAAGAGTTCAGGGCTTGCGGGGCACCAAATTATCATGGGGCTAGGGACCCCATCGCTAGCTGTCACACCCCAAAACCAAGAACAGCAGAAACGTTCTGGGGCGGAGGACGTCATTACAGTATCACAATAATGAAAAGTAGTAAACAAGCAACAACATCATCCATTGCATTAATAATATAATTTTAATACAAGTGTTCTGACAAATTGTGATAAACACTAAACTATAATCAAAATGAAAGATGAGTCTTGAACGAGCTCCATCTTTTCTAAACTTTGCATCGGTACCTGTCTATTGATGACCTGAGGATACAAGTTATTTTGAAAGAGAGTATCAACTTTAAAGCTGGTGAGATCATAAGTATTTTAGTTTCTTAATTTGTATGTAAGCATTTGTATGTATATGAATTGTAAGTATTGAAAATGTATATGAACTATATGTATAAAAATGTTTGTAAAACCCTAGAAATCCCTATGATTCCTACTATTATATAAGGGTGTCTTCTACCAAGACCTGACTATTCTAAATGTGGTCTTCTACCAAGACTTAACTGTTCTAAATCTAGTCTTCTACCAAGACTTAACTGTTCTAAATGTTCGCTTCTCGTAAAAGTGTTTAATTTTCCAAAGTGTAACTATCATTAACAAAGTATAGTTTGTACATCTAATGTTTAAGTGAAATGATCACTAAATATATATAAAGGGGTAAATTAATGTAGTACTGTAGTGTTGTATTATAGGAACTACTGTTATACTAACTACCTTAAACCGGATTTATATTAAGGCATTATGTGATAAATTGTACCATACTATCGACTAGGTAACAACGAAAAATGTAGGTCGTAAAAAGGTATGACGTTTGGCACCCGCAGACCTGCAGGTCCGGCTGTAGCTAGCAGCAAGGTGTAGGATAGTCAATCCAGTATAGACTCTGGCTACAACTCGGGCCATTACATTTAAGGCATGCTCCGATACAGTGGATCACAATTATGTCCACGTATTCATGTATATGTAATGTATTGTTACTCGTTCTAGTATCGTTGTATATGTTCTCTTTCTAGTATAGTTGTATATGTTCTTCTTCTAGTATAGTTGTATATGTGCTTCTTCTAAGTATAGTTGTATATGTTCTTCTTCTAGTATAGTTGCATATGTTCTCATAGTAATGTAGTGTAATGTTCTACGTGTGCTAGCTGTAATGTGTGTTCTCTCTCTATCTAGCATGTATAGTAATGTATTGTGTGTACTAGCTGTGATGTATGTTCTCTCTATCTAGCAAGTATTGACTCATGAATGAACTAAGTCATTGTATGATATCGTGTTCTAGTAATAGTTCTAGTATCTTCCTAAACTACCCATATGGTAGCTTACTAGTAATATAACTGGTACGTACGAACATGGAAGCATACCCTTGCTACCCAAGGGCATTGGATGAACTGGAAGGACCTTTATGACTATATATGTACATATGATATATAACTAATATTTAAACAACCTTCGGACGGATACCCGATATCCCACCAGACCACATCTCAAGCGCGAAACGGAAATAGGGTGGATAGCCTTCCTAAGTCCTTTAAACATTCCTTATATATCTATACATATATAGGCATGCAATTGATAATATAAAAGCATAAAATAAATTTTTTAAAACCTTTGAACATAATTATTGTCTAGGAAAAGATCGACTTGATGTCAATCTATTGATGGGTTTGAGCCATAAGAACATTCCTATGTGAACATACAAACCCTAATGCTTGGATCTAGGTTTCTCTAATTGAACATGCAATGTATCCAAGACTTTGATTGATCGATCTATTGTAAACATTCAAATCATCACATATGAAATCAGATCTAAAGGAATACCTTGAGTTGCTTGCTTGAATCTTCTTGTCCTTGGAGCTTAGAGTCACAATTGTCACTCCTCTAATGGCTTACAAACACCAACTAGCAAGAGGATGATAAGAGAGAGAGAGAGAGAAGGGTGAGAAATCGGCTAGGGTTACTCCAATAACAAAGGGTGCCGATTTCCTCAACCCTATGGGTCTATATATACTAGTGAGCTCCTAGGGTTTCACCCTTAAAACCCTAATTGGATAACTTAGGCCCTAAGCAATCCAGTGATATCTATGGACTAGGCCTTTGACGATTTCTAGGTTCTTCCAAACCCTAAAATCGTCCACCCTCTTATCCTTAAGGATTCATAGCCCAAAATATAACTATCACACATTTGACAATTTATGCCCCTTTAGTCAACTAATCTTTTTAAGTCACCAAATTAATTCCTAATGAATTTATGACTTATATTAATCAAATAACAATATTATTATTACTTATGTTATTCTCATAATATATTAATAATATTTCTTCTCTCATTATAAATCATCCTATCAAGTTGCTATGGTGAAGGCAGCCCAAAAGGACCATGCACAACCGGGTCAAATACTTGCCAAATATAGTTACAGCCTTAGACACTATTCCAACAGTCTCCCACTTGGATAAGTCTAGTAACTATATATACAAGAACAATCTGATTCGCAACCGTAACTCTCAAAGACGCTTTCAAACTCTGATCTCATCAGTCCTGTCCTTTAGATAAGGGATCGTATAGTCCTCTGTTTAGATATCATGCAGACACAATCATAGTCCGGCGTTTAGTTTCTCGATCTCAGATTTATTCGACATAGAATTTAATTGAACACATCAACTTAGTTCTAACCAGGCGGCACATAAGTCAAATCAAATCATCGAGCGGCTGAGATATCGCTTTTACCCTCTTAGGATAAAAGTAACAGATAAACTTCGACTTATATGCATTTACTTATTCACTAATCAATTATACACAACAATGCGTTTTATAACATCAATTTACTGATGCGGTTTCGCATCATCAATGTACAACCAATTAACAAATAACAAACCATATATCTAGGTTTTAAGACCATATGATATTATCATTTTGCGATCACTTACAATATACATAAATATATCTTAAAGTGATTCCAGCAAGTGCGGGTTTGTTCCAACGCTCAAAACTAGTTCATAAGCACTCATGAACGTTGTAGCAAACCTTTGCTATGTCTAATACCATCTAGACAATCTACATACCAATTCATGACAATCTTCTTTCATATCTACTTCCAACATATGAACGATTCTGGACTATTCGAATAATTAAATTATTCTTAATAACTCAATTATTCAGGAAGTCAAAACATGCAAAATGAAACAATAGTTAAACAATTAACATGAGACAATAACTTTACTTATAAATAATACTCCTTTATTTAATCATCAAATGTCAATTACATTTATCTATTACAAGTTTCAAAAACTATCTAATCTAAACTAATATCATCCTTCAGCCCAATACTCCTAGCATGCTGCAAATGCTTAACCCTAGTCGATCACTTCATAAGCGGATCTGCTAGGTTATCTTCTGATCATATCCTTTTAACCACGAGGTGTCCTTCTTCTACTCGATGTCTAATAAAGTGATATTTTCTGTCGATATGTCGAGATCTACCATTATCCCTTGGTTCCTTGGTCAAGGCAACTGCTCCTTCATTATCACAGAAAAATTCCATAGGCTCCTTTATGGCATGTACAACTCCAAGATCACCAATGAAGTTCTTCAACCATATTGCCTCCTTCGACGCTTCGCTCGCTGCAATGTACTCCGATTCGCACGTTGAATCAGCTACGGTTTCCTGCTTGGAACTTTTCCAAGTTACTGCTCCTCCATTAAGGGTAAAGACCTAGCCCGACTGCAAACGGTAGTTGTCCCTGTCGGTCTGTAAGCTGGCGTCACTATACCCTCGCAACTTTAAGTCATCACTCCCCCAAGGACTAAAAACCATTCCTTGGTCCTTCGAAGGTACTTAAGTATACTCTTGACCACAATACAATGGGCTCTGCCAGGGTTCCCTTCATATCTACTGACCATGCTCAAAGCAAAGGCTACATCAGGGCGAGTACAAGTCATAGCATACATGATTGAGCCAACTGTGGAAGCGTATGGTACTCGGCTCATTTCTTCTATCTCGGCTTCGGTACTCGGACTTTGAGTCTTACTCAACTTGGCATTACTTTGTATCGGTAGTTCTCCTTTCTTTGAATTTTCCATACTAAAACGTTTTAGTACTTTATCTAAGTAATTGTGCTGACTAAGTCCTATTATTCTCTTACTTCGTTCTCTCACTATCCTTATTCCAAAAATATAGGAAGCCTCTCCGAGTTCCTTCATAGCGAAGCACTTCCCGAGCCATGACTTAACCTCCAGCAGTGTCGGGACGTCGTTTCGTATGAGTAGTATGTCATCGACCTACAAAACGAGGAAGCTAACTATACTCCCACTGGCTTTGACATATACACATGATTCATCTTCACTTCGTACAAATCCAAACTCTTTGACTTTGTCATCGAAGCAGAGATTCCATCTGCGAGACGCTTGTTTAAGCCCATAAATGGACTTCTCAAGCTTGCACACTCTATTGGGATGCTTCGTATCGACAAAACCCTCTAGCTGAGCCATGTAAACATCCTCAACCAACTTCCCATTAAGGAAAGTGGTCTTGACATCCATCTGTCATATCTCATAATCATGAAATGCAGCAATGGCTAACATCACCCTAATAGATTTTATTTTCGCAACTGGTGAGAAGGTCTCATCATAGTCAACTCTGGGAGTTTGAGTAAAGCCCTTCGCAACCAATCGCCCCTTATATGTGTGTACATTCCCATCCACATCGGTCTTCTTCTTGAAGATCTATTTGCACCCAACGGTCTTACGTCCGGGCACATTATCAACCAAATTCCAAACTTGGTTGTCATACATGGATTGAATCTCACTATCCATTGCCTCTTTCCATTTTGCAGACTCCGGGCCTGCCATGGCTTCCTTATAGCTATTAGGTTCATCTAGATTTATTAGTGTACCATCACTAATATACGTGTCCCCTTCGGTAGTAATATGAAAACCATAAAACTAGGGTTGAACCCAAACTCTTTCGGAACGTCTAAAAGGTAAGGACTCGTCAATTGGTACAACCGGAGTTTCCTCCTCGGGTTGAGTGCCAGCGGTGGAGGTTCCTTCATCACTCGATTCTTGAATCTCTTCAAGCTCGATCTGCCTCCACTGTCTCCTTGGCTTATGAGTTCTCGCTCTCGGAAAACCCCTCTTCTCGCAACGAAAACAACATTGTCATCCGGTCTATAGAAGAGATATCCAAAGAATTTATGCAGGTAGCCGATGAAAATACATCGCTTACCATGAGGTTCGAGCTTGTCATGAGTATCTCGTCTAATGAAAGCCTCGCAACCCCAAACCTTGATATGTGCCAACGAAGGAGCTTTCCCTATCCACATCTCGTGAGGTGTTTTGGCAACCTTCTTTGTAGGGAATCGGTTAAGGATATGGGTGGAAGTCTTTAAGGCATACCCCCAGAATGAGATAGGTAGTGAAACACGACTCATCATAGAATGAACCATTTCCAACAAGGTTCGATTACGTTTTTCTTCCACACCATTCAACTGCGGTGTCCTAGGTGGCATCAATTGCGAAACTATTCCGCATTCTTTGAGATAGTTGTGGAATTCAAGACCTAGGTACTCTCCTCCTCGATCAGATCAAAGCATCTTGATTTTCCTGCCCAATTGATTCTCCACTTCATGTTTGAGTTCTTTGAGCTTTTCAAACATTTCAGACTTGTGCTTGAAATATACCCATATCTACTATAATCATCGGTGAAAGTCACATATAAGCGGTTCGCATCCTTTGTGGTGGATCTAAAGGGTTCACATACATCGTTATGTATGAGATCCAATAAACCCTCACCCTTCTCATAAGTACCAGTGAAGGGTGACTTGGTCATCTTTCCAAGCAAACAAGACTCACACGTGTCATCTTCCCTCAGGTCGAATGACTCCAACACTCCATCCTTTTGGAGTTGGGCTATGCGCTTCTTGTTGACATGTCCAAGACGACAATGCCACAAACATGCTTTATCCATACTATTGGAAGAATCCATGCATAAAACATCATTTCCTAGGTTATCTACAATCATAACAGTTTCATAAATTCCATTACACGGTATTGCTTCAAAATATATGACACCATTTAGATAAGCATAAATTGAACCATTCTCATTATTAAAGGAAAATCTAAATCCTTGTCTAAACAAACCATGAAATGAAATGATGTTTCTTGCCATATCTGGCGAGTAGCAACAATTATTCAAATGTAAACTTAATCCATTACTAAGTACTAAAGAATACACTCCAATCTTGGTCACAGGCGACGATCTTCTGTTCCCCATGATTAGATTTATTCTTCCATGCTCCATATCCCTATTTCTTCTTAGTCCCTGCAATTCAGAACAAATGTGGTAACCACACCCGGTATCAAGAACCCAAGAAATAGCATGAGATGAATCATTAGATTTAATTGTGTAAATACATGCGAAAGACTGCTTGATCTTTCCATCCTTGATGGCTTGCAGATATTCCTGGCAGCTTCTCTTCCAATGCCCTATTTTGTGGCAATGGTGGCACTCTGCCTCCTTCAGGTTAGGGTTGGGGTTAGCAGGATCAACTTTGGTCCCACTAGAAGAGGAACCATCGCGGGACTTTCCCTTGCGGTGGCTCTTAGACGCAACCTTCCTCTTCTTGCCCCTTCCTTGCCCAATAGCCAAAACAGGAGTGGCGGGTGGATTGGGAGTTGGTGCAACAGAATTGTCTTTGAAGTTGCTCTCAGCAACCCTTAGGAGACCTTGGAGTTTACTTAGGGTGACCTCTTCCTTGTTCATGTGGTAGGTCATCCTAAATTGGTTGTAACACGGAGGCAAGGAATGAAGTACCATGTCGATAGCCAAATCTTCCCCAAAGTCGACATTCAACTTGCGAAGACGATCGACATACGTTTGCATCTTTTGCAAGTGTACGGTTAGAGAATCTCCATGTCCCATTTTAGTGATGATCATGTTAGTGAAGATCTCGTAACGTTCCTGCCTCGCATTTTGATGGTATCTCTCTAATAAGTCTTGGTGCATCTCGTAAGGATACATATCCTCATAGGACTTTTGGAATTCGGCGTTCATTGTGGCTATCATGATGCAATGAACCTTCGTTGCATCATGTTCATGAGTTTCAAAAGCAGTCATTTCAGCCAGAGTAGCCATTTCTGGATTGATCTTCTCGAGCTTCTCGTCAAGGACATACTCCTTGTGCTCGTAGCGAGCAATCGTGCGAATGTATCTTATCCATTCCCTAAAGTTCGTTCCATCGAAAGTCACTTTTTGGCAAAGGCTCATTAGCGTGAATGAGCTAGCAGCGGCGTTGTTCGCGTTCGACATCTACAAATAGAAAGGACAAAGATTGATTAGAATTGAATCCCTAATTATCACCCAATATAAAAAATTAGGGCTAGGATCCAACAACATTATTTACACATCAGAAAAGGGATGTCGTAATCCAACATGCAAACAATTTGAAGGTAAGTGAATGACGATTCACTAATTCTCCACCATGAAAACATAACCTTAAGTTCTAAATGTATTGAGAATTCCTAGGTTTCGATGAGATTCAATAAACTTTTCCATGGCATGTTTAAATCTCGATATGCTCCTCTCGTTTGTGACTGGGATGCCGAGGATCACAAAGTGGGTGTGAATAACCATGCAAATCTACACGGTGCCTTCATTGTTACAATCACCTATTCGATGTGCCGGTAAACCACACACGCTCCACCGAACTATGACAAACAATGAATCACCCTTTGCCACCTTTGCTTAGAACCAACTAGTATGCCGGTAAACCACACACGCTCTACTAACTTCTTAGCAAGGGTGCAAAGTGTAATTTCATGGGATTGCATCAATTCACTTTTCCTAAAGTAACTAGGATTGGGAATTTGAAAAACATGTAGTTACTTTGTATTTAACATTATACTTTTAATAAGGAGATAGGGTTTCCCTATCCTACCCATTCGGCTAACGACCCTCCACTGATCAAGCAAGCGGTGGGTGTAAGTGTACACCCATTAAGCGCCATTTTATAGGCAGCAACCTTATACCCACATTATAGACCAGCTTTGTGAATGAGGCCTACTAACGGTAAGACTAGCATTTTAATTATATATATATATATATATATATATATATATATATATATATATATATGTTGGGTTTTGAGCATTCTAACACTCCTAAGTGTACATGCAACCCTAAATACCTTGGATCTATGTTTTCTCTATTATACATACAAATAAGAACATCCAAGGTATTATCCTAATCTAGCATATAAAATAATGAATATAACAAGATAGAATACATACCTTTTTCATGTAGAAAGTCTTCATGAAGCTTGAGTGCCTAGTGCCCCAAGTGTGACACCTCAAATGGTTCACACAACACCAAATACACTTGGAATAACTTGAGAGAAATCTACAACTCATGAAATCGGCTAGCCCTTTCTAGAATGATACTAGTCGCCAATTTTGTCAAGAATAAGATCTTTATATAGTGTTACAATTAGGGTAAACCCTAATTGTCATGACTTTCCATTTCCTTGGATCCATGGGTTCAAATACACCATGGAGCATCCATGGACCATCCTATGAGTTTTAGCCCAACTTGATTATCCGTGGAGCATTAGCCCACTATACAAGTATGGATGATTTACACAATCAACCCATATATTTAATTAGTCTTCTTTTGATCACTTAATTAATCCTAGATTAATTCTTGATCAACACTAATTAAATAATCTTATTATTCTTATTATTAATATACTAGAACTTATAATATATTAATAACCATAAGTGTCTTATTTCTCTCATTATAGTCTATCCAAATGCATGATGCCATGCAACCCAAATGGACCATGCCAGGTCGGGTCAAGTCCTACCAATTATAGTTATGGATTTAGACATTAATCCAACAGTCTCCCACTTGGATAAGTCTAAAACTATTATTGCGTATGACTTCAGGAACCAACTGGAAATCGTAGCTCTCAAAAGCTTCTGTCGAACTCTAACCTTGTAGATGAACTCTGACTTTTGTCAATGACTTGTCCATTAGATAAGGAATCATATATTCCTCCATTGTAGATATCATATGGACTGAGACATGGATTATAATCATTCTCTCTATCCATTTGTTGTTTCCCGATTTCCGATTTATGACGACTGACTAATTGAACAAATCAAATCAGTCCTGGCCCGGCCGAGCACTTCCATTTGTCATCATCAAATCATAGAGGGGCCCATAGATATCACTTTTAACCCGAAGGTAAAAGGAATGGATAAACTTCGACTCATATGGCTTGTTCTACTACTTGTTGAATCATACACAAAGGCTCCTTTTATAGCACCGAGTTACCAAATGCGTTTTCGTGCAATCAATGTACAACCAACTCATACTAAGAACTCATATCTCTAGGTTTGAAGAATATAAGATATTATCGTCTCATGATCACTCGTGATAAAATCCATGAAGTGATTCCAATGAGCGCGGGTTGAATCCAATACTCAGAACTTATGAGCACTCATGAGTGTTATAGCCCTTTGTCCAACACCTTAGACCTCTACAAGCCAACCCATGACAGTCTTAATTCATATCTACTTCCAACATATGACCGACTATGGATGGTTTGAATAACTTAGTCATTCCGGAAGAATAACCTAGTTTATTCTGGAAGTCAAAAACATGCAAAATGAAACACAATAATAATTGAATCCAATATGGTATCAAAACCTATGAACATAAATAAAACACCTTTTATTTATCACCATATGATTACACATTATTCATTGTATACTGTTTCAGCTATCAACTTTATTCTTGAATTTAAAACATGAGTTGTCACATGCTCCAAGCATGTACACTATGTTTTCTAAACACTAGTCATGTCATACACCAAGTATGCATACTATGTTTGTCTATGATGTTTACTTTGTGAACTAGATCAATTGAACATAACTTCAATGATTCTCTTTTCACAGTCCCAAATCCTTACTGCAAATGCAAGAATTCCAAATTCATTTCATTTACTGAAATCTGTTAGATTCTAAACTTATATGCATTGAACCTCTTGTAATGATTATGCACAAAGTCAAAAGGACTTGACAACAACCATTACAGACCATTCCAAAGGAGATCAACTCCTTGGGAACATTCTTCTTGCATTAAGTTTCCTAATCTTAAACAGATTGAAAATTCTAACTTTGAAACATTTCCAGTTTCCATTTTGACTATCACTTCTGAACAAGAGTTGCCTCCTTACCGACTATGTCAATATGGTCCTTCCAGAATTATCACTATACTTCCAACTGTCCTTGAGCAACCAATCTTTGGTAAACCTTAGATTGTCCTCGACAATTGTTTAATCCTTTTAGTCATATCCAGTTCTAAACCTTTTCCCTTCTTAATGCCCCAGGCATTTGGAAAATTTTAGAAAGGATGAATATAGCACATGTAATCGATCCTATATCCGAAGCATATGGGAATCAATTCATGATATCTCACATAAAGACTAAACCAGTCTTTTGCTATAACATTTCCATTTCAATTTGCCAAGTTCTCATAATTCAGATTATGAAAAGGGATGTCGTAATCATAATCGAATTTTAGAACGCAAATAATGGACTCATATACAAAATTTCCTTATGTTGAGCCATTCCAACATGAAATTCATATATATCCTTGACTAAATGATTAAAACCTCACGATCTAAGCTTATAGATTTGAGATGAAGTATAATTTCCTCTCCCTTAATTATAGCAAAACAACTCTTTCCCATTTGAAACTTTTGTTTTCTATAATTAACATTGCTAACTTGCAATACTTATCATAATTATCATGCTCCCACTACATGATGATTATTAGCATAACACTTATGCTCCCACTAGCTTCGACATGTACTCAGAAATCAGCTGACTTTCTTACCAAAGTTCATATTTCTGATACTAGATTGTTTTGATAAGACTTTATCAAAATCATACACCTTTTCATAGATAGCTCATAGGTGTGTCTAAACAATTATGAAGAGGGATGCCGTAATCATAATGGTTAGACCTTTTTGCCACTTCTCACAAGTCCAGGTTAGTGTGCCGGTTAACCACACACGCTCCACTAATGACTTTGAGAATGCAAATATCACAATTGCTATCTAGCTAAAATCTACTTAGTGAAAGTGTTTCCTCACCATCATTTTCATGAATCGGAGAGAAACCTTATGACACTTAGATTTAATGGTGTATGTGTTCTTATCCATGTGAATTGTCAAAACCATAATCACAAGACTAGGTTAGTGACAAATCCAAACTCATATGGACTGAACTCAGTCTTAATTTCTTGCCACCTGGCAGCTCAAGGGCCTGCCATTGCTTCCAAGTTGTTGTGCAACTAATTGAGAACTCTAAGAACTCAAATGCAAAGCCAACTTTTACTGGAATGGGCACAGAATATGTCAACACGATAGGTTATAAACCTCAAGTCGTGTGCTAGTGAAGAACTTCAGGTTTTATTCTTGATTAGTTCTTGAGACTTTCAAGACCTTTAAGACTCCCACTGTCCTCTTGACATATAAGACTCCCTTGTCAAACATCCAAGAAATAGTGTGGATTCTAATCAAGACAAACACTTCACACAATTGGCCTAAGTTGGTCTTTGTTTTATCCAAAACATCACAACTTACCAATTTCAAATGTACAAGAGTAGAAAACTTTTATTCTTACATTTGACAAGTGTTTTAAACCTTCTTTGAGACATGTCACTCAAGTTACAATCTTGGAGTATGACTCTAAGACTTGTATTGGAACGAAGTATGACTCATCTTCTTGATTTAACCATTTCAACAATTCAAGTTCCTCTTCTTAGTCATAAGAACACACTAAGATTTCCTTAGAGAACTAACTTTGATATGGTTTCTTAATCATTAAGATGATCACAAAAACTGATACTAAAGTACTCTCCCATCTTTTCAAATTTGAGAAACTTTTATCCTTCTGCCTAAGTTGATTCTTCTTATTCGCTCTACCTTACATTGAGACTTTTCCAATGTCTCAGAATTATACTTTAGTCTGTAAGTATAACCATATTTACTAAGCTTTAGTAAATTATGACGAATAATCTTATCGATCTTTTATGGTGGACTTAATCAGTGCACAAGACTATGTACTCGATCCCTTAGTCCATTACTTGACTCACACATTCGTGTGAAAAGTAATTCGTCTTAATTTTCCAATACTTGAAAGTTCTCATTCATCATGCTATACAACTTGCATGATCCTAAGTCCCGGTCCAATTGAAACTTGGGTGATGAGAATCTTTCCTTATTTGGTAATTTTAGACATTACCACAAATGAAAGAATCAATTTCATATTTCCACTCTTGCTATTAATGGAATCATATAAGCAACAATTTTTCCTCAAATGCCATTGTAAGGATATTTTAAAATAAATAAAATCAAAATTTGTCTTTTATTTTAAAACCTTGCAGAAAAACTTATCCTTACAATCCATATGAAAACTTGTTGTTGTCTATTCATAACTCCTAAGAAGTAGCTAAAGAATCCGATCTTCAAGCTACCTGATAGAAATCCATCTACGCGATCAGATTCAACATATTCTTTCTTTAAGTTTCTTTAATTTTCTTTGATTCTTAAAACATCAACATGTGACCCAGTCACATCATGTATCAAGAATCTCAGATTAGAAACTTAGCAGAGTTAGATAGTGGACTTTACCTGAAGTAGAGTCAAACTTATTGACTTCAACATCCTTAGGTAAATTTGGCAGATTCATAACCAATGTCCCTTCCTTTGGAAATATAAACATTTGGACCCTTTGATAATGGTACACGGTACTATCACAGACTTAGCTTTTCTCTTTTCCATTTGGTCAACCGAGTTGACTATGGCCGATCCCTTTCCATTGGGAAGAGAGAGCTTTACTAGATATCCAATGTCATCATTGTCAATGTCCATAAAGTTTTAGGAAGTTGATCTTATCAAAAATCATTAACGGTCTTGTCATTGTCTGTTTCATAGGTGTTCCAAAAGAACTCACTATGTGACTTAGAAAGTAGTTGAACCACCAACTTTCTCAAGACTTTGACACCCAACTCTCCCGGCTTGTCAATATGTGACTACATCTGCAAGATGTGATCACACCTAGACCTTGCCTTGCCAATAGGGCCTGAGTGACCTTAAATTTTTCAAGAACTTGTGGGTTAGGGAGAATAATTTGAAGAGGTAAAGAAGTATGATATCCATGGGACATCATCTTCATTAGGAAAGCTTGTTTCAAGAGATTTGGGAAGATCATAACTGTCTAAACCAGACATATTTTGGTAGATATTCAAGATAGTTGATCTTAAGTCCTTAATATGACACCCAATATGAAATAATAAGGCTAGGACCCAACAAACTATTTTATAACTTAGAAGAGGTATGCCGTAATCCAAGCTATAAAATATTTGAAGGTAGGTGAATGACAATTCACCAATTTCCACCAAGATAAACGAAATGTATTATTAGGTTTTAATTTGTTTTGAAACTCCTAGATCTTTTGAGATTCATTGAACTGTTCAATGGCATGTTTCAATCTCAAGTGTGCCCTTCAGGTTTTGTGACTAGGATGCCGAGGATCACAAAACAAGGTCTGAAGTAACCATGCAAATTACTTGGTACCCTTAAGTGTTTACCCCTCAATCGATGTGCCGGTTAAATACGAGTTAGTGTGCCGGTTAACCACACACGCTCCACTAACCGACTTAAACAAAGTACAAAGTGTAATTTCATGGATTAGCACCTTATTTACATTTTCCTAAGTAACTAAGATTGGGTATTTATAAAAGGTTTAGTTAATTAGTATTTATCATTAATACTTTTAATGAAGGGAGAATTCTAGTCCTGTCAAACCCGTTCGGCTAACGACCCTCCACCAGTCAAGCAAGCGGTGGGTGAGAGTGGACACCCATTAAGTTGCCATTTTATTGGCAACAACCTTATACCCACCTTATAGACCGGCTTCGTGAATGAGGCGTACTAGCGGTAAGACTGACTTTACTCTTATACATATATATATATATATATATATATATATATATATATATATATATATTATTAACTTATAATATTATAAAGTATAAGGGTTGAATTTTAACTCTTTAAAATTCTAAGGGCTAACTTGGAATTAAAGTATTCATAAGAGAAAACTTTTCAAATTCCAAAACTTGAGGGCAACTTTTGAAACTATTCAAAACTAATTAATTCCATAACTTATGTGTTTAAAGTAGTTTTAATCCAAAAACTGTTCAAGTTCCATAACTTGAGGATAAGTTATGGAAGACTTTAAACTAATAAAAGAATTAACCTTTTCCTTTATTTTATAACTTATGGAATTAATTAAGGTTACACTTTTCATTTATTTATTTATTATTTAATGAAGAGACTCTTGGTCCTCCATAACTTGAGGACAAGTTATGGAGTCATAAACTCATTTAATTAGAACTAGACTCTTCATTTTTGTAACCTTTGCCAACTATTATGAGTTTTATGAAATTTAAATGTGACATTTCATATAACTTGAGGACAAGTTACAAAAACACATTTTAGAATCAACTCTTAGATTAATTTGGATTGAAAACAACTATTTCACTCAACTTTTCTATTAATCTAAGCAACTCATAAGAACAAGATAATTCAAATCAAACCTTTTCATGTAATTACTCTAAACCTTAAAATAATACAAAACATGAATCTATTGACAATTATCTTTGAAACTGGATTAGCATGAACATTACCACATCAAAAACAAGTTTATAAGTTCAAAAACATCTTAGGGTAATGTTCCTAGTCCAATTCCAGCCAAAAAAGTCGAATTTATGTTGTCTGGGGGTCCAACTCGTCGAGTGCATGAACCAACTCGGCGAGTTGGATCGATTTGATCACTTTTTAGGCATGGACTCGCCGAGTCTCCTGATGGACTCGCCGAGTCTAATGATCAGACAGCAACAATTTCGATTTTTTTAAGCAGTTTTGCAAGTATAACAAGAAAACAAGCCTAGGCTCTGATACCACTGTTGGGTTTTGAGCATTCTAACACTCCTAAGTGTACATGAAACCCTAAATACCTTGAATCTATGTTTTCTCTATTATACATACAAATATGAACATCCAAGGTATTATCCTAATCTAGCATATAAAATAATGAATATAACAAGATAGAATACATACCTTTTTCATGTAGAAAGTCTTCATGAAGCTTGAGTGCCTAGTGCCCCAAGTGTGACACCTCAAATGGTTCACACAACACCAAATACACTTGGAATAACTTGAGAGAAATCTACAACTCATGAAATCGGCTAGCCCTTTCTAGAATGATACTAGTCGCCAATTTTGTCAAGAATAAGATCTTTATATAGTGTTACAATTAGGGTAAACCCTAATTGTCATGACTTTCCGTTTCCTTGGATCCATGGGTTCAAATACACCATGGAGCATCCATGGACCATCCTATGGGTTTTAGCCCAACTTGATTATCCATGGAGCATTAGCCCCTTATACAAGTATGGATGATTTACACAATCAACCCATATATTTAATTAGTCTTCTTTTGATCACTTAATTAATCCTAGATTAATTCTTGATCAACACTAATTAAATAATCTTATTATTCTTATTATTAATACACTAGAACTTATAATATATTAATAACCATAAGTGTCTTATTTCTCTCATTATAGTCTATCCAAATGCATGATGCCATGCAACCCAAATGGACCATGCCGGGTCGGGTCAAGTCTTACCAATTATAGTTATGGACTTAGACATTAATCCAACAATATATATATATATATATATATATATATATATATATATATATATATATTAGTCTTGAAATATTATATTAGTATAGTGTTGAATTTTAAACTTGTAAAATTCTAGGGTTTGAAATTTAAATTTTCTAAATTAAACTTTTAATCACAAACCATAAATTTCAAAACTTGAGGACAAGTTTTAAACTTTTCAAAACATAAGGGATCAAATAACCAATAATTTAAATTAACCATTTAATCTCATAATTATCCACATTTGATTTATTTAAATGTTTCTTGCAAAACAATTCACCAATTTAATTAAAATAATCAATTAACATCATATAAGGAAATTATTATTCAATTAATTGGTAAATATCTTTTGTTAGGTCAAGGATATACTCACATATATGTTTAAAATCGGATTTTATTGACCCATGAAGATTAAGGCAAGTTTCCATAAGAAAAACAGCAAGAAATCCAGAAACTAGCTCCATTTGACGCTCGAACTCACCGAGTACCGCACTGGACTCGCCGAGTTGAGGCCTACTCGCCGAGTACACTGTGGTACTCGCCGAGTTCATCACGCAGATGGACAAAACCGATTTTTTCAATCAACAAGCAATCAACCAATGCATCAATTTAATAGAAACCAATCAAGGCTCTGATACCATTGATGGGTTTGAGCCATAAGAACATTCCTATGTGCACATACAAACCCTAATGCTTGGATCTAGGTTTCTCTAATTGAACATGCAATGTATCAAAGACTTTGATTGATAGATCTAGTGTAAACATTCAAATAATAGCATATGAAATCAGATCTAATGGAATACCTTGAGTTGCTTGCTTGAATCTTCTTGTCCTTGGAGCTTAGAGTCACAATTGTCACTCCTCTAATGGTTTACAAACACCAACTAGCAAGAGGATGATAAGAGAGAGAGAGAGAGAGAGAGAGAGAGAAGGGTGAGAAATCGGCCAGGGTTACTCCAATAACAAGGGGTGCCGATTTCCTCAACCCTATGGGTCTGTATATATACTAGTGAGCTCCTAGGGTTTCACCCTTAAAACCCTAATTGGATAACTTAGGCCCTAAGCAATCCAATGATCCCTATGGACTAGGACTTGGACGATTTCTAGGTTCTTCCAAGCCCTAAAATCGTCCACCCTCTTATCCTTAAGGATTCATAGCCCAAAATATAACTATCACACATTTGATAGTTTATGCCGCTTTATTCAATTAATCTCTTTAAGTCACTAAATTAATTCCTAATTAATTTATGACTTATATTAATCAAATAACAATATTATTATTACTTACATTATTCTCATAATATATTAATAATATTTCTTCTCTCTTTATAAATCATCCTGTCAAGTTGCTATGGTGAAGGCAACCCAGAAGGACCATGACAACCGGGTCAAATACTTGCCAAATATAGTTACAACCTTTGACACTATTCCAACATAAATAAACATTTGTTTGAAACACAATTGTAAATGAGTTTGAAATGGAACTTTACAAAGTAAAATGTACAGTTTAATAAGGACTTTTAAACATATAAAGTATTTATGGAAATCATTTGAAGGAAACTATTTGGTAAAACGGCTAATGAGTAGCCAATCATTTGAATGTTGCTTATCAATCACATGTGATTGATATAATAACTAGCATGATTCTACTTGTATCCCCCCATAAAACATTTAAAAACAGTTAAAACGTTGATTAAGGGGTATGAACTCACCTGTTGTGGGTGATACGGATGAACTGAAGAGGTAGGACTGCTAGGTGTCAAGTGAAGTCTTGAACACACTCTGTGATCCTAGTTAACATATAATATCACATATATGTAACAAATTAGTCTATATACAACTAATAAACAAGACAAGACACCCTAGAACATGCTAAACACCTTTATCAAGGGTTATTAGTCTCTAGGATTGCATCTAAGTGTTTGTAGGGGAAACTATTGTGTGTAGGACTCAAGGAAAACTCCACCATGAAGTTCACGGCCCTAATGACACTACCAAATGAGTTTACGGTTGTAAAATCATGAGTTTACGGGCGTAAGCTCATACTTAGGTGACCATTTGATGTTTGGTGCTCTACAAGACCCTAAGAAGCATTTCTACTTAATGGCTTGGTCTATGGAAGAGTTTAGGGCATTATATAACTCCTTTTAGGAGTTTATGGCCTTGGGACCATATCCCTTGGAGATTACGGCCGTAATCTCACTTAGGAGGGTGTTTTTTGTGTTTTCAAATCCCTAATTTAACTACGAACTAAACTAGGCTATTTTACAAGGTTTAGAAGAGTTTATAGCACCATTTGGCACTACTGTTTGGAGTTCACGGCCCTGGAACTTCTTGGGCCGTGAACACCTTACTCTTGGTGTTTTAAGGGTGTTTTCTAGTCCCAATATCATTATGGTACATGTCTAAACTAGTCTCTTGGCTTAAGGAAGGCTTTTAGGGTGTTTTGGCACCTAAAAATGGAGTTCATGGCCCAAGAACATCCTTGGCTGTGAACTCAATTCTAGCCTTTATTTCTTAATGATTTTGTGTTCTAAACATGTCATGGTAGCTTCTAGGTTGAGTTCCAAGGCTTGGGGGGACATTGGGCACACTTTGGCCCTTATAAACGAGTTTACTCCCCAAGGTGTTCTTGGGCGGTAAACTCACAGATCTTAGTGTTTTCCTATGATTTCTAGTGTATTAAGCATATAACAAGCTTTAAAACAACACCAGATAGAAGTACTCACTTTCCAGAACGAAAGTCCGAAGATCCTTGAGAGAGAATTCGGCTTTTCTCTAGTTGGAAATGTAACTAATGAATAAATATGGTTCAGAATCCTATATATAGTCTTGGGATTTTTGGCAGAAAATATTTTATTCCATAAATGAACTCTAATATTGTAGAGTTTTGGAATAACAGTGTTGCACAAAACCCTAGTGCATCCACTCTCCTGATATCTCCTTAAGTGAAAATCCTAGAATACTCAAACTTATACCCTAGCGTCTGGAAATTCTTTGTAACTGTTCTACTTCTATTGGCTGGATATGGTTTGTACCTAATGGAAATTTCGGGTAGTCACTTCATCCCCCTGTTAAAGGGAATTTCGTCCCGAAATTAGAGTTTAGGTAAGGAAGTAGGTATGAATGATCGAGTCGTGAGGTGGAAACTTCCTAATCGAATTGTTCTCGCGCTCCTAAGTGAAATCAGGTCCTCGGTTGGCATACCAACGAACCTTCACTAACGGGCGACGACGTTGCTTTGTCTGCTTGACCTCTCGGGCGAGGGTCACTACGGTTCTAATACGAAGGCGAGGATCTCGACAATCTCAATCTCATCGGGTCGGACTTACTAGAGTCCTAACGGAAAGGTACGGTTTCAAGATTGAGACATGAAGGGTAAAGAGTATGTTACTGAGTTCGCGGAGTAGGTCTAGTTTGCGAGGTACAGGACCGATTCTGGTAAGAATCTTGGAGGTCCTGACTATCATGGATTTAGCTTTCCATGCGATACGAAGCGTATTAAGCCATTCGCAGAGTGACTTTTCCTAGAGAACATGGACTCTCACTTGGAATCTCCAAGGTTTCTTTTTCTTGCTAAGCTTCCCAGTCAAGGGCCACCCTTGCTGGGTCAAAGTCGAAAGGGTTTCTGTAATTTGCGAGGAGTTCTAAATGAACTATGACAATAGGTCTATAAGACCTAGAATTTGGCGAATGTCTGTCGGCGTCTCTGGTGTCGACAAATTCTCAACGGTTTTGACAAATTGAAAGAGTACCCAAAATTTCCCACATCACTAATAGTGTGTCTTAGGAAAATTTGACTCTTCAATTCCAAAACTCATGTTCATAGAACTTTAGCGAGAAGTATCTCCGAGGGTAATGTTTCCACGGGTTCCTTCTTACTACGAGGGTAGATAAGTAAGTCATTACATGGAGAAATGACGAACTGATCCAAGTAAGAAAGACAGACCCTATTCATTAGACTCATGAATGCTTCGGGCGTATTGGTCCTATCCGAGGGGTATCACTACGGATTCGAAGTGTTCGCATTGAGTTCGGAAGGTAGTCTCTCGGACATCATTTCCTAACACTCAAACTGGTGATATTTGGATCTCAGGTCCATTTCTGAAAGTAATTCTTTCATTGCGTTTGCTCAACCAATTCATCTATGCGGGGCAGAGACAACGATTTCTAATGGAAAATCTGGACGGAGTCCTCGATAGCCGAGGAACATACGATGCAATCCGTCGATCTCTGGAAGAA
Source organism: Lactuca sativa (assembly GCF_002870075.4). Classification (NCBI taxonomy): domain Eukaryota; kingdom Viridiplantae; phylum Streptophyta; class Magnoliopsida; order Asterales; family Asteraceae; genus Lactuca; species Lactuca sativa. The sequence continues at coordinate 173,004,927 of NC_056623.2, forward strand.
TAAGACCGGAGTTCTCTAGGGTGAGAAGCCTAGTCTTCTAATTCTATTTCTGTGTAGTTCGCTAAGTTGTCCGGGTTGTTCTTATATCTCCGTAGGTGTTTAGACTGAAGGGCGATGTTTACAGAATTCGTACTGGGTTCTAAGTTTTTCACATGACGATGCGATTACTCGTAGGCTTGGGTAGTTCTCCGTCCTGAAGTTCATATTAGAATTCATACATGGTTTCACAATCACAATCTCGTGTATACGAGTCGTATATAATTAAGATTGGAAAGGTAGTCAAATAACTGATTCTTCTTTAAGCTCACATCCCATCGAGGAAAAAGAAGTTAAATTGGAATCATCAATTCTAAACATGTAGAACCTTGATTATATATTACCCTTATGTATACCTTCCTCAGTGATAAATCAACCGTATGAATCCTTGGATTGAACTTGACATACTACACGAGTGGTACTTCGGGGATTTCTTTGGAAAAGAAAAGAGCTATGGGGTACTCCCGGCATGAGTACTTCGGTGTTCTGAAATGACGGTTTCGCTAAAAAGACGTTTACTGATAAAGAGATGTACGTATGAAGCTGTTTTTGTGAGGATCAAATTGAATGGAGTCGTAAGATAATGTCAGAATCATACTGAAACTTAAATACATTAGATTTGAACATAATACGTTTACAGACAAAACACAACCGTGCAACCATCAACAGAGTTACAATACTTTAGATTTACTACAACGCTATTGCTGCGAACAAGGTATACTACAAAAGACAAGTATATGCAGTACGAGCATCCCTATACCGACAGGATCTCGCAAAAAGGTAAGACTCTAGTTGCACTAGTTCTGGATGTTTCATAAGTCTGATACAATGAAACGCCTAAATTACATCAACGTGGGTTCGGAGTAGGTTCTCCTGGTGCTGTGATCCTGAGAATCTTCCCGTCTGCGCCAGAGTTCATTGCCATAGGGCAATCCTTCTTGATGTGCCCTATCTCACCGCATTGGTGGCATGCCTGGCTAGTACTAGCATTGGTGGCGGGAGTGCGGTGTTTAGCCAGTGTTATGTGGACAAGAGTGCCTTCCTCATTACTCCATCTTGGAAATTGCTTCCTAAAGTGTCCTGCAGGGGTTGTTACTTGTTGTTGTGGCATGGCAAGTCTTTGGGATCTATTGTGCTCCTTTAGGGCTTGACGATATCGTCTCTTCCTTTCGGTCTTATGGCTTCACAAGTCCATGACTATTGCCATTTGTTGGTTTCCCGGTTTGGTACTACCATTGGAACTCTCGATTCCTTTGTCAGTCTTGCTTGTGTTGCCTGAGTTGATGTGTGTAAGGAAAGTTGTCATAGCAGCTGCTACTGCAGCTTGTAATGTAGCGGCGTCGATATGGAGGATAGGGGTTTCGTTGCTCGACTGATTGTTTCCGGATGACGACATAATTCTGTAATACGGAAGATAAGGATTTTGTGAGCGATTCTGGTTGACCCTAGACATACTTCGATTGATCAAGAAAAGAGTAAGAGCATGTTCTCGAAAGTTTGACCTACATCCCTATGATGCAGTCCTAGAACTGGGTGGAAGTAAGTTCGTAAAATGGTCTCAAGACATTTGTCGTTCAAGCCGGGGTATCCATGGTTGGTGAATAACATGATCCAACCACTAAAAGAGAGTTGGAAATGTCTCTGGAGTTAAATTACTATAGTCCAATGACTTGACGAAAACAGGTTTCAGATAGGCTCCAATGAAAGTATGATGAGAGTACTAGAATAAAGAATGACACAGAAGTTAGCCGACTGCCAATATCTTTGATACTCATGACATAAAAATTCGGGAAAATAACCTTGTAAAAAGGTCTTACATCATATCCAGAGCAGATAGTTCTTGACAGTATAAAGACCTAACCAAAAGTACCCACGATACAAGATAATTTCATAGAAAATGCCACATCGGGCAAAGACAGAAACACGATTCCTTTTAACAAGGACAATAAAGTAAAACATCTACTACTGGTGACGGTTATCCCTCTGGTGAACTCTCAGTTCAGCCAGTTCACGTTCCACATCAAGTAAGTGTCTTTCGTACACCCTCTGGCGTACTCGGAGCTCTATGACTTTGGTTCATGATTCATCCAGTGCTTGCAGTAGGGTTTCATGGTTTCTCTCAGATCTCTCACGAGCATCTTCTAGATGAATGGTGCTGAGGGTATGCATTCTCGCATCGGTGACAATTTCTGTGAACTGATGTAGGGCTGTCCTGCCTTGAATCTCATTTTGGGCCACTCTGCGGACCAAGAATGGTAAGATTCGGTCTGCTGAGCCCCCATTGCTCAGGTCATAAAAGCTTCGGTCGCCATTAAATGGCATGGGTTGATCTTGTCCTTGGCTCCATGTTTCCAAGCATTCCACCCACTCAGGCATCGGGCCATGGAAAGTCGGACGAGGGTTAGGAATTGGAACGGGAGCTGTCTGGGGTGGGTTCTCAACCTCGGGTTTGGAGTTAGCATCGTCAGAAAGGTCTTCATCATGGTGATCATTCAAAGGGATAGGATGATCATTAACCGGTTCTTCTCCAAACCAACCAGCAATGACTTTGTTCGGAAGATACTGGTTGTCGTGAGGATGGAGACCAGCCATGTTATCTACGTGAGAATTAGGGTAAGAAAATAATTATTAGACGAACTATCTAGATAATTATTTAGAAAATCTTCATCAGTTACATCGCTATTTGTGAAGTGCATACCAGTTATATGTAATCGAAACAGGATAGGCATTCGAATAAGTGACCTTAACTGCATATTCACACAGAATAGGAGTAAAGTGAAATTTTCACAGATTTTAAGTCTATAACATCCTAATTACATATAGCCTTAGTGTATCCACTTAGCAACTATCAACTTAGTAATGAAGATCTCGTTTTAGTTCTTAAGTATAAAGTACTTATAGTAACACCAAATACCCCTATAGTATTTTAAGTTTAATGTTATGTTCTACTGTAATCATTATGGTATTGTTGGTAAGATTTTAGACTTGTTCCAACCACACAACCACATTTAGGGACATGCTAGTCAACCCTCGGATAATATAGTTGATCAGGCTATATCTTCCCAGTTTTGAGCATATGTCTCTAAGTCCACCTGTGTTGCTCAACAATCGTAATTCTTTTGTACTGTCCTAGCGACACTGATTTTAGTATGAATGCACGCACGTATACTTACTTAAATATTTTATTATTTTAAGTATAAACTCTTGGTAAGAGTATTTTAATCCAAATGTATTTATATTTAGTATATCTTTTATGGGTTGATTTACTTAATTCACTATAAACAATGCTCTGATACCAATCTGTCACACCCCAAAACCAAGAATGGCGGAAACGTTCTGGGGCGGAGGACGACATGTACAGTATCACAACAATGAAAAGTAGTAAACAAGCAACAACATCATCCATTGCATTAATGATATAATTTTAATACATGTGTTCTGACAAATTGTGATAAACACAAAAGTATAATCAAAATGAAAGATGCGTCTTGAACGAGCTCCATCTTCTCTAAACCTTGCATCGGTACCTGTCACATCCCAAAACCGGAACGGCGGAAACGTTCTGGGGTGGATGACGTCATGTCAAGTATCAAAACATATGCAGTATAGTAATCAAAGTACAACAATCATTGCATTAATAGTACTAGTTTTACATGGTTTACATTTCATAGAGACATTACAGTAATACAAGTAATAATATAGGTGCAGCTCGGTACTAAACAGTCTTCACCAAAAGCTCATGGGATGTACCTGCATATTGCTGACCTGAGAATACAAGTTATTTGAAAGCAAGTATCAACATTTTTATAAATGTTGGTGAGTTCGTAAGTATTTAGTGTCATTTTATCCAAATAACTTTATACAAGTAGTAGTTTAGAATCAACGGTGTATTAGTGCCATTTCCAGAAAATCCTATATTTTCTCAATTAAAAGCAGTCTCCTACCAAGACCCGACAATTTTATGTTTTAAAGAGAATTTCCCTAAAATATTATCATTACCAAATTACGGTATTTGACTTTAAAGAAAGTAGGAGGACATCACAAGTAAAAACATTAGGGAAAATAACATATGCCTCAGCAGTGAAGACTGCTGACTAAGGGAAAAGAAATCATAGACTCCAGGTGAGTATCGAATGAACGACACGCCTGACTCAGTCTAATAAAAATATAGACCCCAAACAGTATCAAATGAAAGATACAGCTAACAAGATTCAAACAGTGAATACAGCCCCAGACAGTATCAAATGAAAGATACAACTAGCAAGGTCTAAAAAGTGAATACAGACCCCAGACAGTATCAAAATGAAAGATACAACTAGCAAGGTCTAAAACAGTGAATACAGACCCCAGACAGTATCAAATGAAAGATACAGCTAGCAAGGTCTAAAACAGTGAATACAGACCCTAGACAGTATCAAATGAAAGATACAACTAGCAAGGTCTAAGACAGTGTAATTCTAAGAGTGTGTTTCCAGCATACAGTGTTAAACATTGTTACCTTAAGGCCGTGAATTATAAGGTAAACATGGAGATACTCGTAACCATACTAATCGACACTAGAGTATTTGACACCCTGCAAGCGTCGGTGTAAGTATGACATTTGTCACCCCTTGGCTTGGTATGCCTAGGACTGTAGCTAGCAGTCAGGGTGCGGGTGTGTCAATCCCGTATAGATCTATACACACAATGTCCGCTCTCCCTACAGGAGACTCTGGTTACCAACTCGACGACGGGGAGATCCATGTCTTGAAGATGCATCTCGAACAGTGAATTCTGATGTAAGTGTTGGACTAGCAGTAGAGACTCATAACTGAACCGATCGATGTAACCTTATATGTCTACACATGTATACTTACTATATAATTAATGATTAAACAACCTTCGGACGGATATCCGATCCCACCAGACCACATCCAAATGAGGAAAAGGAAATAGGGTGGACTAGCCTTCCTAAGTCCTTTAAACATTATTTATATAATACTATACAAGTATAGGCATGCATTTAACGATGTGGAAGCCTTTAACTAAGTAGAAGCGTTAACAAAGTAGAAGTGTTTGACGAAGTAGAAGAGTTTCTCGAAGTAAATGTGTTTATAAAGTATAAGCGTTTACGAAGTAGTAGCATTAATAAAGTAGGAGCGGTTCATGAAGTAGAAGCGGTAATAAAGTAGGAGCATTTACGAAGTAGTAGTATTAACAAAGTAGGAGCGTTTACGAAGTAGTAGTATTTCTCGAAGTAGAAGTGTTTAACAAGTATAAGCGTAACACGAAGTAGGAGCGTATCACGAAGTAAAAGCGTTAACAAAGTAGTAGCATCTTACTAAGTAGGAGCATTAACTAAGTGGAAGTATAATGATGTAGTAGTTTCTAACAAAGTAGGAGTATAAAAACATGGATGAAATCTTTGATGAAAACTTTGGAAAACCTTTATACGTAAGAAAATCATGACTTGGTATTCTTTTGTAAAATAAGTTTGAAAACCTTTAGAAATCCTTTGAAAACCTTTCATAAACACATTTTGATAAAACAATATAAGTAAAGATTTGAACAAGTAAAGTCATTTTGAAAAAAAAAAAAACCGTTTACAGTATCATACTTGGCATAACAGTTGACAGTGTAATAAATCCTTGTGTATGCGGGTTATCAATCACATTTGATTGATATGATAACTGGCATGTTTAACTTGTATTCGCCCTATTAAAACATGTAAAAACATTTAAAAGGTTCATTCAGTGGATCCGGCGGAGGTGCCGGTTGGGTGCTCGGTGTCAAGTAAAGACTTGAACACACTTAGTGACCTATTAACATATGATGACACATGTTTACATACAATTAGTACAACTAATACTAATTAAACACGTATACGCATCCTAAAGTGCAGAAAACACTTTGATTAAGTGCTAAGGGTGTCCCGGGTAACATCTAAGGGTGTGTATGGCTTGGATAGGGAGTTTACTCTTCAAGAGTAAACTATTTATAGAGTTCACGGCCCTAAGACCATACCCCCATGAGTTTACGACCATAAACTCATGGTGAGGGTGTTCTAGGATGCTAAATGGTCTTATCTCACTCATAGAATTAAGCTAGATCCAATTATAATGCATATTGTGACAATAGTCAAATTCGGGTCAAGTCTAAGCCGGACAAAGTCAACGAGTCAAACCGGTCAACTCAATTAAACCTTGTATAACAGGGTTTGTATTATGTAATTTCTGTATAACTCACTATCTTAATGAGAAAACATCACTTGGAAAGTTCGTGTGTTTAAATTTCTTTAACCTTAGTGCTAAACAATGAACAAGAACCATAAAACAATGTTGCATACTCATAGGGTGTGTGTAAGATCCTAAAACATGGCATAACGGGGCTAACGGACCTTGCATTGCGAAGTCGAACACTCACATTCGTCACACACGAAACCGCTCTCAATCGTTTTCACTTTATCTCTTCTTATCGAAAATCTCTCCCAAATCTCTCTAAGAATGTGAAATCTCTCCCAAACCTCTCCAAGAATGTCAAATCTCTCCCAAAGCTCTCTAAGAATGTGAAATCTCTCCCAAATATCTCTTTGTATGTGAAATATCTCCAAGTATGTCAAATCTCTCCCAAATCTCTCTAAGAATGTGAAACCTCTCCCAAATCTCTCTCTGAATGAGAAATCTCTCCAAGAATGTCAAATCTCTCCCAAATCTCTCTAAGAATGTGAAATCTCTCCCAAATATCTCTTTGTATGTGAAATCTCTCCAAGTATGTCAAATCTCTCCCAAATCTCTCTAAGAATGTGAAACCTCTCCCAAGTCTCTCTCTGAATGAGAAATCTCTCCAAGAATGTCAAATCTCTCCCAAGTCTCTCTCTAAATGAGAAATCACTCCAAGAATGTCAAATCTCTCCCAAATCTCTCTAAGAATGTGAAATCTCTCCCAAACCTCTCCAAGAATGTCAAATCTCTCCCAAATCTCTCTAAGAATGTGAAATCTCTCCCAAATATCTCTTTGTATGTGAAATCTGTCCAAGTATGTCAAATCTCTCCCAAATCTCTCTGAGTATGTGGAATCTCTCTCAAATCTCTCTCGAAATCTCTCCCAACTCTCTATAATCACTCGGGGTATCCCGACCCTCAAATTTGGCGAAAACAGCCCAAAAACGGAAGTCTACGCGAAAAACGGACTTAAGGAACCGAAACCCCTCTTAGGAACCGAAACCCCTTTTAGGACCCGAAACCCCTCTTAGGAACCGAAACCCCTCTTAGGACCCGAAACCCCTCTTAGGAACCGAACCCTTCTGAGCCGAAGGCTGCTCAACCGAACCCGAACGTTCGGCACCTTTCGGTTCTGACCATTTCCTCTTCTGATGACTAACCGAACCCTCCCTTCTGATGGCTTGCCGAACCTTCCCTTCTGAGGACCGAGGACAGAGCCCTCGCTTCTGACTTTGGACCGAGCTCCTCGCCCCTTCGTTTGCCTCTGTTCTCGTTTCCGGCTACAATCCTCAGCATGGACCGAGCCTCGGCCTAGGACCGAGAGGTCTCGCTGGGAACTCAATTTCTCCCGGTTTTCGCGTAGTTTTGCGTTTAAGGCCCGTTTTTAATTATTTTAACGTGGGATTTTCACCCAAAATCATATTTTAACATAATAAACCCTAAATATTCACAATTTAATCATATTTTCATAAAAATCTTTATTTAAATAATAAAAGCAAGTGGGTAAAGTACAAAGAGGTGGAGTGTTGACTTTGCTTTACCTTATGACACAAGCAACCACTCCCACACCCACTCTATGACCAGCCACACCTCCCCACCTTACCAAGGTCACATCAATGTCCTTTCCACTCAATCATCACTATTTCCCACATTTTTTAGAGCTGAATATTCATCCTCTCTCCTCACTTCTCTCATTTGCTCTCATTTCACAAGAAGATCAAACTCTTTCCTCTCTCACTTTCTCTCTCTAGAAATTCGAGATTTCCAGGGCTGATCTTGAGGTTTTCCTCCACATTTTGTAAGCATAATCCATTCTCTTTATGATTATCTCAATTATTCCCACTCAAACCATGGATATCTTACACAAACTCCATTATATTTGTGTTAGAGCTTCGAATCTTCAAGGGATTCTTCAAGTGTTCTTGGGTTGAACACTTCACTTCTTCAACACTTATCTACTGAAATCACTCAAGGTGAGTTCATACCCCTACATTTTCATGCTTTCTCAAGTTTTTAGGGGGGGAATACAAGTCAAAACATCAAGAATATAACTAAACTTTTCTAACAGCCTTCATCAGAAAAGTTCAACTCCATTCACGGACTGTTTTGGACAACTTAAACATTTTAGTTTTCAAAACTGTTTTAGGTGCATGTAGTTCCACTTCTTATCTTTAAAATGACTACTTGCACATCTCCATACGATTTTTCTACAATTTATGGTGATTTTTACAAAACTTCCTATCATTTCAAACACCAATCCGGACCAGTCTGTGATTATGGACTTTTTCACCCAAGTTGGAGGTCATTAAAAATCATGATAAAAATTATGAGTAAACTAGACACATTTTGGGAACTCTCAGAATTTACGGATCTAGTTTTCGACTTCGTATGATTTTTCTATGACTTACCTAAAACAGCGCATAAAGGTTAAAGTTAATTAACAGCATATAAATTTCATAACACTTTGTATTATGTTGAGCAAAGTGTATAACAATAAGTTGTAAATATTGAATGTGTTTCCTTGTTAGTTTATCATCATAAACTGAAACTTAGTCAATTCATGATAAGATTATTCATTCATTTAGAACTCGATTATTAAGACATAATAAGCATGATTTATGGATTATAACACTAATGCATTTTCATAAAAGAGTTCTTATACATTACAAACGTTTTGGATAAACTATAATAGGTATAGTTTATGATACATTTCCAAATGCATACATTTCAGAAGGGTACATTTATACAAAAGGGAAACTTTCATTATGTTAAGTGTAAATTCGTTAATAATTTTGTGAGACATTCTCTTCGCATAAATCATAAGTCCTGTATTGTAACCAGAGTCCCCTGGAGGGAGAGCGTGATAGTTGTATATAGATCTATATTGGGCTTGACAAACCCACACCAGAGCTGCTTGCAACAGCTAGACCGGCAAGTCTGTGGTGACAAGTGTCATTTCAGTTCTACGACGCCCGAAGAACGTCGTTTTCAGGCCACCTAGGTTATAGTATGGTTATAATAACTCACGGAAAGTATTAACAAACTTAAGAATTTACAAGAATTTCACTAATATCATACGCGTTTATATTGTAATAAACTCACATTATTCTCTGTAAATAAGGAAGATTACTCATACGTTTCAGTCTTTGGATACAAGACTACAGTATTCATTTTAAGGAAAATATCGGATTTTTTTGGAACAACTATACAATTACGAGACAAGCTTTTTCATAATTATATACAAAAACTTATGAACTCACCAACCATTGTGTTGACACTTTTTCAAACTACTTGTATTCTCAGGAAATCGCTAAACAGGTAACAAAGTACTTTTGAGGATGGGACGTTGAGGTGTCAAACCTTTCATGTTTTGTCAACATATTGTAATTGATTTTGAAACATGTAATTCATACAATGATGTAACTCTTTCAATTATATATATGTTGGTTGTGTTTACTTTCATCACTATTGCCATTGTTGTTATGATACTACACATGAAGTCCTCCACCCCCGGACGTTTCCGCCATCCTTGGTTTGGGGGTGTGACACATATGAAGGGGTTTAAAGCTTTAAATGGACCATTCGAGGAGTTTACGGCCCTAAACAAAGAGTTTACGGGCGTAAGCTCCTATATGCATATTCATTTTGTGTTTTAAGGTCTTATATGGTAGGAAATAAAGTTCTATGCATTTATCCAAGTCAAATGGGGGTGTTAGGGCATCATTTGGCCACCTTTTGGGAGTTTACGGCCCATGAACCAATTCTATGCGGGTTACAGCCGTAAACTCCTATTTCCTTGGTTTAATTGATGTTTAATGTCTTTACTACAATGGGGGTTGCTTCTAGACATTTTCCAAGCCCATAGGAGGTGTTTGAGGGCATTTCTAACACTTTAATTTGAGTTTACTCCCCATGAATATGAGTTTACGGCCCAAGCATGTTCTTAGGCGGTAAACTCAAGTTTACTCCCCAAAAGTTAAGTTCAAGGTGTTCTAAGTCCGTTCCCATAAGTCATTTAGCCATATCTAAGCCTTAGGGGTAATTTTGAGGGGTTTTGGGGCTTAAAAACCCCACTTAAGGGTGTTCACGGTCCAAGAGTGTTATTGGGCCGTAAACACATGAATTTGCCCCTATTTGATGTCTTAAACACGAATTTGCATGTTAACGAAGCTATACAACAAGTTAGGGTAGATTACTTACTCGTTTAGGGCTCGAAACAGGTATTTTTTGCTCGAAAACAAGTTGTAGAGAGAGAGTGTAGAGAGAGAGTGAAAAGGGTGGAAATGAAGTTTACTCTCCCTTATATAGGGGCTTGAGTTAGGGCTCAGTGGAAATCTACCCGATACTGACGTTAAACATGGCTTTTGGTCGCACCCGATTAAAAGGTCGTATTTTGACTTGGTTGAAATTAAAACTTTTCAAGGGGTTTATGAGGGTGTTTCTAAATTGTTTCAACCCTTACCAAGTCATTATAAAGGTCCCAAATAAATTAACCAGTCCAAAGGTTAACGGACAGTTTAATAGAGCAAGGCTTATTAACGGAATGAGGGGTTAAAAATGACGGAATAAATTTCGGGTTGTCACATCATCCCCACGTTAGAGGGAATTTCATCCCAAAATTCAGGTTTAGGCAAGGAAGTAGGTAGGAATGATCGAGTAGAGGTATGAGGGCACTTCCTATTTTGTTTGCCTCGCACTCCCAAGTGATCTCTGGCTTGTGTCTATCATTCCAACAAACCTTCACCTACGGGATGCGGATTCTGTCTCGTGCGGGTAACGATTTCCTACAGGTGTGTCTATGAAATTAGGGTTTTCAATGGTTTCTATTGAGATGAGTAGGATACAAAGAGCGACGTCGGGCAACACTTATCAAGTCTAAGAAGTGGATCGATCTGGGGTGAAGCTTGTGGAGTTTCCGAAAGTAGTAGTGGTCCGACGACAGTTGGGCCAATCTTTGTAAAGAATCTCGGATGTCTTAAGCTCTTGGAAGGGTAGAGTTCTTCAATACTTAGAACATAGTGTACTTCTATGGCAAGATCATCACTGGCGTGATCGCCATTCCGAAGTTCCAAACGTTCTCTCTCATACTGGAAGGGTAGTCCTTCAGGTTGGTCCTTAGGAAGATCGGGTTGTCCTTGGATTCATGTTTCTACTGTTGATTGGCTCTCCAAGGTTTTCTAGATCATCGGATGGAATGCGTGTCTACAGATATCTGTTTGCTACGGAGTGTCTATCTCAAACTTGTGCAAAATGAACCTGCACTTCCGATTCTTGAGATGTTTCTAACGGAATCTCTCTGGATCGGGGAGATAGGGTTTCACCAGACGAGTGTTGGACTATCTCGGGAGGTGGTTCTACTATTTCTACGCGAGGTATTCATGGAACACCTAGTAGTGTAACATCCCAAAAATACAGGCCAAAAATTTCATTTTTAAATACATCATCTAAAATCAACAGTGTAATAAAACATCCGTAATATCATGTCATGTCAAAACCAAAGTAGGAATAATCAAACGTGTTATCATAAAAAAATATCAGAGTGTAATCCCAAAGATCTCATGTGCGGAAAACCATAGTGTGATGCGCTGCGATCAAGCCGGCTCCTTTCCTTTAAACACAAAGTACCTGAAACCAAAACTGAAAACCGTAAGCACGAAGCTTAGTGAGTTCCCCCATCATACCGCATACCATACAATCACATAACATACATATATTGTCAGGCATATCTGGGTGCCCGACCTACCCCTTTGGTCCTCTCGACCGGATACAGACTAGTCTATCTTGGAGCTGGCCACCCCTTCGGCCCTCTTGACTGGATACTGACTAGCATATCTGGGTGCTGGTCTCCCCTTCGGTCCTCTCGACCGGATACTGACTAGCATGTCTGGGAGCTGGCCTCCCCTTCGGTCCTCTCGACCAGATACTGACTAGCATATCTGGGAGCTGGCCTCCCCTTCGGTCCTCTCGACCGAATATTGGGGACTATTTCACCCCCTACTACTACCACATAACACATATATCACATAATATTGTTGGATTAATGTCTAAGTCCATAACTATATTTGGTAAGACTTGACCCGACCCGGCATGGTCCATTTGGGTTGCATACCATCATGCACTTGAATGAGAGAAATAAGACACTTATGGTTATTAATATATTATAAGTTCTAGTATATTAATAATAAGAATAATAAGATTATTTAATTAGTATTGATCAAGAATTAATCTAGGATTAATTAAGTGATCAAAAGAAGACTAATTAAATATATGGGTTGATAGTGTAAATCATCCATACTTGTATAGTGGGCTAATGCTCCATGGATAATCAAGTTGGGCTAAAACCCATAGGATGGTCCATGGATGCTCCATGGTGTATTTGTACCCATGGATCCAAGGAAATGGAAAGCCATGACAATTAAGAGTTTACCCTAATTGTGTAACTATATAAGCATCTTATTATTGAGGAAAAATTGGCCACTAGTAGTATTCAAGAAAGGGCTAGCCGATTTTGGTGAGTGTAGAATTCTCTCAAGTCATTCTAAGTGTTTTGATGATTGTGATTCCATTTGAGGTGTCACACTTGGGGCACTAAGCACTCAAGCTTCATGAAGACTTTCTACATCAAGAGGTATGTATTCTATCTTGTTACATTATTGTTTTGTATGCTAGATTAGGATAATACCTTGGAAGTTCTTATTTGCATGTATAATAGAGAAAACATAGATCCAAGGTATTTAGGGTTGCATGTACACTTAGGAAGTGTTAGAATGCTCACAAAACCCAACAGTGGTATCAGAGCCACGGGTTGTTTTCTGTTATATTGATGCAAATATTTTATTTTCAAAGTTGGAAAAAAAAGAAAAACTAATTATTTGTAAAATTTGAATAATTTGCTTTATGAGTTGAATTAGGTCAAATTTAATAAAAGATAAAATAATATGATTATTTTATTAGTTTTAAAAGTTTGATCTAAAAAGTTTTATTTTTTTGAAACCTCCATAAGTTATGGATTTGAAAAGGTTTTAAAAAAAAAAAAAAAAAATTGATTCAAAGTTTTTTTTGGAGTTACAAAATTTGGTGTTAGTGTTTTAAAGGATTACATAACTTAAGAATAAGTTATGGATCACCAAAAGTTTTTTGTGTTATCTTGTTTTATGAGTGAATTTGGATTAATGATGAAAATTATGTGATAGTTGGTTTTAATCCAAATTAATCTAAGAATTGATTCAAAAATGTGTTTTTGTAACTTGTCCTCAAGTTATATGAAAAGTCACATTTAAGAATCATAAAACTCATAAAAGTTGGCAAAGGTTACAAAAATGAAGAGTCTAGTTCTAATTAAATGGCTTTATGACTCCATAACTTGTCCTCAAGTTATGGAGGACCAAGAGTCTCTTCATTTAATAAAATAAAATAAAAAAAAGTGTAACCTTAATTAATTCCATAAGTTATAAAATAAAGAAAAGTTAATTCTTTTATTAGTTTAAAGTCTTCCATAACTTGTCCTCAAGTTATGGAACTTGAAGAGTTTTTGGATTAAAACTACTTTAAACACATAAGTTATGGAATTAATTAGTTTTGAATAGTTTCAAAACTTGCCCTCAAGTTTTGGAATTTGTAAAGTTTTCACTTATGAATACTTTAATTCCAAGTTAGCCCTTAGAATTTTAAAAGTTAAAATTCAACCCTTATACTTTATAATATTATAAGTTAATAATATATATATATATGTATAAGAGTAAAGTCAGTCTTACCGCTAGTACGCCTCATTCACGAAGCCGGTCTATAAGGTGGGTATAAGGTTGTTGCCTATAAAATGGCAACTTAATGGGTGTCCACTCTCACCCACCGCTTGCTTGACTGGTGGAGGGTCGTTAGCCGAACGGCTTTGACAGGACTAGAATTCTCCCTTCATTAAAAGTATTAATGATAATACTAAGTAACTAAACTCTTAATAATACCCAATCTTAGTTACTTAGGAAAAATGTGAATAAGGTGCTAATCCATGAAATTACACTTTACACTTTGTCTAAGTCGTTAGTGGAGCGTGTGTGGTTAACCGGCACACTAACTTGGACTTAACAAGGTAGGTAAAGGGTGACTTAATATTTATCATAGTATCGATGGAGCGTGTGTGGTTAACCGGCACATCGATTGAGGGGTAATTTATTAAGGGTACCAAGTGATTTGCATGGTTACTTCACACCTTGTTTTGTGATCCTCGGCATCCCAGTCACAAAACCTGAAGGGCACACTCGAGATTGAAACATGCCTTTGAAAAGTTCAATGAATCTCAAAGATCTAGGAGTTTCAAAACCAATTAAAACCTAATAATACATTTCGTTTATCTTGGTGGAAATTGGTGAATCGTCATTCACCTACCTTCAAATATTTTATAGCTTGGATTACGGCATACCTCTTCTAAGTTATAAAATAGTTTGTTGGGTCCTAGCCTTAATATTTCATATTGGGTGTCATATTAAGGACTTTAAATCAACTATCTTGAATATCTCCCAAAAGATGTCTGGTTTAGACACCTATGATCTTCCCAAATCTCTTGAAACAAGGTTTCCTAATGAAGATGATGTCCCATGGATATCATACTTCTTCACCTCTTCAAATTATTCTCCCTAACCCACAAGTTCTTGAAAAGTTTAAGGTCACTCAGGCCCTATTAGGCAAGGCAAGGTCTAGGTGTGGTCACATCTTGGAGATGTAGTCACATATTGACAAGCCGGGAGAGTTGGGTGTCAAAGTCTTGAGAAAGTTGGTGGTTCAACTACTTTCTAAGTCACATAGTGAGTTCTTTTGGAACACCTATGAAAAAGACTATGACAAGACCCTTAATGATCTTATCTATTTGTTAAGATCAACTTCCTAAAACTTTATGGACATTGACAATGATGACATTGGATATTCAGTAAAGCATTCTCTACCCAATGGAAAGGGATCGGCTATAGTCAACTCGGTTGACCAAATGGTAAAGAGAAAAGCTAAGTCTGTGATAGTCCTGTGTACCATTATCAAAGGGTCCATATGTTTGTATTGCCAAAGAAAGGGCATTGGTTGCGAAGTTGCCAAATTTACCTAAGGATGTTAAAGTCAATAAGTTTGACTCTACTTCAGGTAAATTCCACTATCTAACTCTGTTAAGTTTCTATTCTGAGATTCTTGATACATGATGTGACTGGGTCACATGGAGATGTTTTAAGAATCAAAGGAAAAAAAGTGAAGAAACTTAAAGAAAGAATATGCTGAATCTGATCGCGTAGATGGATTTCTATCGCATAGTTTGAAAAATCGGATTCTTGAGCTACTTCTTAGGAGTTATGAGATATTGCCTAGGAATAGATAACAACAAGTTCTCATATGGATTGTAAGGATAAGTTTTTTCCGCAAAGTTTTAAAATAAAAGAGAATTTTTTGATTTTATTTATTTTAAAATATCCTTACGATGGCATTTGAGGAAAAATTGTTGCTTATATAATTCCGTTAAGAGCAAGAGTGGAAATATGAAATTGATTCTTTCATTTGTGGTAATGTCTAAATTTACCAAATAAGGAAAGATTCTCATCATCCAAGGTTCAATTGGACCGGAACTTGGAATCATGCAAGTTGTATAGCATGATGAATGAGAACTTTCAAGTTTTGGAAAATTAAGACTAATTACTTGTTCACATGGATGTGTGAATCAAGTAAAGGACTAAGGGATCGAGTACACATTCTTGTGCACTGGTCAAGTCCACCACAAAAAGTTTGATAAGACTATTCGTCATGATTTACTTAAGTTCAGTAAATATGATTATACTTACAAGCTTAAGTGTAACTCTGAGACATTGGAAAAGGTTCCAATGTAAGGCAGAGCGAATAAGAAGAATCAAATTAGGCAGAAGGATAAAAGTTTCTCATATCTGAAAAGATGGGAGAGTACTTTAGTATCAGTTTTTGTGATCATCTTAATGATTAAGAAACCATAGCACAATTAGTTCTCTAAGGAAATCTTAGTGCATTCTTATGACTAAGAAGAGGGATCTTGAATTGTTGAAGTGGTTAAATCAAGAATATGAGTCATACTTCGTTCCAATACAAGTCTTAGAGTCATACTCCAAGATTGTAATTTGAGTGACATGTCTCAAAAGAAGGTTAAAATACTTGTCAAATGTAAGAGTAAAAGTTTTTCTACTCTTGTACATTTGAAATTGGTAAGTTGTGATGTTTTGGATAAAACAAAGACCAACTTAGGCCAATTGTGTGAAGTGTTTGTCTTGATTAGAATCCACACTATCTCTTGGATATTTGACAAGGGAGTCTTATAGATCAAGAGGACAGTGGGAGTCTTAAAGGTCTTGAAAGTCTCAAGAACTAATCAAGAATAAAACCTGAAGTTCTTCTCTAGCACACAACTTGAGGTTTATAACCTATCGTGTTGACATATTCTGTGCCCATTCCAGTTAAAGTTGACTTTGCATATGAGTTCTTAGAGTTCTCAATGTGTTGCATAACAACTTGGAAGCAATGGCAGGCCCTTGAGCTGCCAGGTGGCAGGAAGTTAAGATTGAGTTCAATCCATATGGTTTTGGATTTGTCATTGTCTTTGTCTTATGATTATGGTTTTGACAAATTCACATGGATAAGAACACATACACCATTAAATCTAAGTGTCATAAGGTTTCTCTCTGATTCAATAAAAATGATGGTGAGGAAACACTTTCACTAAGTAGATTTTAGCTAGATAGCAATTGTGATATTTGCATTCTCAAAGTCGTTAGTGGAGCGCGTGTGGTTAACCGGCACACTAATTTGGACTTGTGAGAAGTGGCAAAAAGGTCTAAACATTATGATTACGGCATCCCTCTTCATAATTGTTTAGATACACAAGTGTGCTATCTAAGGGAAGGTGTATGATTTTGATAAAGACTTATCAAAACAATCTAGTATCAGAAATCTGAACTTTGGTAAGAAAGTCAGCTGATTTCTGAGTACATGTCAAAGCTAGTGGGAGCATAAGTGTTATGCTAATAATCATCATGTTAGTGGGAGCATGATAATTATGATAAGTATTGCAAGTTAGCAATGTTAATTATAGAAAACAAAAATTTTAATTGGGAAAAAGTTGTTTTGCTATAATTAAGGGAGAGGAAATTATACTTCATATCCAATCTATAAGGTTTAGATCTGAGGTTTTAATCATTTAGTCAAGGATATATATGAATTTCATGTTGGAATGGCTCAACATAAGGAAATTCTGTATATGGGTCCATTATTTGCGTTCTAAAATTCGATTATGATTACGGCATCCCTTTTCATAATCTGAATTATGAGAACTTGGCAAATTGAAATGGAAATATTATAGCAAAAGACTGGTTTAGTCTTTATGTAAGACATCATGAATCGTGTCCCATATGCTTCGGATATAGGATCGATTACATGTGCTATAATCATCCGTTCTAAAATTTTCCAAATGCCTGGGGCATTAAGAAGGGAAAAGGTTTAGAACTGGATATGACTAAAAGGATTAAACAATTGTCGAGGACAATCTAAGGTTTACCAAAGATTGGTTGCTCAAGGACAGTTGGAAGTATAGTGATAATTCTGGAAGGACCATATTGACATAATCTGTAAGGAGGCAACTCTTGTTCAGAAGTGATAGTCAAAATGGAATCTGGAAATGTTTCAAAGTTAGAATTTTCACTCTGTGTAAGATTAAGGAAACTTAATGCAAGAAGGATGGTTCCAAGGAGTTGATCTCCTTTGGAATGATCTGTAATGTTTGTTGTCAAGTCTTTATGACTTTGTGCATAATCATTACAAGAGGATCAATGCATATAAGTTTAGAATCTGACAGATTCCAGTAAATGGCATGAATTTGGAATTCTTGCATTTGCAGTAAGGATTTGGGAGTGTGAAAAGAGAATCATTGAAGTTATGTTCAATGGATCTAGTTCACAAAGTAAAGATCATAGACAAACATAGTATGCATACTTAGTGTGTGGCATGACTAGTGTTTAGAAAACATAGTGTACATGCTTGGAGCATGGGACAACTATTGTTTTAAATTCAAGATTAAAGTTGATAGCTGAAACAGTATACAATGAATAATGTGTAATCATATGGTGATAAATAAAAGGTGTTTATTTATGTTCAAAGAGTTGATACCATATTGGATTCAATTATTATTGTGTTTCACTTTGCATGTTTTGACTTCCCGAATAAACTGGGTTATTCTTTCGGAATGACTAAGTTATTCAAACTATCCACAGTCGGTCATATGTTGGAAGTAGATATGAATTAAGACTGTCATGATGGGTTGTAGAGGTCTAAGGTGTTGGACAAGGCTACAACAATCATGAGTGCTCATAAGTTCTGAGTATTGGATTCAACCCGCGCTTATTGGAATCACTTCATGGATTTTATCACGAGTGATCATGAGACGATAATATCTTATATTCTTCAAACCTAGAGATATGAGTTGTTACTATGAGTTGATAGTACATTGATAGCACGAAAACGCATTTGGTAACTCGGTGCTATAAAACGTGCCTTTGTGTATGATTCAACAAGTAGTAGAACAAGCCATATGAGTCGAAGTTTATCCGTTCCTTTTACCTTCGGGATAAAAGCGATATCTGTGGGCCCCTCGATGATTTGATGATGACAAATGGAAGTGCTCGGCCGGGCCAGGACTGATTTGATTTGTTCAATTAGTCAGTTGTCATAAATCGGAAATCGGGAAACAACAAATGGACAGAGAGAATGATTATAATCCATGTCTCAGTCCATATGATATCTAGAATGGAGGAATATATGATCCCTTATCTAATGGACAAGTCACTGACAAAGGTCAGAGTTCATCTACAAGGTCAGAGTTCGACAGAAGCTTTTGAGAGCTACGCTTTCCGGTTGGTTCCTGAAGTCATACGCAATAATAGTTTTAGACTTATCCAAGTGGGAGACTGTTGGATTAATGTCTAAGTCCATAACTATATTTGGTAAGACTTGACCCGACCCGGCATGGTCCATTTGGGTTGCATACCATCATGCACTTGAATGAGAGAAATAAGACACTTATGGTTATTAATATATTATAAGTTCTAGTATATTAATAATAAGAATAATAAGATTATTTAATTAGTATTGATCAAGAATTAATCTAGGATTAATTAAGTGATCAAAAGAAGACTAATTAAATATATGGGTTGATAGTGTAAATCATCCATACTTGTATAGTGGGCTAATGCTCCATGGATAATCAAGTTGGGCTAAAACCCATAGGATGGTCCATGGATGCTCCATGGTGTATTTGTACCCATGGATCCAAGGAAATGGAAAGCCATGACAATTAAGAGTTTACCCTAATTGTGTAACTATATAAGCATCTTATTATTGAGGAAAAATTGGCCACTAGTAGTATTCAAGAAAGGGCTAGCCGATTTTGGTGAGTGTAGAATTCTCTCAAGTCATTCTAAGTGTTTTGATGATTGTGATTCCATTTGAGGTGTCACACTTGGGGCACTAAGCACTCAAGCTTCATGAAGACTTTCTACATCAAGAGGTATGTATTCTATCTTGTTACATTATTGTTTTGTATGCTAGATTAGGATAATACCTTGGAAGTTCTTATTTGCATGTATAATAGAGAAAACATAGATCCAAGGTATTTAGGGTTGCATGTACACTTAGGAAGTGTTAGAATGCTCACAAAACCCAACAAATATATCTAGCATGGTTGGGCATGACCGCCCCTTCGGCCCTATCGACCGGTATTTTGGGGGACTATCTGCCCCCTACTGTCACTAGCACATAGCACCATATCATACTAGCACACTAACATATCGCAGGTAGTAGCAACCCTAGATGAATATCACAGAGACAAACATCTATCATACAATTCCTACTGGTGGGCCGACATTGTGGCCGTAGACCAACCGCTACTGGAAGGTAACTCACCTCACACCGCTGAAGTCCCGAAGACACAATCCCACACTTGCTGAAGTCCTGCAGACTCGACCCCAGCTGCTGGGTGACAGATTCCCGAACTGTCAACACCAAAATAGCACCCAACACCATAAGTACATTCTTTGGGTAATTACTAGATTACCCCCAGCTTGGCTTATTCAAGCCCAAGGCCCAATCCATAGGCCCAAACTCGACTAGGAATCAAAGCCCAACACAAGGCCCAATTTTCCAAATTGGGCCTACGCCTATACATGGTCTCATTCTAAGGCCCAACATCGTATAATCATTAAGGCCCAACTATGGCCCAATTTTCCAAATTAGGCCCAAGCCCCTTACATGGGCCTTACCCCAGGCCCATTAAATTATTCTAGTCTAATTGCTTGACTTTGGATGGCCCATTAATAACCCGATCATTAAGGCCCAAAAGAAAGGCCCAACAATAAACCCAAGTGAAATTAGGGTTTCACATAAAATGATGATTAGGGTTAAGTTTCCTACTTAACCCATTAAGGACTTAATCCATTAAGGACTTAATCCATTAAGTCCATTATCGCTTAGATTATTCTTTGCCAAAGTTTATTATTTAATATCTCAAGTTATTAAATAATTCTCGTGTGCGTCCCAATTAATTCTAAAAAAATAGGGTTTAATTGGCATTAGTGTTTTCCAACCCAAAGAGTAACCCATTTATTAACTTGTTGGGCTTCTAGATCAATTAGGGCTTTATTGTGCCTACTAGGCCCACTAGAATGTCATTAAGCCCATTAGGGTTTTATTAGGGTCGATTAAGGTTTTATTAAGCCCATTAAGTCTTATTGGGCCCATTAGAGCTCCTTTCAGCCCATTAGGGTTTCAAGCATCCCTAATCGAGTCGACTCACAAGACAAGCACACCGCCACCCGACATGGCGGTCGGTGGCTGCAGGAGGCGGCAGCCACCACCTTAGGGTGGTGGTTCTCGGTTTTTCTTTCATTAATCCAATTTGCTATAGTTACAATGCCCCTCCGATCAACACACACACACCCTAATCTAATTACAAACACATACACAAGAAAATACACCCACCCATGGTGGTACACGGTGGCAGCCACCATGGCTGGCGGCCATGGTGGTTTCTTGACAACTCCGGCCAACAGAAAATGACAATACACCCGATCACACATTTATGGCAGTGACAACAGCGGACTTGGGATGGCAGCCACAGTTAATCGACATGTGGACGGTAGTAGCCACCATGGTCGGCTGCCATGGTGGTTCTTCACAACCCTACTCGACCGATAGTCCACACAAACGAACACAACAACATTTCGAGATGGCAAATGGTGACCGGAGCAACGGATACGAGTCAAGTGGCGGTGACGGCGGCACTTACGGCGACAGCTTGTCGTCAACGAACACTGAGATCGGCGGAGACAAGAGGTGACTGTGGAGGTGGCGCTTCGACGAACTGAGGAAGAAGGAAACGTGAAGCGAAGCAGCAGCTACAGGTGAGGAAGGCAAGGACGCTAGGAGGCTCCATGAAGGCGATGTAGCTGCGACCAGGTGGCGATCGCCTCGCCAGTGCAGTGGCTGGAGGGTCACGGTGGTTCACGTCATCAGCGGAAGAGCACAACGATGGCTCGGTGGTCGGATTTGGTGGAGGAATCGATGGCCGGAGAGGGTTCCATTGGTGGTGGCGGCGCTGGAAATAATGGAAAGGGGAAGTGGCTGTTGTGCTCTTGTACTAGGGTTAGCGTTCCTTATGCACCAAGTATATATATGGAGGCTGCATGAGGTGTACCCGTGTTCCACCAAACTTCTGCCCATTTAAACAATATCGGCCCCTCCCCACCAGATCTTTTCGATTTAAACCCAAATGTTACCTTTTAGCCCTTAGCTCCCAACATCTCTTCATATTAAGTCCCAATAATTACTCAATAGTCCTTGCCTTCATAATTATTTACAAAACCAATCCAAAACATGCGCTTTTAACCCTCGACTTCTAAAATTGTGGCAATTAACTCCCCGAACCCAACACCCTACATATATAATTATTTATTTTAGGGCTACGAGTCCTTCATTTATTTATTTATTTAACAAATAAACGGGTGTTACAAGTAGTCCAATGAATCTTGTAAGACATGCCCTAATCTCTAAGGCGTTGGTTTATTTCAGTTGTAGAAAGCGCGTGCTCATGTATAACCCATCGACTAACACCTAGACTGGTGTCAAGTCTATAATCTCTTCGGGATTTCGGTTATAAGGCTTAATGCAACCTAATCTCGCACTTTAATCAAGTATTCTTGACTGCGGAGGTTATTCTGTGGTTCTCGGTATTCTAGTGTTCACTCGGAGAATGCAGTCTATCGTCTACAGGGCGACGGCAATTTCCTCCATGCGAGAGGGCGGAGGGTCCTAGGCACTATTCGTCGGTAATGGAGTGGACGAAGTGCCTGAGTAGTGCAAACATCGTTTGCAACTACTCTCCCGAAGGTTCTGAATTTTCTCGGTCTAGGTCAAATCTAGTGAGTATAGGGTTCCATCACTCGGAACATTAATCTCCTCATCCACTTTTAACTTATCATAGCTTCCAGGGTTCCGGGATATTCACTAAGATGCTTAATTCGTGGGATTAAGCGTGAGTGGATGGTGGTAGTCAATGTCCTTGACTCTTATGACTCAGATTTCTTTACCCACCGAGGGTGTTAGCTACTATACTGGTCTAACCAGGATGGCAACAAATTTCAGATTTGTATTCATTTTAGTGGCTCAACCCGCAGGGGTTTCTTGACTCTAGCTCCTATTCTATGGAATAGGATGAAGGGTCTTACTATGAGGTTCGTGGTAGAGCTCATATTGGTCATAACCACTAATACTTGGTGTATGCCAGCCGTATATAATTGAGGTCAGCAGGACGTTCAGTTGTGCGACTCCACCCCAAACCCACAACCCAACGAGGAACAGGAAGTAGGGAGGAAGCACACATCTTATATCTTTTTTATCTCAATTTTATACCACCCTTATGCATATACTTATTTATAGTGGTCAGTCCCTTGAGTCATTTTCTCTGGATTCACGAACCTGATTGCGAGGTGCGTAGGGTCTTTCCGGGGAATCTACGGAGTATGCTACGGGTGGTTATCGTCTTCTTGAAATACTTGGAGTGCCTTTCACTTTGGTTTCTATCTGTCTAAGATGGGTTGGTTAACAGCGCGCGGTACCCCTCTCCTGGGTACTTCGGAAGGTTCGAGGTGAGGGACAACCGACGGATCGCATTAATCTTTAGTATTTTTATTATGTTTAGGTTCGAAAGAACCTTTATTTGCCGAAATGGCTACAGAGAAAGTTCTTTTTACACAGTACTCGGGATTTACACATGGTTGCACGAAGTCGAACCATGATTGATAGAGTCGTCGAAGTTGGCACACTTCGACATGATACAATATGAGGGTCAATAGAGTCCTGTGCCGGACGGGCACACAAGTTCTAGGCATCTCGGGTTTCGTCCCGTGTATCACTACCGTGGATACTTGGACTGATAGAGTCGATGTGAAACTATATAGAGTAGAGTACCATTTTATGAATGGATTCTCACGAGGCATTTCTATAATCACCTAACATATACTAGTAATGTATAATTAAGGTGGGGAGGACTGTTGACTGAGCGACTCCAGCCTAAATCCACAACCAAACAAGGAACAGGAAATGAGGAGGCATTCACTCACTCTAGGTCTATCCATTTTAATTATACATGGCCGTAACATATATATCTAGCCATTATAGTTTTACCTAATGAAATTTTAAATTTTATAACAGTGCTGCGACTATCGCCTTAACGAGGAAGTATTTACATTTTGAATTATCCTTTTAATGTTTTCGGTTAGTTATCTGAGATTAAGAGACGTACCAAAAATCTACTGGTTTCCTTGATGCTTCTCCCTAAGCAGGTAGAGTCAGACCCCTCCTGTGTCCTTGTCGTTTCCTTCAGTTGGGCAGTCCCTTTTGAAGTGTCCAGTCTTACCACATAGACGGCAAACTGTATTGGCCGCCACATTGGTGGTTGGTGTAATAAACTCAACTGAGGTTCTGCAGACACGAGCAATATGCCCCTTCATGTTGCATCTAGCACAGAAGAGTTCCCGGCACATACCATGATGATGGTAGCTACACTTGCCGCAGTGGGGAAGGCTTCCTAGGTATGGTCTTCTTGAAGTCGGGATGGAAGGGCTAGCAGGAGCATTGACTGGCTCGGCTCGTTGCCCTTCAACAGGTCCTTGAGCCGAGGTACTTCCCTCCTCGATCTTAAGTTTTCTCTTCAGTGGATTTAGTTGAGGTTTTTGGGTGGCTGGGTACACAGAGGTTGGTTGCTGCTGTCCACTACTAGGTTCGGAATTCCCGATAGGGCTCTTGCTAACATTGGCGTTGTTAGCATTCAGTTGGGCCATGACAGCTGCAACGGCTGTCGAGGCCGCAGCCTGGAAGGTAGCTTCATCGAATAGGAGAGTCAGTTTCTTGCCAGCTGATGGGTTACGCTTCTTGTGAGGCATGGTTTTTCCTACACGGAAAGGAACACAAGTTGATGAGAGACGGAGGTTAACCCTGGACGTAACTGTCCTTACTGTATTAGGCATAAAATTTTCCCATGCCTAGGATATTGGTTGTCTGAGTGTCGACCTACATCCCAATGATGTCGTCCTAGTATTCAAGGTAGGAGTGTGAGTATCGGAAAAAGCCATAAGATAGGAGTCGTTCCTACTAAGTTATGTTTATACTGGGAAAGGTTCACTCTCCGGCTTGGAAAGATTTGTGAACAATTCAGAACGAATATCGCGGGAAGAAAGGCTCATGAAGACTTATGGCTAAATACCCTCAATAGAGGTGTGGGGATCCGCTCAAATCGTATTACTTGAGACGGGAAAAGACGGTTTACCTAACACATAGTGTGAGTAGTGTAATCACTAACTCACTGAATTGTATTATTTTATGGGTGCAGTAGTGTGACGAACGCGAGGAAAAGAAACTTCTCGGGTTCCATGTACTGGCTCCCTCTGTCTACCTCATATCTTTGATTGGGACCGGCGTTGGTTTTCTTCGGATAGTTACCTAGGGTTTTCTTCTCCTATAAACATATTGAATTTCTACTCCGCCTTACACCCGAATCCTGACTCTAAGTGTCATCACTTCATGATGGATGACTGGAAATCTTGGAAGTTTAGGCGAATCCCCCCCCCCCCCCCCCGATGTCCCTAAAAGATATAGGCACTTGGTGATCTCGATAGTCTAGTCTTGTTTCATTTATTTCTGAACTGGAAATCTTCTCAATGAACCTCTTCTGGGTCCGAATCGACTCTTCTGTCAAGCACTGAATTGGATAGGGTTTTCTACAGGGTTCGTGCGAGAATGGAAATGTCTAAAGAATCCTAAGAGATTATTAACATTTCACTGAGTGATCCATATCGAGTTCTGCTACGATTACATAGGGTATACAAATCATATATAGCTTAGATCCGATAGGCCTTCGAATATGTGATACTAATCTATATCCACATCCCAACGAGGAAAAGGAAGTAGAGCGAAACCACACATTCATAGCCTATGGGCTCCTTATTATATATAAGCTTGGGAGTATACCCTCTGTAATGGTAGGTATATCAATAAGGATCCTTTTAGTTCTTCACACAAGGTTGTGTATGAATCCTAAAATACCCCTATGGTATTTTAATTTCTTGTTTGTTCTTATCTTCTGAATATGATTCTGGGATTAATGTGAGTCTTTTAGTATTCCAAAATACTCCCATAGTATTTTAAACTTTATGTTTGGCTCTATCATTCCTAGTTGGTAAGTTTCAGACCTGTTGCAACACCACTATCACTCCCAAGCACATGTTCATCGCATCTTGAATAAATGTAGTTGATCAGGTTACATTTATTCCAGCTTACGATTACATAACTGCCCAGGTTTGACGGTAATGCTCAACATACGAAGACTTTTATTCTTGTTCTTCTTGTGATACTTGTGTTTGAGTGTTTAGATTCTTGATGTTCTTATACTTTGGTAAAATATAGTTATATTTTAAAGTATAATTCTTGGTCAGAGTGTTTTATCCCTATGTATTTATAGGCTGTATATCTTTTATGAATTGATATACTTAGATCACTATAAACAATGCTCTGATACTAATCTGTCACACCCCAAAACCAGAACGGCGGAAACGTTCTGGGGTGGATGACATCATGTCACGTATCACAACCTATATAGTATAGTAATCAAAGTACAACAATCATTGCATTAATAGTAATAGTTTTACATAGTTTACATTTCATAGAGACATTACAGTAATACATGTAATAATATAGGTGCAGCTTGGTACTAAACTGTCTTCACCAAAAGCTCCTGGGATGTACCTGTCTATTGCTGACCTGAGAATACAAGTTATTTGAAAGCGAGTATCAGCATTTTTATAAATGCTGGTGAGTTCGTAAGTATTTAGTGTCTTTTTATCCAAATAACTTTATACAAGTAGTAGTTTAGAATCAACGGTATATTAGAGTCCTTTCCAGAAAATCCTATATTTTCTCAATTAAAATCAGTCTCCTACCAAGACCCGACAATGTTATGTTTTAAAGAGAATTTCCCTAAAATATTATCATTACCAAATTACGGTATTTGACTTTAAAGAAAGTAGGAGGATATCACAAGTAAAAACATTAGGGAAAATAATGTATGCCTCAGCAGTGAAGACTGCTGACTAAGGCAAAAGAAATCATAGACTCTAGGAGAGTATCGAATGAATGACACGCCTGACTCAGTCTAAAAAAAATACAGACCCCAGACAGTATCAAATGAAAGATACAACTAGCAAGATTCAAATAGTGAATACAGACCCCATACAGTATCAAATGAAAGATACAGCTAGCAAGGTCTAAAACAGTGAATACAGACCCTAGACAGTATCAAATGAAAGATACAGCTAGCAAGGTCTAAAACAATGAATACAGACCCCAGACAGTATCAAATGAAAGATACAGCTAGCAAGGTCTAAAACAGTGAATACAGACCCCAGACAGTATAAAATGAAAGATACAGCTAGCAAGGTCTAAAACAGTGTAATTCTAAGAGTGTGTTTCCAGCATACAGTGTTAAACATCGTTACCTTAAGGTCATGAATTATATAAGGTAAACATGGAGATACTAGTAACCATACTCATCGACACTAGAGTACTTTATGCCCTACAAGCGTCGGTGTAAGTATGACATTTGTCACCCCTTGGCTTGGTATGCCTAGGACTGTAGCTAGCAGTCAGGGTGCGGGGGTGTCAATCCCGTATAGATCTATACACACAATGTCCGCTCTCCCTACAGGAGACTCTGGTTACCAACTCGACGACGGGGAGATCCGTATCTTGAAGATGCATCATGAACTGTGAATTCTGATGTAAGTGCTGGACTAGCAGTAGAGACTCATAACTGAACCGATCGATGTAACCCTATATGTCTACACATGTATACTTACTATATAATTAATGATTAAACAACCTTCAGATGGATATCCGATCCCACCAGACCACATCCAAACGAGGAAAAATAAATAGGGCGGACTAGCCTTCCTAAGTCCTTTAAACATTATTTATATAATACTATACAAGTATAGGCATGCATTTAACGATGTGGAAGCATTTAACTAAGTAGAAGGGTTAACAAAGTAGAAGTGTTTCACGAAGTAGAAGCGTTTCTCGAAGTAAATGTGTTGATAAAGTATAAGCGTTTACGAAGTACTAGCATTAATAAAATAGGAGCGGTTTTTGAAGTAGAAGCGGTAATAAAGTAGGAGCATTTACGAAGTAGTAGTATTAACAAAGTAGGAGCGTTTACGAAGTAGTAGTATTTCTCGAAGTAGAAGTGTTTAACAAGTATAAGCGTAACACGAAGTAGGAGCGTATCACGAAGTAAAAGCGTTAACAAAGTAGTAGCATCTTACTAAGTAGGAGCATTAACTAAGTGGAAGTATAATGATGTAGTAGTTTCTAACAAAGTAGGAGTATAAAAACATGGATGAAATCTTTGATGAAAACTTTGGAAAACCTTTATACGTAAGAAAATCATGACTTGGTATTCTTTTGTAAAATAAGTTTGAAAACCTTTAGAAATCCTTTGAAAACCTTTCATAAACACATTTTGATAAAACAATATAAGTAAAGATTTGAACAAGTAAAGTCATTTTGAAAAAAAAAAACCGTTTACAGTATCATACTTGGCAAAACAGTTGACAGTGTAATAAATCCTTGTGCATGTGGGTTATCAATCACATGTGATTGATATGATAACTTACATGTTTAACTTGTATTGCCCCCATTAAAACATGTAAAAACATTTGAAAGGTTCATTCACGGGTATGAACTCACCTGTTGTAGGTGGATCCGACGGAGGTGCCGGTTGGGTGCTCGGTGTCAAGTAAAGACTTGAACACACTTAGTGACCTATTAACATATGATTACATATGTTTACATACAATTAGTACAAATAATAAAAACTAAACACGTATACGCATCCTAAAGTGCAGAAAACACTTTGATTAAGTGCTAGGGGTGTCCCAGGTAACATCTAAAGGTGTGTATGGCTTGGATAGGGAGTTTACTCTTCAAGAGTAAACTCTTTATAGAGTTCACGACCCTAAGACCATACCCCATGAGTTTACGGTCGTAAACTCATGGTGAGGGCGTTCTAGGATGCTAAATGATCTTATCTCACTCATAGAATTAGGCTAGGTCCAATTATAATGCATATGAAGGGGTTTAAAGCTTTAAATGGACCATTTGAGGAGTTTACGACCCTAAACAAAGAGTTTACGGCCGTAAGCTCCTATATGCATATTCTTTTTGTGTTTTAAGGTCTTATATTGTAACACTCGTGTTTCTAGCCTAGGCATTTATATTGAGTTGATAGACTAGGTTAACCTTTGTAACTCATTTTGAAGAAATGATAAGGAATTATGTGAATATTATGTGAATTATGTGTTTTATGCTTAATTATTAGGGCTTAATTAATTAAGAATAAAAATAAGCGCCAAAAAATTAAAGTGTGAGATAAGCCCGATATCTTTACATAAAGTTGTAGTGGTCGAAACAAGGATTTCGGGGATATAAAGATTACTAAAATCCGAGTTATAACGAAGAAGTTATGACCTGTCGATGTTTAGCGACAAAACCGGCACGGTGCTGAATGTCGTAAAAAGTGAGTTTTCGATAAACTACTTTTTAGCCTTAGTAATCTAAACGAAAGTCGTAGTATTCGTTAAACCGAGAAGTTCGATAAAAAGAACGCCCAAATCTGACTTCGTATGTGGAAGTTATGATTTTTCGAAGTTTCAGCGTAGCAGTAGACAGCTAAAAACTGGAATTTTAGATCGAGCGATTTTTAGCCGACACAACCTAAACGAGAATTGAAGGTCTCGTCATTAGGAGCACAACGGTAAAAAGTCTGACGAAAACGGACATCGGATGAAGAAGTGATGAATTTTTAACGGATTTCCTATCCCGGTCTGTTAAAAATAATAATATAAAATTTAAAGTCAAAATTAGCCAACGAAGTCTAAATGGAAGTTGTAGATCGTAATTTTAGCAACGTGTGCATATAAAGAACGTCAAAAACGGAGCTCGTATGCGAAAGTTATGGATTTTAGAAGTTTTGGCGCGAAAACCGAGAAATTTCGCATAGTCACACTTTGCCACGTCACCCTCACTTAGAATGTGACACGTGTCCTGCTGAGTCACTAGGCTGCTGAGTCACCAGGCTGCTGAGTCACCGAAACTGCTGAGTCATGCGAAGCCACGTGTCCTCTTCTGATTCGACCGAGGAGGAGGCCCAATCCGAAGCAGCCAGCTCCCCAGCCGAAGCTTCGCCCTGCTGCCGTGTGTGTCCGAGCCTCGCTTAACCTAGCTCCGAGCCTCGCAGGTGCACCAATAGACTCCGGTCCACTTAGAAGCCGCCAGCGAGCCCTCGCAGGTGCGAGCCATGTGCGAGCCTTCGCCTGCGAGCCTTCTCAGCCGTTGGATCAGAAGCTTCTCAGCTGTCCGATCTGAAGCTTCACCCTATAAATAGAAGGCTGCGAGCCTTCTCGGATATTTTTAAGAAATTGCCACTTTTAACCCCTAAACCCATATTTTCTTCATCTTAATATCCCACAAAGCCCCGGTATCGATTGTAAAGCCCGGAATACCCCACGAAGTGCCCGAGAAGCCCGGAAAAATTTATCTTTTCGGTTTCGAAGCCCGACTTTTGCGGAGCCCCGTTTCTCAATAAAACTCCCGGTTCTATTAGAAACGATCGTTTTAGGAAACGAATTGCTGCTCGATTTTCACCAAAATATGTGAGTGTGTAGTTACTTTCAATTTACACATAGATATGAAGTATTTACCTTGAATACGTGTTATGTGTAAATATGCTAATTGTTTATTCGAGGTGACTCTTAAATTGATGTTTTATACAAGTTTTAAAATGTATATGCTTTTTATCTACAAAATATGTTGGGTAGAACATGGGTAGATGAAATAGTTGATGTGTGTTAAAATGGTGAGAGGCCTCGATGTTGTTGTTGTTGTGTTTTGTTGTTGTTGTAGTCATCTAGCGGAGTATAGATGACGACCACGGACTTTCTAGATAGTCCAGTGGAACACTAGCAGGTTCGCAACTTGTAGGTGTTGATGAATTAAATGTTCATTGGCGTACTCCATCCCCCTCATGGTTGCCTTAAGGACATGTATGGCTAAGGAAACCCCTTAGGAGTAGTGTCCATCCTGATGATAATCCTTAGGCTAGGTCCCTTGTGATAGGTGTTTAGGGACGTAAAGTGAGGACAACGGGAATGGGTAATCAGGGTTATTGTTGATTGGTGTACTTAATAAGTATATTATTATTGTCGGTTGAAAACCCTATATGCTCACCAGGCTCCCAAGCCTGACCCACTCAGTTTTATGATTATAGGTAGTGGACCCCGAGCATAGTCGGAGGAAGACGAGAGATTTTTGGATTATAGGCCAGTAATTGTAAATAACCGTTGAAAGGCTTATAATGTCTTGTTTATGCTTTTAATCTGTATCGGAACATGACATCCCAAGGTTTTGATATATATATGGAAAATATATACCTTCTTAATGAAGGATTTTGATAAACTTTTATCATATGTTGTTTGGGGACCAATTCCGCAACATCTTTTAAAAAGATATCTCTGATTTTATTTTAAAAAGCATAATAAAATCGGTCTTTTTTGGCCGAGAAATATGGGGATGTCACAGTTGGTATCAAAGCATTAGTTTAAGCGAACTAAGAAATTGTAGAATTTCTAGACTTGAACTTCGAATGCTAAGTGATGATTGTGAGATGAGTGTCTACCATGTAGACACAAGCACTAGTGTATTTTAGGGAAGATGCCTAAAATTCCCTTATGTGCTAAATGTTATGTGTTTGCCATGTGTGCCATTATTTGTTTGGATCTATGGTCTGTTGCCGACCGGATCTGGAAACTTTATGTGTGTAGGATTCTAAGCGTATGATTACGAGATTAGAACTAACATGTAAACGTTTCGGAGTGATAAGGGAATTGACATGTCTAACAAGAATAAAGACCTAAATTCTCCTTATTCGGTATATAGATTGTAATGGAAAGAACTCGGAGTGGAGCTGGAAATGCAAACAGAAACCAACAACCTCAACCCCAAGTGGTGGAACAGGTGCCTATAGTAGGAGCTGCACCCGAACCCATCACCATGGCTGGAGTACGAACTATGATTCAAACCATGTTGGCTGAACAGAGGGAGGAATTGAGGCAAATGCTGCTGAATGACAGGGATGAACCTTCAGTTCCTGTTGAACAACGTGAACTAAATGACGGTCGATCTGAAGAAGGGAACAACAGTAGATTGGTTGGTCATAGTGAACCGCTTGTGGTTGGGAGGAATAACCACGAGGGTAGAATTGAGAGAAACGGGTGCAAGTATAAGGACTTTATGACTTGCAATCCATCGACCTTCAATGGAAAAGAAGATCCTGTCGGAGTAATGGACTGGATCTCGGAAATGGAGTTGGCTTTCATGACTTGTGATTGCCAAGGCAAGTTACAAACTACGTTTGCAGTACGTCAGTTCAGGGGTAGTGCTGCTCGTTGGTGGAGCACTTTGGGGAAAACGCTAAGCCCTAATGAGCCACTGCAATTAACTTGGGCAGAGTTCTTAGTGCACTTCAAGCGCAAGTACTGCTCGGCCCAAAACGTACTTGAGTTAGAAAACCAATTTCTAACGTTGCAGAAGGGGAGTATGACCGTTGACGAATATACGAATAACTTCACATACAAAATGGAGTTTGCTTTGCGTATTGTCCCAGATGAGTTGGAAAAAATAGATAGGTATGCAAAGGGACTTCCATGGGAGTATGCGGTGCCAGTACGTCAGGCACTTACTTTGGAGGCAGCTATCTGGGTTGCCATGTCTGTTGAAGATATGATAAAAGGGAGAGCCACCAGCAAGGTCGAAGTTGGCGAAAAGAGAAAGTTTGAAGGAACTTCAGGTTCCAATAAAAAGAACAAGTTCTCGAATACTGGTTCGAGAAAGTTTGGAGGAGGAGCCGAAGCCAAGTGGTGTGACAAGTGTAAGAAGAAACATGCTGGGAAGTGCAGCGTGGAAGTCACTTGTTACAAATGTGGAAAGCCAGGGCATTATGCCAACGAATGCACCTTCAATAAGAACGTATGTTTTGGGTGCAATGAAGAAGGGCATATTTTGAGGGACTGCCCAAAGAAGAAGGACGCAGCAAAACCCAATCTACCACCAAAGCCGAAGGCGAGAGCCTTCCAGATGACGCTCGAAGCTGCGAAAGAAGAAGCCGACGTCGCTTCAGGTACCTTTCTCGTAAACAAATTTCCTGCTCAAATTTTGTTTGATTTTGGAGCCAATTAGTCCTTTATATCGCATGAATTTGGTAGAAAGCTAGCTTTGCCTGTAGATAGGCTAGTTAATGCCTTATTAGTCGAGATTGCTAGAGGCAAGTTTGTACCTGTTAGCCATCGTATGAAAAACATCCTCATTGACTTGGATGGGAATAAGTTCCAAGAGGAATTATTGCCTATCGAGTTAAATGGATTCGACGTAGTTTTAGGAAAGGATTGGCTTAGCGCCAATGATGCAGAAATACTATGTAGAAAGAAGATAGTAAAAGTAAACCCGCCAGGGAAAGAGTCGTTTATGGTGTATGGAGACAAACGTAGAGTAAATTCTGGAATCATTTCCCTAATGAAAGCCAGAAAGTGTTTGGCCAAGGGATGTACATCATGCCTAGCGTTCGTGATCGATGCTAGGATGGAAAAGAAGGAGGTGCAGAATATTCCGGTGGTGTGTGATTATCCGGAAGTCTTTCCCGAAGATCTTCCTGGATTGCCCCCTGATCGACAAGTAGAATTTCGTATCGACTTGTTACCAGGAACAACGCCGATAGCGAAAGCACCTTATCGATTAGCGCCAACCGAAATGAAAGAACTTATGACACAACTTCAGGAGTTATTGGACAAAGGTTTCATTCGACCTAGTTCATCAACCTGGGGAGCCCCTGTGTTATTTGTAAAGAAGAAAGACGAAAGCATGAGAATGTGCATCGATTAAAGAGAGCTGAACAAAGTAACGATAAAGAACAAGTACCTATTGCCAAGGATCGATGACTTGTTCAACCAGTTGCAGGGTTCGAGCTATTTCTCGAAGATCGATCTTAGGTCGAGATACCATCAACTAAAGATGAGAGAGCAAGATATCGAAAAGACTGCTTTTAGAACGAGATATGGACACTATGAATTTTTGGTTATGTCGTTCGAACTAACCAATGCCCCAGCAGCTTTAATGGATTTGATGAATAGGGTTTGTAAACCATTCTTAGATAAATCCGTAATAGTATTCATAGACGATATCTTGATTTATTCGAAAAGCAAGCAGGAACATGAAAAGCATCTACGTGAAGTGCTAGAAGTCCTGAAAAAGGAGAAGTTGTATGCAAAGTTCTCCAAGTGTGAATTTTGGATTCAAGAAGTCCAATTTTTAGGTCATGTGGTTAACCAAGAAGGAATAATGGTTGACCCAGCAAAGATTGAAGTTGTAATGAAGTGGGAACAACCAAAGAGTCCTACGGAGATTCGAAGCTTTTTAGGATTAGCTAGATATTACCGAAGGTTTATCCAAGGCTTTTCTTCGATTGCTACTCCATTAACAACTTTGACCCACAAAGGAGCTACTTATGTTTGGAATGAGAAGCATAAGGAAGCCTTTGAGAAGTTGAAGAAGAGATTGTGTGAAGCACCGATTCTTTCATTGCCTGAAGGAGTTGATGACTTCGCAGTTTATAGCGATGCATCTGGAGTTGGGTTAGGTTGTGTTCTGACCCAAAGGGATAAAGTGATCGCGTATGCATCGGGGCAATTGAAGGAACATGAAAAGAACTACCCCACTCATGATCTAGAGTTGGCAGCGGTAGTATTTGCCTTAAAGATATGGAGGCATTATCTTTATGGCACCAAGTGTAAACTTTTCACTGATCATAAGAGTCTTCAATATCTCTTTAATCAGAAGGAATTGAGCATGAGGCAACGACGCTGGCTAGAGTTACTCAAGGACTACAACTGTGAGATACTTTACCACCCTGGTAAAGCAAATGTTGTTGCTGATGCTCTCAGTCGAAAGGTAAATCTTGAAAATAAAAGGCCAAGAGCGTTGAGAATTGAAGTTGTCTCGACAATTATGGAATGTATAAAGAAAGCCCAAGAGGAATCTTTAGAGAAAAGTGACCGAAAGGAAGAACGTTTGGGTAAAACGTTAGTATTCGGTACAAACAACCAAGGGTTGAAGGTATTCCAATATAGGATTTGGGTACCTAAAACGGGTGGAGTCAGAGATCTTCTGATGGAAGAAGCTCAAAAGACCATGTACTCGATTCATCCCAGCAATACAAAAATGTATAGGGATCTAAAACCCTATTATTGGTGGCCGACGATGAAGCTCGATGTTGCTAAGTATGTGGCCGAGTGTGTAACTTGTGCTAGGGTTAAGGTACAACATCAGAAACCGTATGAGATTTTAGAACCTTTACCCGTACCCATGGGTAAATGGGAAGACATCACCATGGATTTTTTGACTAAACTACCCAGAACAAGGAACGGTCACGACATGATTTGGGTGGTCGTTGATCGCTTCACTAAGAGTGCGCATTTCATAGCGGCCAAAGAGAAATGGTCTATGGATAAACTTGCGAATTCTTATGTGAAGGAAATTGTGAGGCTTCACGATGTTCCGTTAACGATTGTGTCCGATCGTGATAGCCGTTTTACCTCAAGGTTTTGGAGGAGTCTACAACACGAATTGGGTACCAAGTTGTGTTTGAGTACAGCTTACCATCCGCAAACCGATGGTCAGAGCGAGCAAACGATTCAAACATTGGAGGATATGCTGAGAGCATATACCCTAGAATTCCAAGGTAACTGGGATGAACACTTACCTTTAGTAGAATTCTCCTATAATAATAGTTTCCACTCAAGCATTAAGATGGCACCTTATCACGCTTTGTATGGGGAAAAGAGTCGAACGCCATCATGTTGGCTGGAAGTTGGGGAAAAGCAGTTTATGGGACCTGAAATAGTCCATGAGACTGCTGAAAAGTTGAAAGTGATAAGGGAAAGGATGTTAGCTGCTCAAGATCGACAAAAGAGTTATGGTGACAAGAAAAGACAACCGATATCCTTCGATGTTGGAAATTTGGTTTTACTTAAAGTCTCGCCGTGGAAGGGACTTATAAGATTTGGTAAGAGAGGGAAGTTGAGTCCAAGGTTTATTGGACCATTTAAAGTTCATCAGAGAATCGGGAATCAAGCTTACAAGCTAGAGTTACCGGAGGAACTAGAGGGTATTCATAACACCTTTCATGTGTGTTATTTGAGAAAGTTCACAGGAGATGTGCCCGACATAATTCTGATTTCTAAGTTAAGGTTGGATGAAAACAAGAGGTTGATCGAAGACCTGAGGCAATCGTTGACCGTAAGACTATGAAGTTACGACGCAAGATGGTCGATTCAGTGCTTGTGCGCTGGAAACATACGAATGGACCAAATCTCACTTGGGAAACGGAGAGTGACATGACGAGTCGCTACCCGCAGTTGTTTGGTGATATGTGATTCCGGGGACGGAATCATCCTAAGGAGGAGAGAATTGTAACACTCGTGTTTCTAGCCTGGGCATTTATATTGATTTGATAGTCTAGGTTAACCTTTGTAACTCATTTTGAAGAAATGAAAAGGAATTATGTGAATATTATGTGAATTATGTGTTTTATGCTTAATTATTAGGGCTTAATTAATTAAGAATAAAAATAAGCGCCAAAAAATTAAAGTGTGAGATAAGCCCGATATCTTTACATAAAGTTTTAGTGGTCGAAACAAGGATTTCGGGGATATAAAGAATACCAAAATCTGAGTTATAACGAAGAAGTTATGACCTGTCGATGTTTCGCGACAAAACCAGCACGGTGTTGAATGTCGTAAAAAGTGAGTTTTCGATAAACTACTGTTTAGCCTTAGTAATCTAAACAAAAGTCGTAGTATTCGTTAAACCAAGAAGTTCGATAAAAAGAACGCCCAAATCTGACTTCGTATGAGGAAGTTATGATTTTTTGAAGTTTCAGCGTAGCAGTAGACAGCTAAAAACTGGAATTTTAGATCGAGCGATTTTTAGCCGACACAACCTAAACGAGAATTGAAGGTCTCGTCATTAGGAGCACAACGGTAAAAAGTCTGACGAAAACGGACATCGGATGAAGAAGTTATGAATTTTTAACGGATTTCCTGTCCCGGTCTGTTAAAAATAATAATATAAAATTTAAGTCAAAATTAGCCAACGAAGTCTAAACGGAAGTTGTAGATCGTAATTTTAGCTACGCGTGCATATAAAGAACGTCAAAAACGGAGCTCGTATGCGAAAGTAATGGATTTTAGAAGTTTTTGCGCGAAAACCGAGAAATTTCGCATAGTCACACTTTGCCACGTCACCCTCACTTAGAATGTGACACATGTCCTGCTGAGTCACTAGGCTGCTGAGTCACCAGGCTACTGAGTCACCGAAACTGCTGAGTCATGTGAAGCCACGTGTCCTCTTCTGATTCGACCGAGGAGGAGGCCCAATCCGAAGCAGCCAGCTCCCCAGCCGAAGCTTCGCCCTGCTGCCGCGTGTGTTCGAGCCTCGCAGGTGCACCAGTAGACTCCGGTCCACTTAGAAGACGACAGAGAGCCCTCGCAGGTGCGAGCCATGTGTGAGCCTTCGCCTGCGATCCTTCTTAGCCGTTGGATCAGAAGCTTCTCAGCCGTCCGATCAGAAGCTTCACCCTATAAATAGAAGGCTGCGAGCCTTCTCGGATATTTTTAAGAAATTGCCACTTTTAACCCCTCAACCCATATTTTCTTCATATTAACATCCCGCAAAGCCCCGGTATCGATTGTAAAGCCCAAAATACCACATGAAGTGCCCGAGAAGCCAGGAAAAATTTATCTTTTCGGTTTCGAAGCCCGACTTTTGCAGAGCCCAGTTTCTAAATAAAACTCCCGGTTTTATTAGAAACGATCGTTTTAGGAAACGAATTGCTGCCCGTGTAACATCCCGGAATCGCAAGAGTAGAGTTGAAGGGCTGAAAGTGTAAGTTTTAGAGGGTGACTCGGTGAGTCCATGGATAGACTCGGCGAGTCCGGTCGCGGTCACGGTCGCGTGCCGAGTGGCCTACTCGGCGAGTCCAAGTATGGACTCGGCGAGTAGGTGCTGTACGAGGAAAACCCTAATTTCCGGTGTTGGGCCGTATATAAAGAACCTTGCACCCCTCCACAGCCTCCCTTTTTCCCCCCTTGAGTTCCAGAGGCCCTAAGTTCGTGGAGAAATCTTTTGTGGAGCAAGTTAAGGCTTGGAGAGGTGTTGATTGAAGAAATCTTGGAGGAGAAGTGGTTTGGATCAAAGGGCTTTGCTTGGATTCGTGTTTAGCTGTTATTGAGGCATCTTTTGGAGGTAATATCTTCGTCCTTAAGCTGTGCATTCCTAGTTTCATCATTTGGGGTTGTGTGGGATGCTTGGTTGTGTGACATTTTGGTGTTGGAGGATGGATCTGAGGTTGCTACCTCAGATCTGGAATGGAGGAGTCATTGAGTGCATTAAAGTCCCAACCTTTGTGCTATGAATGAAGCTATCATGTCCCAAACCTTGGTTTTAAGGTGGAAATGGCCTAGATCTCGTTTGATTCACGTAAAGGTTGCTACTTTACGTGATGGTTGGATTGTAGGAGGTTGGATCTATGTTTTGGATCAATTGCATGGCCTGAGATGCTTCTGTATGGATTCAGACTGGTGGAACTCGGCGAGTCACATGGGTAGACTCGACGAGTAGGTTGAAGATGGCCATGAACTCGACGAGTTGGAAGAACAACTCGGCGAGTAGGTTGAAGATGGCCATGAACTCGACGAGTTGGAAGAATAACTCGGCGAGTAGGTTGAAGATGGCCTTGGACTCGACGAGTTCAGTTGGACTCGGCGAGTCTTGTCGAGGGAGTCCCAATATTTCTGGTTGAGTCGATGAATCGGTGAGTCGAGGGACGACTCGGTGAATTGGGTGCGAGTGGACTCAGAGTTGTTGCACTCGACGAGTCTTGGGGCGACTCGGCGAGTAGGGTCGCTAAGTGAGGGGAGTTCTGAGTATAAGGACTCGGCGAGTCATCGGGTTGACTCGGCGAGTAGGGTCTGTCAGGGGTTGACTTTGTCCTGTCCAGGGTTGACCAGTTGTCTTCCAGGGGCATTTTAGTAATCATGGGAGTTTATTGGGTTATTGTTTGATGTTCAGTAGAGGAGTTGTGTCAGAGTTCGGAGCAGCGGGATCTTATCTTTTCAGCCGTCAGTTCGAGGTGAGTTATCCTCACTATATCAACAGGGTCTAAGGCACCAAGGCCGGCCCTTTATTGTATTGAGATTTAGTTACGTTTATCATGTTAGTGCTGGTTGTGTCTGTATCCTGGTAGTTAGGATGGTACATGCTAGGGGACCTTGTAAAGGTCAGTTCTCGATATGCTGAGTAATGCTATGCTAGTGATCGAATAGGGCGGTAGCCCGGTTAGGGTAATGATATGCTATGTGATCTGTTTACTCGGTTTGTTGATTATGACTGTTATATGACTGTATGTTTTGTGCACATGGTTGTTTGGACTAGAGATGGGTTGAGGCGGGTCCTGCTTTGTGCTGTAGGCCAAGATACCCAGGGCGGACCGGTTGTTCCGAAGGCCCAGCGAGCGGTCCGGATAGGCTGTAGGCCCCACGAGGGCGGACCAGACGTGCCGAGGCTCGGAGAGTGGACCAGGATGACTGAAGGCCCGATGCGGGCGGACCAGTCACACTGTAGACTCGGAGAGTGGACCAGGTGGGTTGAAGGCCCAATGCGGGCGGACCAACCCCACTGTAGACTCGGAGGACATGACTAGACCCGGAGGATGGATCCGACGGACTGAAGGCCTGATAAGGCGGACCAGTCACGATAGACCCGATATGCATGATTGTTCTATGATCTGTTTTGTTATGTATGATTTATATGTTTTGGACCGGAAGGTCACGGCCTGGAAAGGCGTATGCGTGGTTGGTATTTTGGGGGTATCTCACTAAGCTTTCGAGCTTACAGTTGTGGTTTAATATTTTTCAGGTTCTTCAGGAGACTGTGGCAAGGCGAAGGCGCGATCGTACCGTACCTCATGATTTTGTAACAACGTGATTCTGGGAATACTTAAATGAATTGTATTGAAAACCTTTTTGTGAACATTTTAATGAAAATCGGGTTGCTTTGAAAATTTTAAATTGGTTGTGTTTTTCGGATGTTACAGCCCGATTTTCACCAAAATATGTGACTGTGTAGTTACTTTCAATTTACACATAGATATGGAGTATTTACCTTGAAATACGTGTTATGTGTA
Source organism: Lactuca sativa (assembly GCF_002870075.4). Lineage (NCBI taxonomy): Eukaryota > Viridiplantae > Streptophyta > Magnoliopsida > Asterales > Asteraceae > Lactuca > Lactuca sativa. The sequence continues at coordinate 173,045,103 of NC_056623.2, forward strand.
AATATGCTAATTGTTTATTCGAGGTGACTCTTGAATTGATGTTTTATACAAGTTTTAAACTGTATATGCTTTTTATCTACAAAATATGTTGGGTAGAACATGGGTAGATGAAATAGTTGATGTGTGTTAAAATGGTGAGAGGCCTCGATGTTGTTGTTGTTGTAGTCATCTAGCGGAGTATAGATGACGACCACGGACTTTCTAGATAGTCCAGTGGAACACTAGCAGGTTCGCAACTTGTAGGTGTTGATGAATTAAATGTTCATTGGCGTACTCCATTCCCCTCATGGTTGCCTTAAGGACATGTATGGCTGAGGAAACCCCTTAGTAGTAGTGTCTATCCCGATGATAATCCTTAGGCTAGGTCCCTTGTGATAGGTGTTTAGGGACGTAAAGTGAGGACAACGGGAATGGGTAATCAGGGTTATTGTTGATTGGTGAACTTAATAAGTATATTATTATTGTGGGTTGAAAACCCTATATGCTCACCAGGCTCCCAAGCCTGACCCACTCAGTTTTATGATTACAGGTAGTAGACCTCGAGCATAGTCGGAGGACGACGAGAGATTTTTGGATTATAGGACAGTAGTTGTAAATAACTGTTGAAAGGCTTATAATGTCTTGTTTATGCTTTTAATCTGTATCGGAACATGACATCCCGAGGTTTTGATATATACCTTCTTAATGAAGGATTTTGATAAACTTTTATCATATGTTATTTGGGGACCAATTCCGCAACATCTCTTAAAAAGATTTCTCTGATTTTATTTTAAAAAGCATAATAAAATCAGTCTTTTCTGGCCGAGAAATATGGGGATGTCACATATATGGTAGGAAATAAAGTTCAATGCATTTATCCAAGTCAAATGGGGGTGTTAGGGCATCATTTGGCCACCTTTTGGGAGTTTACGGCCCATGAACCAATTCTATGGGGGTTTATGGTCGTAAACTCCTATTTCGTAGGCTTAATTGATGTTTAATGTCTTTACTACAATGGGCCGTAAACACATGAAGGTGTTTGAGGGCATTTCTAACACTTGAATTTGAGTTTACTGCCCATGAAGATGAGTTTATGGGCCAAGCATGTTCTTGGGCAATAAACTCAAGTTTACTCCCCAAAAGTTAAGTTCAAGGTGTTCTAAGTCAGTTCCCATAAGTCATTTAGCCATATCTAAGCCTTAGGGGTAATTTTGAGGGGTTTGGGGCTTAAAAACCCCACTTAAGGGTGTTCACGGTCCAAGAGTGTTCTTGGGCCGTAAACACATGAAGTTGCCCCTATTTGATGTATTAAACACGAATTTGCATGTTAACTAAGCTATACAACAAGTTAGGGTAGATTACTTACTCGTTTGGGGCTCGAAACAGGTGTTTTTGGCTCGAAAACAAGTTGTAGAGAGAGAGAGAGTGTAGAGAGATTGAAAAGGCTGGAAATGAAGTTTGCTCTCCCTTATATAGGGGCTTGAGTTGGGGGTCATTGGAAATCTACCCGATACTGACGTTAAACGGGGCTTTTGGTTGCACCCGATTATAGGGTCGTATTTTGACTTGGTTGAAATTAAAACTTTTCAAGGGGTTTATGAGGGTGTTTCTAATTTGTTTTAATAGAGCAAGGCTTATTAACGGAACGAGGGCTTAAAAATGATGGAATAAATTTCGGGTTGTCACAGTATCTGTCTATTGATGACCTGACGATACAAGTTATTTTGAAAGAGAGTATCAACTTTAAAGCTGGTGAGATCATAAGTATTTTAGTGTCTTAATTTGTATGTCAGTATTTGTATGTATATGAATTATAAGTATTGAAAATGTATATGAACTGTGAGTATAAAAATGTTTGTAAAACCCTAGAAATCCCTATGATTCCTACTATTATATAAGGGTGTCTTCTACCAAGACCTGACTATTCTAAATGTGGTCTTCTACCAAGACTTAATTGTTCTAAATGTAGTCTTCTACCAAGACTTAACTATTCTAAATGCTCGCTTCTCGTAAATGTGTGTAATTTTCCCAAGTGTAACTATCATTAACAAAATATAGTTTGTACATCTAATGTTTAAGTGAAATGATCACTAAATATATGTAAAGGGGTAAATTAATGTAGTACTAGAGTGTTCTATTATAGGAACTACTGTTGTACTAACTACCTTAAACCGGATTTATATTAAGGCATTATGTGATGAATTGTACCATACTATCGACTAGGTAACAATGACAAATGTATCTCGTAAAAAGCTATGACGTTTGGCACCCGCAGACCTGCAGGTCCGACTGTAGCAAGCAGCAAGGTGTAGGATAGTCAATCCAGTATAGATCTATACGCAAACTCATGCTCTCCCTCCAAGAGACTCTGGCGACAACTCGGGCCATCACATTTAAAGCATGCTCCGATATAGTGGATCACAATTATGTCAACATATTCATGTATATGTAATTTATTGTTACTCGTTCTAGTATCGTTGTATATGTTCTCTTTCTAGTATAGTTGTATATGTTCTTCTATTAGGATAGTTGTATATGTTCTTCTTCTAGTATAGTTGTATATGTTCTTCTAGTATAGTTGCATATGTTCGCATAGTAATGTAATGTAATGTTCTACGTGTGTTAGCTGTAATGTGTGTTCTCTCTCTATCTAGCATGTATAGTAATGTACTGTGTGTACAAGCTGTGATGTATGTTCTCTCTATCTAGCAAGTATTGACTCATGAATGAACTGACTCATTTTATGATATCGCGTTCTAGTAATAGTTCTAGTATCTTCCTAAACTACCCATACGGTAGCTTACTAGTAATATAACTGGTACGTATGAACATGGAAGTATACCCTTGCTACCCAAGGGCATTGGATGAACTGGAAGGACCTTTATGACTATATATGTATATATGATATATAACCAATATCTAAACAACCCTCGGACGGATACCCGATATCCCACCAGACCACATCTCAAGCGCGAAAAGGAAATAGGGTGGATAGCCTTCCTAAGTCCTTTAAACATTCCTTATATATCTATACATATATAGGCATGCAATTGATAATATAAAAGCATAAAATATGTTTTGTAAAACCTTTGAACATAATTATTATCTAGGAAAAGATCGACTTGATGTCAATCTATAAAGCAGTTTGAAGGCATGGATTTGATAAAACAGTTTAAGTATAAATAAACATTTGTTTGAAACACAATTGTAAATGAGTTTGAAATGGAACTTTATAGAGTAAAATGTACAGTTTAATAAGGAGTTTTAAACATATAAAGTATTTATGGAAATCATTTGAAGGAAACTGTTTGGTAAAACGGCTAACGAGTAGTCAATCGTTTGAATGTTGCTTATTAATCACATGTGATTGATATAATAACTAGCATGATTCTACTTATATCCCCCCCCAATAAAACATTTAAAAACAGTTAAAACATTGATTAAGGGGTATGAACTCACCTGTTGTGGGTGATACGGATGAACTGAAGAGGTAGGACTGTTAGGTGTCAATTGAAGTCTTGAACACACTCTATGATCCTAGTTAACATATAATATTACATATATGTAAAAAAGATTAGTCTATATACATCTAATAAACAAGACAAGACAACCTAGAACAAGCTAAACACCTTTATCAAGTGTTATTAGTCTCTAGGATTGCATCTAAGTGTTTGTAAGGGAAGCTATTGTGTGTAGAGCTCAAGGAAAACTCCACCATGAAGTTCACGGCCCTAATGACACTACCAAATAAGTTTACGGTCATAAACTCATGAGTTTACGACCGTAAGCTCATACTTAGGTGACCATTTGATGTTTGATGCTCTACAAGACCCTAAGAAGCATTTCTACTAAATGGCTTGGTCTATGGAAGAGTTTAGGGCATTATATAACTCCTTTTAGGAGTTTACGGCCCTGGGACCATATCCCTGGGAGATTACGGTCGTAATCTCACTTGGGAGGGTGTTTTTGGTGTTTTCAAGTCCCTAATTTAACTAGGAACTAAACTAGGCTATTGTATAAGGCTTTAAAAGAGGTTATAGCACCATTTGGTACTATTGTTTGGAGTTCACGGCCCTGGAACTTCTTGGGCCGTGCACACCTTACTCTTGGTGTTTTAAGGGTGTTTGCTAGTCCCAAACTCATTAGGGTACATGTCTAAACTAGTCTCTTGGCTTAAGGAAGGCTTTTAGGGTGTTTTGGCACCTAAAAATGGAGTTCACATCCCAAGAACATCCTTGGCCGTGAACTCACTTCTAGCCTTTGTTTCTTAATGATTTTGTGTTCTAAACATGTCATGGTAGCTTCTAGGTTGAGTTCCAAGGCTTGGGGGGGGGGGGGGGGGGACATTGGGCACACTTTGGCCCTTATAAAGGAGTTTACTCCCCAAGGTGTTCTTGGGCGGTAAACTCACAGATCTTAGTGTTTTCCTATGATTTCTAGTGTATTAACCATATAAGAAGCTTCAAAACAACACCAGATAGAAGTACTCACTTTCCGGAAGAAAGTCCGAAGATCCTTGAGAGAGAATTCAGCTTTTCTCTAGTTGGAAATGTAACTAATAAATAAATATGGTTCAGAATCCTATATATAGTCCTGGGATATTTGGCAAAAAATATTTTATTCCAGAAATGAACTCTAATATCGTAGAGTTTTGGAATAACAGTGTTGCACAAAAACCTAGTGCATCCACTCTCCTGATATCTCCTTAAGTGAAAATCCTGGAATACTCAAACTTATACCCTAACGTCTAGAAATTCTCTGTAACTATTCTACTTCTATTGGCTGGGTATGGTTTGTACAGAATGGAAATTTCGGGTTGTCACACTAGCAGCAGATGGTTGGCTGATGTTGCCAATGCATTCCGTACGAGCCGGTGTCCCGAGGGGGACAAGGTTAGACTCGCCTCCTGTCTTCTGAAGGACAGAGCGAAGGATTGGTGGGAAGAGATTGGTCATGCTTTGGGGGATGATGCTGCATTGGACGCGATGACATGGAGCGATTTCTCGGCCAGGTTCAGGGCTGAGTTTTCACCAATTATTGAGGTGCAGCAGTTGGCACGGGTGTTTCAGGATTTGACGCAGACTACTAAGACTGTGGCGGAGATCACTGCCAAGTTCAGGGAGAGGGCTCTTCTTGTACCGCAGTATGTCGCAGATGAGGAGATGAAGAAGGCCCGATACCATGAGATGTTGAGGGATGATATCAGGGAGTTTGTGAGCAGATCCAACTGTAAGACGCTGGAAGATATGATTTCTCGGGCTAGAGAGAGGGAAATTGATTTGGAGCAGATCCGGAAGAGGAAGCCGGATGAGGTTCAGGTAGCCGCAGGTTCGGGAAAAAGGCCCAAGGGATCGGATCCGAGATCGAGGGATTATCAGGACCGCAGTCGGTGCGGGAAGTGTGGCAGGGCGCACAGGGGCGCATGCAGGAGTGGTAGCAGTGGTGAGTCTGGCTGCTTCAAGTGCGGTCGGACTAGTCATTTAGCAGGGATTGTAGTGTTACCACCACACAGGGATCAAACTTGATATGTTTTCACTACAATCAGCGGGGCCACAAGAAGGCCCAGTGCCCCAGTTTGTTTTCAGTAGGATGGGTGATGGCACCTGCCCCTGCAGTAGGAGGCAGGGCTTTTCAGATGACTACCTTGGAGGCGCGAGCAGCATCGGACGTTGCAGGTATGCGATTTATGTTTTCAGTTCTTTTATCTGTGCAAGATTATATTGTTATGGTTATGCATCATTATCAGTATGAGTATTTTATTTTGAGCGGCTTGATTGTGATCGAGCTATATGTCATCTACATACCTTGGATATTCGAATGGCAGTTGAGGGATGGGCTTTATTGGAAAAGGTTACATAGGATGCAATAACTGTAGCATGCCTAGGTAGGACTTGGTATGTCTCGCTAGATCGGAGTTGTATAGTTTTAGAGATGGATTGGTTAGATCCCTAGCTATGGTAAGCTTGGGGTTCCTCAGCAGGTTGATTATGGAATGGTAGCGAGGATTGGGGTTTCTTTTCGAGCATTGAGCAACAAGGGTTAACCAAGATCGAAGTGGGGGGAGAATCCTCCGAGCGTGCAAAGGTAAGAGCATGCAGATCCAGAATGAGTGCACGACTTCCAAGAAGGAAAAGAAGTAGTTCAGCGTTTGATGGATTGAGGAGTTCAGGGTTGGGAGTTTGAGAAACTCCCCCCCTCCAGCTAGTGCGTGTATTGGTGATGGTTAGTATTTGGTTGGGAATTCAGGTTGGAGGATTGCCTGTAGGACTCGAGTGAGTCAGAAGGAGGATCTTGAGAGCTGATAGCATGGGGTGCTTTCATATTAGCGGTCAGTGGTAGAAAGTGTTGTAAGACTGCGGGGCAGCCATACCATTCACTAACAGTTAGTGGTGGAAAGTGTTGTAAGACTACGGGGCAGCCGTAACATTCACTAGCAGTCAGTGGTGAAAAGTGTTGTAAGACTATGGGGCAGCCGTATCATTCACTAGCAGTCAGTGATGGAAGGTGATGTAAGACTGCGGGTAAGCCGTAGCATTCCATAGTAGCTTCGTTGGTGGAGTTGGGGCGAGGCCCTTATCTCCTAGTGATCGGATAGGGATCAGGAATGGGTAGTGGATGAGAATGGTAGGGAGTTTTCCTGTATAGCCCTAGAGAGGTGAGACCTTGGGAGAGGCCGCTCCAGGATATAGTTGGGTGAGACCCGTGGGCGAGGCCCGTATGAGTGTAGCAGTATAGGTGAGACCTAAGAGCAGGGTTGCTTAGTAGTATGGTTGGGCGAGGCCCGAGAGAGAGAGAGAGTGGTTAGACAAGTAGGACTAGCAGGATAGAGGCGGGTGAGACCCGTGGTCGAGGCCCGTGAGTTTTAGCAGCACAGATGGGACCTAGTAGGGACCTTAGTGTCAAGATAGGGGATCGAGGATCCCAGGATTGTAGTGCCTGAATGGCATGATAGATTGAGCAGTTATAGGTGGTCGTAGTTTTTTCGAAAGTTGCTAGGAGCGACTACGAGTTGTGTTGGGTCTAGCGACCGGTGGGAGCCGGTAATCCAGATATTGATAGATTGTTAAGGACCATGGTGGTCTCAGTTCATCCGGAAGACAGATGAGGAATAGAAGAATTTTTAGTCAGTAGCAGTGCGGGTATGCAGTGTATGGTGGAATTCAGTTAGTTGACCGTGGGGTGCTCGACACCAAATTATAGTAGAAAGAATTGCCCAGTGGATACTGGCGATAACAACCCGTAGTGGAGGTAGCGGGAGTGATGGATTTGGTGAAGATAGGATCTTCACAGTGACAGAGGAAATAGTTGGTTATGGAGCATTGCCTTGGGAAGGCAAGGAAACCGCGCAAGGAAAGAAGGGGTGAACCCCTATGGGTTCAGTGCAGTACTTGAAGAGTACTAGAAGGATTGTCGGTTCCATGATTCATTAGTAGCAGGATAAGGGCGAGGCCCAGGATAGGCGAGGCCTTTGGAAAGGATCCATCAGTATGTGTTAGCTTATGTGTTGTGATATGTTTATGTGCTATTATATGTTAGCGGGCGAGGCCCTGTGATAGGCGAGGCCTAAGTGATACAGATTTGTATCCGAGTGGGGCTCGAAGCCAAGCGGGGCCTGGAGTGGCAGAGTCGTTGTAGCGGGCAAGGCCCGAGGTAGAGGCGAGGCCCACGATAGCGGGCGTGGCCCAGGATGTGCAATATGTGGTTATGCATGGTATGTGGTAGGGTGGGGAACTCACTAAGCTTCATGCTTACGGTTTTCAGTTTTGGTTTCAGGTACTTCCGGTAGCGGAGGGAAGAGCCCGGGGTGATCGCATGGCACACACCATAGACTAGACAGCCTGCGAATGTTTTACTCTGATAACGGACATGTGTTTTGGAAATTAATACTCTGATTATGTTCTGGATTGATGATTTTACTTTAAGTAATGTTTTATTAAAAGGAATTTTTAGTCTTGAATTTTGGGACGTTACACCATGGGTATTTATTCATTATTCACCGATTCCTAATAAGACTAGTGTCATGGTCACAACAACTAATCTTTTGATTTCAACACAACTATTAATTCATTGATCAGGTGAACAAATAATCATGTTAAAACAAGATTCAGTTCGTATTAAGAAAGATTTGATCTTATATAATCCTAATGGTAATAAGAGTTAAATCATGCACATAATGTGACTCATGCACACACATTAAAGATCATTATTTTATCTCCTAACCCTAGGTTTTGTTCAAAACTTTAGTCATAATAACCAGTGGTTACTGGACTACTATGATTCAAATTAACTCAGCTAGAAAGTCATCTAAACTTTATTAATCCAACAATAGGAAACAAAACAACAATCTTTAACATATATGAATCTTCAATCAAACTTAAAAAAAAAATTAAATAAGAATAATCAACCCAAATAGCAATTAAACCATAAATTCAAAGTTTCATTCAATCATAAACATAAAGTAAAAGGGTTTTACACCTAAATCAGAAAGTAAACACATAATGGAATCAGGATGGAATGATAAACATGGTCACGATAACAAACCACATGATTGCCTACATGAATCCGCTCTCCAATCCCTTAGATCTTTGCTCCATATCAGCATAACTGCCCTCCGGCCGCCTTCTAGACCCTCAAAACGACAGGTATGAAGTTCTCTTATCGCACAAGTCGAAGTGGAATATCATAGATGATTAAAACGGTGGAACGATATGGGGTATTTATAATTGAATGGATACAAAATTAATATCAAATATTACGGTTGGATTGGAATAAGGAAACTAATGGTAGCTTGGGGATTAAGAAAATAAAAATAAGGTAAGTGGTGCTTGGGGAATAAGTAAGTTGGAGGGAATTTTCGTCCAACTTTTATGCTTCATCTTCAAGGTCAATTTTGGATATTATAAATGCCGAATTAGTAAAAAGGTCTTTTCACATACGTCGTAGGAAATTTAGTCTAGTTTTCAGAGCATTTTGAATCTCGTCAATCGGACTTATGAGTCGTCAGATATACCTGAAACATTGAAGAGGGGTCAATCTGTCAGCAATATCCTTTTTGCGTCTTTTTAGCTCATTTATTCTCCTTTTGCATTCAAGCTCCCATTTTAACTGTAATTGAATATTTTAAAGCATATTTAGTATCTTTTAGTTCTGAATAACATATAAACATAATATAAAATAATAAGAAAATATCATAAATATATGCATAAAATAGATGTTATCAGTACCTCAAAGAGATTGCAACAAGTGAGATGATTCTTGATCTATGACCTTCCTTCCAAGAAAGACACTTTCAATATTCAAAGCTTCCTTCACAATCAAAAAAACACCCACTAAAACCTCTCAAGGGCTCAAGAACACCACCAAGAATGCTTAAGAGACGATTCAGAAGTTAAGGAGGTTTGGGGGTTGGTAAACAGTCTCACCCTAGGGTCTTAAGGTATTTATATAGGGTAGAACACAAAGAAGTTAGGGTTTCATGAACTCCATGTACACCCAACATACTCTTCGTACGCCTAGCGTACAAGGCCGAAGTTTCTCCATATGCTGACTACGCTCAACGTACGCCAAGGTACGCCTCGTGTAAATGTCCCCGCACAAGTACGCCCTGCGTACTCCCCATGTACACCCCGTGTACTAGGGTTTTTCCCAAATCCCTAAATTCTTCTAAAGGCCATAACTTTTTCATTTTATATATGTTTTCGACGATCCTTATATCCATGAAAAGGTAATGAGAAGCTCTACCCTTTTATTATCTCATAATCGCCTTAAAATTTCAAGAATAGAAATCTAATTTCCATCAAAGTCTGAGCTGACATTTACCAAAATACCCCTTCGCTCCAAAACACAAACCAAACCCCCAGATCATCTAGATTTACATCACCATATCCAAATAGGTCCATATCTCATTTCCTCAACAGTCCTAAGCCTGATAATTCCCAATCTGTGGTCACCTCCCCGAAATAGGAAACGATTTGGAACAGGGTGTTACACTATTGCATCGAAAATTGCTAACAGGAGTTTGTTTTCTCCGTTTGTTATGCAGGCGGATTACTTTATTGATTCATCCACAATAACTATATAGTTATCAATCGTCAGTGGCTTTCCATGTTTTGTATGGTTTGATCGATAGAATAGAGTACATAACCCTTCCATGGTTTACATCCTAACTAGCATGGCATGGGGTACATGTAATATAAAACTAGTAGAATGACATACCTTTGTAGTTGCTTGGACTCCTTAAGACTTTGTGAGCCTAGCAACTCAAGTGTGATGCCACAAATGTTTCACACAACACCACAACTCTTGGAATAACTTGAGAGAAGAACACTTTGATCACAAAATTGGCTAGCCCTCCTTGTCTTGCCTTAGTCTTGTCTTATTGGCTGATTTTCCTAGCTATGGAGCTCTTTATATACTGTGCCGCATGTAGGGTTACACCATGTAAACCCTAATGTGCAAGGCTTTTCATTTTCCTCCATAATGCATGGGTTATAACCTCCATGGAGCACCCAATGGGTCCTAGCCCAATCTAGTGATTTATGAACTATAAGCCCACTATATAAGAATGAATGATTACAAATCAATCCCCATATATTTAATTAGTCTCTTTTTCATCACAAAATTAAATCCAAATTAATTCTTGATCAATAATAATTAAATAATATGATTTCATATTAATATATTAGAACTTATAATATATTAACTAATCGCAAGTGTCCTTTTTCTCATTTTGTCTATCCAACAGTTGAGATGTTGATGCAACCCAAATAGACCATGCCAAGTCGGGTCAAGTACATATTAAATATAGTTATGGACTTAGACACCTTATCCAACAGTCTCCCACTTGGATAAGTCTAATAACTATAGCTACAGGTATGACTTTAGGAACCAACAAGCAATCGTAACTCTTTCAAAGTCTCGCAGAACTGAGATGATGATGCGTCATTTTAGATAAGTAATCATCTAATCCTCTATTCTAGATATCAGCCGGACAAATACATGGAACAATGTCGTAGTTATTGTCTAGCAGTTTGTTTCCTAATTTTTGATTTGTTTGCAATAGAACTAAACTGAACACATCAATTTGATTCTCACCGGGCCCGGTACATAGCTAAAAAAAATCATCAAGGGGCCCATATATCACTTCTTATCCTCCAAGGACTAGAAGCAATAGATAAACTTCGACTCATATGCTTGTTCTACTACTTGTTGAATCATACACAAAGGCATGTGTTATAACATCGAGTTACCAATGCGTTTGGTGGTTGTCGAGGCCAACACAAATAATAACCCTAAATATTACACACTAAAATAGTGTATAGTGGTAAAGGGATCGAATCCACGGAGATTGGTTCAATTTATAACTCTACGAAAAATCTCTTTGTAAAAATACTTGTAAAATGACAATAAAAATAAAATGGGGGGTTTTGGTGTTTTGAAATACTTGAAACAAACTAGAATTAACTATGATTTAAATAGACAAATGCAACAAAAATAAGAGTTTGATGTAAAATCAATAAGGGAGAGATGGTTGACTTAAAGTTTCCTCACTTTGACTTTTGATGAACATATCATTAGAATCCAATGGTGCAATACTTTGATTTAAATCCTTAATTTGGCTATAGTAATCCAAGGAGCTTGAGATTACCTAGACTTTTCTTAATTGTTGAAATGGCTAGAGAAGCTCATAACAATTTCCTTAGTCAAAGTCACTATTTCCAAATAGCATGTAATTAGTGAAAATCAACTAGCATTAAGAACCAAAAAGTCACCAAATCCAAGAGGGGTCAAATGCTTTCACCACCATGTTGGAGGAAATGTTTTTATTATTGTGTGAAGCAAAAACAACACAAAAATCATTTGTTGCTTGCTAATTGGAGGATCCTTTACTTAATCAAGAAATTAGCCAACTAATCACCACAAACACATTTAAACTCATGAACTAAAACATACAAGTAGTGATAAGATGTTAAAACACAAAACATTCCCATAAAGATTTAAGAACATGTTCATGGATTCTTCAACATTCAACAAAAGTTCAAAGGATTAACCAAAAGTCAACCAAGATTAGTTTAGCCAAGCATGGCTAAACCCAAAGAAACAAAGTTAGAGAAAATTGTACCAAACATTAAGCAAGAATCAAGAGGTAAAAATATGATGTTCTTCAAGTGTTCTTGGCCTTCAAAAGTCTTCAAAACTCCAGAGAGAATCTCCAAAAATCGGATGTCTAAGAGTCTCCAAAAGATGGGCACCAACCTTCCTCAAATAGCTCAAAAGAAGAATTTCCGAAACTGCCCCTGCAGGAGGTTGCGCGACCCGCGTGCTGTTGCGCGGGTGGGTTGCGCGGGTGGTCCCTGAATGTAGCATCTTTGAGGTTTTGGGCCTCCATAGCTTAGCCCACTTGGCCCAGTGCGAGCCCAATCAGCTCCTAGCCCATTTTTCTTCAAGTTTTCTTCAATTTAAGCCCAATTTGGCTTCTCCAAATGATTCATAGCTCGTAAACTCGCCCGATTAATAATCTATGCATGCTTGAATACACTCCCGCATCTTGCAAATTTAAATGTTTATTTCTCTCCAAGCCTTCAAATAATCATCAAGCACGCTCCATGCATCATCTCCACAATCACCAAGCCTAACATCCTTTTTGTCTACCAAATCTCATCGCTTCCCATATGTCCCGAACACTCCCGCTCCGCTAGACCCAAAAACCTGCAATTATGCTCACAAGATTCGAAAGTACCCGAAGTAGTCATGAAATAACAAAAGGGAAAATATGCATGGAAATTATCTAAATTAAGAATGAAATATGCTAAAATAAACTATAAAAAGAAGTAAACAAAACTAACTATCAGCGTTTTCGTATAATCAATGTATAACCAACTCATAGTCAACAACTCATATCTCTAGGTTTGAAGACTTATATGATGTTACCATCTCACGATCACTCGAGATAAATTCCATGAAGTGATACAAGTGAGCATGGGTTGAATCCAATAATCAGAACTTGTGAGCACTTATGAATGTTGTAGCAACCATTTTCTATGTCTAGCACCTTAGACATCTACAAAATCAATTCATGACAGTCTTGGTTCATATCTACTTCCAACATATGACTGACTGTGGAGAGTTTGAATAAAGAAATTATTCTGGAAGTCGAAACATGCAAAATTGAAACAATAGTAAATAATTGACACAAGATAGCAACACCTTACTTATAAATAAACAACAAGTTTTATTCAATCATCAAATGTCAATTTACATTTTATAAGTTTCATAAATAGCTACCTAATCTCTAAAACTAATATCATCCAGCCCGATGCGCCTTGCGTGCTGCAAATGCTTAGCCCTACATAGTCCCTTCATGAGGGGATATGATGGGTTCTCATCTGATGATACCCTCTTTACCACGAGAAGTCCTTCTTCAATCAAATGTCTAATGAAACGATATTTTCTGTCGATGTGCCTAGATCTGTCGTGATCCCTTGGTTCCTTAGCTAAGGCAAGTGCACCCTCATTATCACAGAAAATCTCCATAGGCTCCTTAAAAGCTGGTACAAGTCCAAGGTCTCCAATGAAGTTCTTTAGCCATATAGCCTCCTTTTTCGCCTCGCTTGCTGCTATGTACTCTGATTCGCAAGTTGAATAAGCTACTGTTTCTTGCTTGGAACTTTTCGAAGTAATTGTTCCTTTAGTTAGGGAAAAGACCCAGCCCGACTGAGAGTGAAAATTCTTTACCGCAGTCCCTAGTTCGGAAGCCACAATCATTATACCCCACAACTCTCAAGCCATCACTCCCACCAAGGGTAAGGACCCAGTCCTTATTCCTCCGTAGATACTTGAGAATATTCTTTACTACAGTCTAGTCAGCCTTGCCTGGATTCCCTTGATATCTGCTGAACATGCTCAAAGCAAAGGCCACATCAGGGCGAGTACAAGTCATATCATAAATGATCCAGTCTACAGCGGAAGCATATGGTACTCGACTCATCTCAACTATCTCAGCCCCTATACTCGGGCTGTGACTCTTACTCAATTTGGCGTTACTCTGGATTGGTAAGTCACCTTTCTTGGAATCCTGCATGTTGAACCTTTTCCGCACCTTATCCAAGTAGGTTCTTTGACTAAGTCCAATTAGTCTCTTACTCCTTTCTCTCAAAATCCTTATCCCTAGGATATAGGAAGCTTCTCCAAGGTCCTTCATAGCAAAACACTTCCCAAGCCAGGATTTAACTTCCTGCAAGGTTGGGATGTCATTTCCTATGAGTAGTATGTCATCCACATACAATACCAAAGAGCTAACTATACTCCCACTAGCCTTAACATATATACACATGACTCATCTTCGCTCCTCGAAAAGCCAAACTGTTTGAATTTCTCATCGAAACAAAGATTCCATCTGTGAGATGCTTGTTTCAATCCATAGATGGATTTCTCAAGCTTACACACTCTAGTAGGGTGCTTTACATCGACAAAACCCTCTGGCTGACTCATGTAAACATCCTCGGCCAACTTTCCATTAAGGAAAGCGGTTTTGACATCCATTTGCCATATTTCATAATAATGAAATGAAACTATGGCTAGAAAAACCCTAATAGACTTAATCTTTGCTAGTGGTGAGAAGGTCTCATCATAGTTAACTCCCGGAGTTTGAGTAAAGCCCTTTTACAACCATTCACACTTTATAAGTGTGTACATTTCCATCCATGTCGGTCTCCTTCTTGAAGATCCATTTGCACCCCGCCGTCTTACGAATTGAAATATTGTCAACCAAGTTCCAAACTTAATTGTCATACATGGACTGAATCTCGTTGTCCATGGCCTCTTTCCATTTGGCAGACTCAGGGCCTGCCATAGCCTCCTTAAAGTTGTTAGGATCATCCAGATTTACCAGTGTCCTATCACTGATAAATTAATCACCTTCCGCAGTAATATGACATCCATAGTAATGCTCAGGCGGATTCCTAACTCTTGTGGAACACCTTAGAGGTACGAACTCATCAACAAGAGTTTCCTCCTCAGGTTGACTGCTAGGGTTTGAGGTTCCTTCACCACTTGACTCTTGAATTTCTTCAAGATCAATTTGCCTCCCACTGTGAAGGGCGACTTTTTCATTTTTCCAAGTAAACAAGACTCGCAACTATCATCTGACTTTAAGTTAAACGACTCCAAAACTCCATCCTTCTGGAGTTGGCATATGCGCTTCTTGTTGACATGTCCAAGACGACAATGCCACAACGATGCTTTATCCAAAATAGTGGAAGTATCGATATGTAATACATTATTTCCTAAGTTGTCTACAACCGATACAGTTTCATATACACCATTACAAGGTAATGTTTTAAAAGAAAGAACATTATTATAAAAAGCATTAATACCACCAACTTCATTATCAAATGAAAAAGTAAATCCTTGTTTGTACAGACCATGAAAGGAAATAATATTTCTCGCCATTTCAGAAGAGTAACAACACTTATTCAAATCTAACACTAACCCATTATCTAGCAACAAAGAATAAACTCCAATCTTGGTAACATGTGAAACTTTCCTATTCCCCATGATCAGGTTTATCTTTCCATGCTCCACATCCTCACTTCTTCTTAGGCCCTGCAAATCAGAACATATATGAATACCACAATATGTATCAAGAACCCAAGAAGTAGAATGTGATGAGTTATTAGACAATATAGTGTAAATACCTGCATGGGTAGGATTGACCTTCCCATCTTTAACATCTTGCAGGTACTTGGGGTAGTTTCGTTTCTAGTGCCCCTTTTCCTGACAGTAGAAGCATTAAGCTTCCTTAGGGTTGGAAGGAGTAATGGAACCATCTTTGGTTCCACTTGAAGAGGAGCCATAAAGAGACTTTCCCTTGGTACCCTTCGAAGGGGTCTTCCTCTTCTTCCCTCTACTTTGCCCGATTGCCAGAATAGGGGCGGCGGTAGGAGTAGGAGTAGTAACAACCGGTTTGCCCTTAAGACCAGTTTCAGCGGTCCTCAAAAGCCCTTGGAGTTTTCTAAGTGTGACCTCTTCCTTGTTCATGTGATATGTCATTTCAGAATTGATCATAACTAGCAGGTAAGGAGTGTAGTATGATATCAATAGCCAACTCCTTAGGGAATTTCACATTCAGCTTCAGTAAACGGTCCATGTACCTTTGCATTTTCAGCATGTGGCCCGTGATGGGTTCACCATCCTTCATTCGGGATGTTATCATGGAAGAGATGATTTCATACCTCTCTTGACAAGCAATCTGATGGTAGTGGTCCATCAAGTCCATGCGCATCTCAAAAGGGAAAAAGTCTTCATAGAACTTCTAGAGTTTAGCTTTCATTGTGGCCAACATGATACATGCCACCTTCGTAGCATCTCTCTCATGTGACCTAAAGTCGACGATCTCCTCTGGACATATTCCTTCAGGTCCTTGTCGAGGACATATTCCTTGTCCTTGTAACGAACGACCATCATGATGTTCCTGATCCAATCATTAAAGTTTGAACCATGAAGGATGAGTCTCCTACAAAGGTTCATGAGAGAGAAAGAGCTGGTAGGGTTTGAGCCCAAAGCAACATTGTTGGAAGACATTTGAAAAGAAGAAAGACAAGTTTAGATTAGATATAAAATCCTTAATAAGACACCCAAATGTAATATTAAGGAAAGGACCCAACACAATACTTTATAACTTGGAAGATGGATGCCATAATCCAAGTTATAAAATATTTGAAGGTAGGTGAATGAAGATTCACCAATTTCCACCATGAAAAACGAAATAAATTATTAGGTTTTAATTGGATTGAAACTCCTAGATTCTTTTGAGATTCATTGAAATTTTCAATGGCATGTTTAAATCTCGATTGTGCCCTCTCAAGTTTATGACTGGGATACTGAGGATCACAAACAAGGTGTGAATAACCATGCAAATTTACTGGGTACCCTTAATGTTTATCACCTAATCAATGTTTCGGTTACCCACGCGCGCTCCACCGATCTATGATAAATATTAAGTCACCCTTTTCCACTTTAACTAGTCCATGTTAGTGTATTGGTCACCCACACACGCTCCACCAACGACTTGGTAAGGTAGAAAGTGTAATTTCATGGGTTAGCACCAATTTCACATTTTCCTAAAGTAACTAAGATTGGGAATTTAAAAAAGGTTTAGTTACTTTATGTTTTTCATTATACCTTTAATGAGGATTATAGTCGTTGTCCTACCCATTCGGTTAATAATCCTCCACCAGTCAAGGAAGCGGTGGGTGAGAGTGGACACCCATTAAGCTGCCACTTTATAGGCGACAACCTTATACCCCCCATATAGACCAACTTCGTGAATGAGGCTTGCTAATGGTAAGACTGACTTGCTCTTATACATATATATATATATATATATATATATATATATATATATATATATATATATATATTATTAACTTATAATATTCTAAAGGGTTGAATTTTAACTTTTAAAACTATAAGGTATGGAATTAAAGTTTTCTAAAGTGACTTTACAAATTCCAAAACTTGAGGGAATGTTTTGAAACTATTCAAAACCTTTCATATTCATAACTTATGGGTTTAATGGTTTATTAAAATGAACACTCTTCATTTTATGTAACCTTTGTCTCTTTAATGACAATTTTAAAGAAGTGACTTTTGGTAATCCATAACTTAAGGACAAATTATGGACTCCATCAATGACATTTAGATCAATAATTCCACTAACAAACAATTTGCAAATAATTCCTATGATCTTCTAAAACTCATAAGTATGAACATTCATATCAACAATTTCAAGAATCATATAAACACATATAAAAACTTGAAATTTTGCTAATAACCATTGAAATGGATTAACATAGTCATTACACCATCAAAAACAGGTTTTATATGTGCAAAACAGTTTAGGGTAATGTTTCTAGCCCATTTCCATCAGCAAAACTCGAAATTTTGCACACAGGGGCTCCTACTCGTCGAGTGCAAGAACCTACTCGACGAGTAGGATGCATTTTGCCATGCACTCGTCGAGTCCCCCTATGGACTCGCTGAGTTCACTGTCCAGATTGCAGAATTCTTGACTTTTTCAAGCAGTTTGCATCAAATACAAAGTAAACAAGCCTAGGCTCTGATACCACTAATGGAATTTGAGCATTCTAATACTCCTTTGGTGTACAAGCAACCCTAGAAACCTTGGATCTATATTTTCTCTAATATTCATGCAAATAAGAATTTTCCAAGGTTTACATCCAAACTAGCATGTCATGTGGTACATGTAATATAAAACTAGTAGAATGACATACCTTTTTAGTTGCTTGTATTCCTTAAGACTTTGTGAGCATAGCACCTCAAGTGTGATGCCTCAAATGTTTCACACAAGACCACAAATCTTGGAATAACTTGAGAGAAGAACACTTTGATGACAAAATCGGCTAGCCGTCCTTGTCTTGCCTTAGTCTTGTCTTAGTTGCCGATTTTGCTAGCTATGGAGCTCTTTATATAGTGTGCCACGTGTAGGGTTAGACCATGTAAACCCTAGTGTGCATGGTCATTCATCTACCTCCATGATCCATGGGTTATAACATCCATGGAGCATCCATGGAGCACCCAATGGGTCCTAGCCCAATCTAGTGAATCATGAACTATAAGCCCACTATATAAGAATGAATGATTACAAAACAATCCTCATATATTTAATTAGTCTCTTTTTTATCACAAAATTAATTCCAAATTAATTCTTGGTCAACACTAATTAAATAATATGATTTCATATTAATATATTAGAACTTATAATATATTAACAAATCGTAAGTGTCCTTTTTCTCATTTTGTCTATCCAACAGTTGAGATGTCGATGCAACCCAAATGGACCATGCCAAGTCGGGTCAAGTACATACTAAATATTAGTTATGGACTTAGACACCTTATCCAACAATTTTATGGTAACTGTGAGTGTAAAAACAATAAATTTTTTTGGATTTTTTTTTAATGTAAATAGCTAGTACTTTGTAAACTAATGCAGCTAAATATCTTATTGTAGTAAAAATGCATGTGTTTTAATTTTTTGATGGTGTTTATATACTTATTGAACGTTTAACAAATCATAAGTTAAAGGTGATCACTTAAAATAACAATTGGGAAATGAATTCTCACAATTATAATGGTTAATTTATTATTTGACTTCAAGCTAGGGTGTTTGGTATTTCATTTAAAACCAACTTATTAACTTAACGCTTTTTGGAAGGTCAATAAGTAAAAAAAAACATGCTGTCAATATGAAAAGGACTTTTAAAATAACATTTAATTAACCCTTCAAGAATAAGATTTCAATAAGTTAAGATTTCTAACTTTTCAAAACTCCTTATAAATTTTTTCTTTGTAAAAGAGCAATACCCCTTAAAACATGTATAAAACAAAGACAAACAGTTTATCAAAATCAATTTGTTGACTTATTGGATTTGGATAGTTTGAACCGGTTCATTGGACTTTGATAGCTGGATTTCACCTAGCTCATTAAGGTACATATCAAATAAAAAAGTCGTTATAATAGATGACATTTGGCCACCTTTTTTGGCCATTGCACGACTTATGAAGGGTTTTTTCATGTTACAAATTTCAATATAAGATTTAATCACTTCAAATGAAACTTCAACGCCTTATGTCTCGCATAATAACCAATACAAGGTAAAGGTACACATAAAATAACAAAACTCATTAGTAAAGAGGACAATTAGCACAAGCATCATCAATGTCATGAAAGCAGCCATGTTAATTACTTTATGACCTTTAGTGATGAAAACAACCATGTTAATTACTTTATGACCTTTAGTGATGATAAATATAAAAACCGAGACTACCTAGTTTTCAAAAACCGATGATATAGCCTAGTTTTGGACTAGTGCAACTAATCATTCAGATAAGCACAAGCCTAATCAATGTCGTATAAAACAGAATCACATGAACTTGAAAAAAAATATTAAGTGATATTAGGAGATTACATACCTTCTCAGTAATTAGGGACTTTAAGTGGTTTCTATGAAGCACAAACCTTCAATATTCTATATTCCATCTTCACTTCCGCCTACGTTATCTAACCCAAACTCATCACTTTTCACAAACTCCTCATCGCCATAAAATCCATCAATTTCAATCCCAAATTGCCTTGTGAACATAGAACCATGTGTTGGATGGCACATCTCTTTGTCATCTGATCCAGATGACCAGATTTGATATGTTCCTTCATCTTCATTCACATTCTTTGCAAACGAAGAAAGATTCTTAGACATTGCCCCTAATTCTTTGATTTTCATGGCATAGTAAGCTTCATCTTTCACTTTCTCTTACTTCTCCACCTTTTTCTTCAACATGAAATCTCTTGTTGAATGCTTTTTGCCATTGCAATAATTGCAATCATAGCCAGAATCACCAACTGCCACACCCCCGAACCAGACGGCAGAAACGTCCGAGGGCTTGTGCGTGACTTCATCTTGTAATATCATCACAATGTATATAATTGAAACAAGACAACACCATCATCATACATATCAAAATACAACCATCATTGTTTACATCAAGTATAGTATCATAGATTACAATGGCAAAATATTCAATGTAGGATGATAACAATATACGACAAATTCCACATGCTCTTGTTGACGTTTCCGCTTAACGATTCCCTGAGAATACAAGTTATTTTGAAAATGTCAACAAATATAATGTTGGTGAGCTCATAAGCATGTTTGAATGAAAAGTTTTGTATTGTTCGTAAAACACCAGAAAATCCGATATTTCCTGAAAAATGGTTTGAAAGTGATGTGTCAAAATCAAGTATTAATGCATGTGTGTTTTATGTTTTTGGAATGTATATAAAAGTGTATTCCGAAAAAAGATTATGTATTTCCTGTTGTAAGTAGGAGGTATTGTTTAACTCTATATTTCCCCAGAAAATCCGATATTTTCTGTTGATAAAAGTGTCATGGTCTCAACCCTAAGACCGAATATCAGTGTATGTATGTTTTCGTATCAACAAGATTTTATGTGTTCCATACAATTATGTTGGGGAGAATCTCTATGTGAGTCGTTTTAACCATAGTTGATTATGACGAATTTTCCTGTCGTGGCGTTTTTCAGGCGCAAGCTTGTTTAAGGTAAGATTCGTCACCCTAGACTGGCCTAGTCTAACTGTAGCGAACAGCTCAGGTGTGGGGTGTCATCCCGTATACATCTATAGAAAAACTCTCGCTCTCCCTCTAGGAGACTCTGGTTATAACTATAGGCTACGATTGTACACTCAAAAGGTGTCAACAAACATGTCTCACTAGATTCATAACTGATTTTACGTGAATATGGTATTCATGTTATGTATAATGTTTTTCCGTGTACGTTTTATGTTTGAAAAGTCCAACGAGTTCGTATGTGAACGTACGATGCCCAACAGACATGTAGGAGGACCATTAAGGCCCAATAAACATGTAATGTATAGTCTAGGCCCAACAAGCATGTAAATGGGCCACAAAGGCCCAATAAACATGTGATGTACATTCCAGACCCAATAAGCTTGTAAATGGACCCTTAAGGCCCACATGTAAGGTAAGTATTAGGCCCAATAAACATGTAATTAATGTATTTAGTTCTTTTGTTATTATGTTGTTTGTTTTTGTTTGATTATTTACCAAAATAACATAAAAAGCCTAATTTTTGTAATACTGATATTTTTGGCCCATTAAGCCGAAAGTTTACAAATTAGGCATGTATTTAGTAAGCTTGGCACTTTTGGTCCATTAACATCAAAAGTTTACATTTAAGGATTTATCTAAATAAATGACATTTTAGCCCTCTTTGATTAAAAATAACAGTTTTGGCCCAATATTATGAAAATTGACATCTTCAGCCTAATTGTATATAAGTTGACATTTTTGGTCCAAGTATATATAAATTGATGTTATCGGCCCATATTATAAAAATTTAAATTTTCGGCCTATTTATATATATAATTTACATTTTCAGCCCTTTTTAGATAAAAATGACATTTTTGGCCGAAGTTTTGTAAAAATAACATTTTAGGCCCAAATCCATATAAAGTGACATTTTCAGCCCATAAAACTGTAAATTTACATTTTTGGCTCAAATTTGTGTTAAATGACAATTTAATCCATAAAAATCAAAAATTTACAAATTAAGCCCAAAGAAACCGTTCCGGCCCACATTAAGGCCTGTTATACAAAATTTTAACACTTTTAGCCCTTTTTAAACTATGATTATCATAAAGAACTATATATATATATATATATATATATATATATATATATATGACTCTTTTAGTCCATGTAAAATCGTAAGTATCATAGCACTCCATTATTCTTGTTTATTTGTCAAAAATGGTCCCTTTACAAGATTTTGTTTAGTTTTTCAACATCCTTAACATGTTTAACACTTTCATCTTTATTGTTAGTTGCATAAAGTGTTTTAGTTTACAAATATTGTCGAGATTTGATAGGATTTTCGAGATCTATGAAGTTCTTCACATAAGCACAACATATAACTTAGAAAACACAAATAAACATGCACACATACATAGATCTAACACATAAGAAACGTGTATCCTCCTCTAAAACATAACCGAAAAAAGGGGTATGAACTCACATTGCTTTGATGTTTTCGTTTTTTTAGTGATGAGATGAGGAGATCTCAGCCCTAGGTGTGTTCTTGAGATGATTTTCGAGCTCTAAGGTGTTCTAAGAGCATAGATCATAAAATAATGTGGGTTAAAAAGAGATTTAAGGTGTAAACTTGAAGTTAAACTATGGAGTCTAACCAAAAACTTACCAAAAGTGATGGGTTTGTGAAGAGATCTTGGTGTGTCCTTGAAGTTCTTCGAAAACTAGAAGGATGGAAAGGGAGAGTTTCTAGTGCTAGAGACGAAAAAGAGTGAGTTCTTGAGTTTGAAGATGCAAAGTGAGGGTGAGGATGAAGGCCTTATGGTCATGTGTTAAAATGAATAGAGAAGAGAGAGGGAAAAAGTTGAGGTGATGTTGCATGGGTGCTTGATAACTCCTTGTTATTTGGTGTGTTAACGCATGGAATTCCACCACGCAAAGATTAGGTGGCTCTTGAAAGTTTAATCTTCTTTTTTTAATTGGGCCTAGAATGGGCTAGGAGAAAAGGAAATGAGCTAGTTTGGCCCTCTTTTGTCTTATTTCGAGTTTATGGGGCCCAAAATAATTATTTTTCGGCCTATTAGCCTTTATGAGAGTTCACGGCCCAAAGAAACCCAATAATGTGGTTTACAATCCATTATGACTACTGAAACTAGTTAGGACCCATTAAAAATAAGATGGATTATTCTAGGCCCATATGACCCAAAATAACCTAATTTCATGGATGTGAGTCTAATTAGAGCACGAATAGGGTTCCTAGACCCAAAGTAGTCAAATTGAAAGTTTATTGGTCCATTAGGCCTAATAAGAGAGCCCTAGTCCATATTAACTTGAATCGGGATTTCTAGGGTTTTCAACCCATAGTTGACTATATGAAACGTATTGTATTAGATTTTGAACTTAAATCAAGAGTTTGGATTCAAATGGATGGTTTCATGTTAGCATATAGCATGATATTCACTTAGAATACAAGTCTTACAGTAGTTGTCGTTTACATGAAAACATAATTTCCTAGCTGAAAACGCTAGTTGTGACATCATCCCCCGTTAGAGGGAATTTCGTCCCGAAATTCTTTCGAGAGATAGGATCATGAATGAGAGAATAGGTGAGGGTACTTCTGCTTCATCTGGTCTTCGCGTTCCCATGCGAATTCTAGGCCACGCTTGGCGTTCCATCGAACCTTCACAATCGGAATGTGGCTCTGCTTCGTACGCTTCACTTCCTTATCCATTATCTCGACTAGTACTTCGACAAATAGGAGATTCGCATTTATTTCGATCTCTTCTAAAGGAATGACAAGATTTTCATCTGATAAGCACTTTTTCAAATTCAAGACGTGGAACATGGGGTGTATGTTGCTGAGCTCTGAAGGCAGCTGCAACTTATAAGCTATCGGACCAATTTGGTCCAAGATCTCGAACGGTCCGATATATTACAGGTTTAGTTTTCCCCGTTTCCCAAAATGGATCATTCCTTTCCAGGGAGAGACTTTCAATAGCACCCTATCTCTGATTTGGAATTTTAGTGGCTTTCGTTGTTTGTCAGCATAGCTCTTTTTTCGGTCTCACGATGCTTGATGTCGGGCTTTGATTTGAATTATCTTTTCGGTCGTTTGTCGGATGATTTCTGGCCATGTGAGAGTTTTGTTTGGTGATTGTCATTTTGCTAGTTGGGTGTCACCCACCTCAGCCCAGCATAGAGGTGATATACATTTGCGACCATATAAAGCCTCAAAAGGAGCAACCTTGATGCTCGTGTGATAAATGTTGTTGTATGAGAATTCAACCAATGGCAAGTTCCCATGACTTGCCGAAATCAATCACACAGGCTCGGAGCATGTCTTCGAGTGTTTGGATGGTTCGTTCGCTTTGGCCATTGGTTTGAGGGTGGTAAGCAGTGCTCATGTCTAGTTGTGTTCCAATTGCCTTCTGAAGTGTCTGCCAAGATCGTGAAGTATATCTACTATCTCGATTCGAGATAATAGACACCGGCACCCCACGAAGTCTTACGACCTCTTTGATGTAGACCTGTGTTAGTCTTTCCATCTTGTAAGATTCTTTTATTGGCAAGAAATGAGCGGATTTAGTTAACCTATCGACGATTACCCAGATAGCATCTAATCCGTCTTCCGTCTTAGGTAATTTGGTTAAGTCCACAGTAATCCTTTCCCATTTCCACTCTGGTATTACTGTCTGTTGCAATAGTCTCGAGGGCTTTTGATATTCCAGTTTCACCTTGATGCAAGTGAGACACTTGCCCACATAAGTGGTGATTACTGCCTTCATATTTCGCCACCAATAGTGTTGCTTAATGTCCCGATACATCTTATCCAAACCTGGATGGATGGAATATGTCGTCTTGTGGGCTTCGTTCATGATCACTTCTCTGAATCCCCCAATTTTAGGGACCCAGACTCTATTCATGAAGCAGGAAACTTCGTCCTCCTTGGCTTCAAAGTTTTTATCCATCCCACATAGTGTTTCATGTGCGATGTTCTCCAACTTCAATGCATCGGTTTGTGCTTCCTTGATCTGCGAGGTTAGGTGAGATTGGATGGTTATCGATAAAGTTTTCACCCGGCGACCTGAGTATTCTTTTTTGCACAGGGCATCGGCTACCATGTTAGCCTTGGCTGGGTGGTACTTGATCTCGCACTCGTAATCATTTAGCAGCTCAACCCATCTTCGCTGCCCCATGTTTAGCTCTTTTTGGTTTAGAATGTGCCGGACGCTTTTGTGATCGGTGAAGATGGTGCACTTTGTACCGTAGAGGTAGTGCCTCTAAATCATTAGGGCAAAGACCACAACTCCCAGCTCGAGATAATGTGTAGTGTAATTTACTTTTTGTGTCTTTAGTTGCCTGGATGCGTAAGCTATCACCTTTCCACACTGCATGAGGACACAACCTAACCCTTGATTCGAAGCATCACAGTAGACTATGAAATCTTCGGTACCCTCCAGTAAGGATAGCACTAGTGTCCTACAGAGGGCTTGCTTCAATGTTTGGAAGGCGGCTTATTGCTTCTCTGTCCAGTTGGAGGGCACATACTTTTGAGTCAATGTGGTAGGGGGTTTGGCTATCTTGGAATAATTCCGGATAAACCTTCGGTAGTAGCTTGCAAGACCCAAGAATTGATGGATTTCTATTGGTTTTTTCGGAATCGCCCAGCCTTCAATAGCTTTGATCTTTGAAGGATCTACATGAATCCGTTCCTTGCTGACTACATGACCCAAGAAGTTTACACTGTGGAACAAGAACTTGCATTTGGAGAGCTTCACATACAATCATTCATCTATCAGGGTTTCCAAGATTTGATGGAGGTGTTGACCATGCTCTTCTTTTCTTCGTGAGTAGATAAGAATATCGTCGATGAATACAATGATGAATTTATCAAGGAATGGGCAGCAGACTCGATTCATGAGGTCCATAAATGCAGCGGGGGCATTTAGTAGACCGAAGGGCATCACAAAAAATTCGTAATGACCGTATCAAGTTCGAAAGGAAGTGTTTGGAATGTCCTCTTCCCGAACTCGGAGTTGATGCTAACCGGATCTCATATCTATTTTTGAAAAATAACTAGCACCTTGAAGCTGGTCAAATAGATCGTCAATCTGCGGAAGTGGGTATCGATTTTTGACAGTGAGCTTGTTTAATTGTCTATAGTCGATGCACATTCTGAAGGATCCTTCCTTTTTTCATGAAAAACAAGACCGGAGCACCCCAAGGTGAAAAGCTTGGTCGGATGAATCCTTTGCTCAACAGCTCACTCAGTTGGCTGGATAATTCTTGCATTTTGGCAGGAACTAACATGTAGGGCGATTTGGCAATTGATGTGGCTTCTGGTATTAGGTCGATTTGGAATTCGACCTATCTTTCTGGGGGTATTCCCGGAAGATCTTCTAGAAATACATCTGGGAAATCACATGCCACTAAAATGTCTTGAATGGTTGCTTCTCCTTAGGTCTTATCCACAACATGAGCGACAAATGTGTAGTTCTTCTTGTGTAGGAACTTTTGTGCCTTGATGCACGAGATAAGGCGAAGATTGGCACCAGGTTTATCACCATAGATTATTAGGGTTTCATGATTGGGAAGATGAAGGCGAACGACCTTCTCGCGCCACATAATATCAGCATGGTGGGGGCTTAACCAATCCATGTCGATTATCACATCAAAACTCCTAATATTTACTGGCATCAAATCTATTTGAAAAGAGTGATTGTTTAGTGTTAATGTGCACCCTACATAGACATCTTTGGTTGTTTCAGATTTCCCATTAGCCATTTCCACTGTGAAGGATTCATTGAGCTTCTGGAGTTGTTGATTTAGTAAGTGTTTGAATTTATTACTAATGAAGCTTCGCTCCGCCCCATTATCGAATAAGATGCATGCGTATGTGTTGTTAATTAGGAACATACCAGCAACAACTGTTAGGTCCTGAACTGCTTCACCTTGACCCAGTGCCAATACCCTTCCTGATATTCCTACCCCATGGTTGTTTGCTTTGGGGCAATCGCGCTTGAAATGACCGGTTCCACCACATCCATAACAGGTGTAACTGGCCCCAACATTGTTGTTGTTGTTACTATTGGTGCAATTGTTGTTGATGTGGTTGTGGTTCGACTGTTGGTTCTATTGAGGCTGAGTTCTTTAGTATCTTGCAGTGTGACCCTTTCAGTTGCAACTTGTGCAATGCATCTCTCTGCATTCTCTGTGATGTTGGAAATTGCATTTGTTGCACATGGGTAGGGTTCCTGAGTATTGTTTGGGAGCATTTGGTGTGGATGAGGCTGGAGCGTGTGGTGTTATGGTAGGTTGAGTAGCAACATAGACTTCCACTGTTTGTTGCTTCTTTGATGACTCTGAGTTTTCTCACCCCTTTCGCTTGATGTTCTTACCCTTCTTGTTTTCATCTTCCCTTTTAACTTCAGCCTCCCCTACTTTGGCACCCTTTTTGTTGCCATGGTCGTATAGTTTCTTGGCTAGTCATTTTGCATTGCCATACATGGTGCTGACGAAGAGGTAGATGCGCCTTGAAGTCTAGCCAGGTGGTACTCGGCGGCCCGTAGTCGGGCTTCCAATGCTGCCTGGCGCGCCTGGTAGTCCCTGACTACCTCATGTGTCATCCTCTCCGCACGCTCAACTGCGCCTCTCATTGCGACCATCTGACCAGCGGTTGCCTGCTCTTGCTCGCTGATATTGCGTGTCCTCCTTACTATCACAGGCAATGCTCGGTCGGCGGGTCCACCATGACTCAATTTGTAGTAGTCCCGGTTCATACCAATTGGGGGTCGCACCCATTGTTGGGGGCTCCATCTCTAGATGTCGTTTGCCCAAGGGGGCGTAGGGGCATTGGGGCACATCTTGTATGGGGGCACCCTGGTCTTGTACGGCGGATTTATGACTTCAGACCCCGTTTCCGAGTCATCTTCGTCAATGCCCACTGCCTCCTCCTCGTCTGAGTCGGCTACCGGTTCTCCGATCATTCCATAGGCTCTTCTTCTGGTTCTTCCTCGGGTTCTGCTTCGGGTTCTAACCATCCGTCGTTTCCTTGATTGGAGAAATAGGGATCTCCAGGGTGATGAAATCCAGCCATCGTGTCTACACCAGAGGTGAGAGACGCCGTAAAAAGGGTATGCATATAATATTTCCAAAAATACTCCTATATTTTTTTTATTTAAGTTTGAGTTCCTTAGAAGTTTTGGATACGAGGTAAGCTTCTAGATCCATTTCCCGCCATGATTACTCCCGAGCACATGTTGGTTATATTATGAATAAGTATAGTTGAGCAGGCTATATTTATCCCCAATATGACTACATAACTGTCCGGGTTTAATCACAATGTTCAATTTCCTCCAGAGGCTTTTAGTGTTATAGTTTTAATTGTATACCTAGGTATCGTTTTATCAGAGTGTTTTTAGTCCCATTGTATTTATAGTTGCATATCATGTATGATTAGATATGTCAGTTCACTATAAACAATGCTCTGATACCAATCTGTCACACCGCCGAACCAGACGACGGAAACATCTGGGGGCTTGTGCGTGACTTCATCTTGTAATATCATCACAATGTATATAATTAAAACAAGACAACACCATCATCATACATATCAAAATACATCAATCATTGTTTACATCAAGTATAGTATCATAGATTACAATGGCAAAATATTCAACGTAGGATGATAACAATATACGACAAATTCCACATGCTCTTGTAGACCTTTCCGCTTAACGATTCCCTGAGAATACAAGTTATTTTGAAAATGTCAACAAATATAATGTTCGTGAGCTCATAAGCATGTTTGAATGAAAAGTTTTGTATTGTTCGTAAAACACCAGAAAATCCGATATTTCCTGAAAAATGGTTTGAAAGAGATGTGTCAAAATCAAGTATTAATGCATGTGTGTTTTCTGTTTTTGGAATGTATATAAAAATGTATTCCGAAAAAAGATTATGTATTTCCTGTTGTAAGTAGGAGGTATTGTTTAACTCTATATTTCCCCAGAAAATCCGATATTTTCTGTTGATAAAAGTGTCATGGTCTCAACCCTAAGACCGAATATCAGTGTATGTATGTTTTCGTATCAACAAGATTTTATGTGTTCCATACAATTATGTTAGGGAGAATCTCTATGTGAGTCGTTTTAACCATAGTTGATTATGACGAATTTTCCTGTCATGGCGTTTCTCAGGCGCAAGCTTGTTTAAGGTAAGGTTCGTCACCCTAGACTGGCCTAGTTTAACTGTAGTGAACAGCTCAGGTGTGGGGTGTCATCCCGTATAGATCTATACACAAACTCTCGCTCTCCCTCTAGGAGACTCTGGTTTTAACTATAGGCTACGATTGTACACTCAAAAGGTGTCAACCAACATGTCTCACTAGATTACTAACTGAGTTTACGCGAATATGGTATTGATGTGATGCATAATGTTTTTCTGTGTACGTTTTATGTTTGAAAAGTCCAACGAGTATGTATGTGAATGTACGATGCCCAACAGACATGTAGGAGGACCATTAAGGACCAATAAACATGTAATGTATAGTCTAGGCCCGGTAAGCATGTACATGGGCCACAAAGGCCCAATAAACATGTGTTGTACATTCTAGACCCAATAAGCTTGTAAATGGACCCTTAAGGCCCAATAAACATGTAAGGTAAGTATTAGGCCCAATAAACATGTAATCAATGTATTTAGTTCATTTGTTATTACATTGTTTGTTTTTGTTCGATTGTTTACCAAAATAACATAAAAAGCCTAATTTTTGTAATAGTGATATTTTTGGCCCATTAAGCCGAAAGTTTTCAATTTGGGCACATTTTTAGTAAGGTTGGCACTTTAGGTCCCTTAAGATCAAAAGTTTACATTTAAGGGATTATCTAAATAAAATGACATTTTAGCCGTCTTTGATAAAAAATAACATTTTTGGCCCAATATCATGAAAATTGACATCTAAAGCCTAATTCTATATAAGTTGACATTTTTGGCCCAAGTATATATAAATTGATGTTTTCTGCCCATATTATAAAAATTTACATTTTTGGCCTATTTATATATATAATTTACATTTTCAGCCCTTTTGGATAAAAATGACATTTTTGGCCCAAGTTTTGTAAAAATAACATTTTAAGCCCAAAGAAACCGTTGAGGCCCTCATTAAGGCCCGTTATACGACATTGTAACACTTTTGTCCCTTTTTAAACTATGATTATCATAAAGAACCATATATATATATATATATATATATATATATATATATATATATATATATATATATATATGACTCTTTTAGGTCATGCAAAACCAGAAGTATCATAACACTCAATTCTTTTTGTTTATTTGTCAAAAATGGTCCCTTTACAAGATTTTGTTTAATTTTTCAACATCCTTAACATGTTTAACACTTTCATCTTTATGGTAAGTTGCATAAAGTGTTTTAGTTTACAAATATTGTAGAGATTTGAAAGGATTTTTGAGATCTATGAAGTTCTTCACATAAGCACAACATATAACTTAGAAAACACACATAAACATGCACAAATACATATATCTAGCACATAAGCAACTTCTATCCTCCCCCAAAACATAGTAAAACCGAAAAAAGGGGTACGAACTCACATTGCTTTGATGTTTTCGGTTTTTTGGTGATGAGATGAGGAGATCTCGGCCCTAGGTGTGTTCTTGAGATAATTTTCGAGCTCTTAGGTGTTCTAAGAGCATAGATCATAAAATAATGTGGGTTAACAAGAGATTTAAGGTGTAAACTTGAAGTTAAACTATGGAGTCTAACCAAAAATTTTCCAAAAGTGATGGTTTTAATGAAGAGATCTTGGTCTGTCCTTGAAGTTCTTTGAAAACTAGAAGGGTGGAAGGGGAGGGTTTCTAGTGCTAGAGAGGAAAACGAGAGAATTCTTGAGTTTGAAGATGCAGAGTGAGGGTGGGGATGAAGGCCTTATGGTCGTGAGTTAAAATGAAGAGAGAAGAGAGAGGGAAAAGGTTGAAGTGATGTTGCATGGGTGCATGAGACCTCCTTCTAATTTGGTGTATTATAGCATGGAATTCCACTATGTAGAGATTAGGTGGCACTTGAAAGTTTAATCTTTTTTTTTAATTGGGCCAAGAATGGGCTAGGAGAAAAGGAAATGAGCTAGTTTGGCCCTCTCTTGTCTAATTTCGAGTTTATGGGGCACAAAATAATTATTTTTCGGCCTATTGGCCTTTATGAGAGTTCACGGCCCAAAGAAGCCTAATAATGTGGTTTACGGCTCATTAGGGCTATTGAAACTGGTTATGGCCCATTAAAAATAAGATGGATTATTCTAGGCCCATATGACCCAAAATA
Source organism: Lactuca sativa (assembly GCF_002870075.4). Lineage (NCBI taxonomy): Eukaryota > Viridiplantae > Streptophyta > Magnoliopsida > Asterales > Asteraceae > Lactuca > Lactuca sativa. The sequence goes on from NC_056623.2 coordinate 173,076,576, forward strand.
CCCTAATTTCATGGATATGGGTCCAATTTGATCCCGAATAGGGTTCCTAGACCCAAATTAGTCAAATTGAAAGTTTATTGGTCCATTAGGCCCAATAAGAGAACCCTAGTCCATATTAACTTGAACTGGGATTTCTAGGGTTTTCAACCTATAGTTGACTATATGAAACGTATTGTATTAGATTTTGAACTTAAATCAAGAGTTTGGATTCAAATGGATGGTTTCATGTTAGCATATAATATGATATTCACTTAGAATACAAGTTTTACAAGAGTCGCCATTTACATGAAAACAGAATTTCCTAGCTGAAAATGCTAGTTGTGACACCAACTAACTTCTTTTCAACCTTCTTCTCAGTAGAACCACCTTGTTTATTGTTATTGGTTTTGAATTTTTCCTTGATAGGATTCTATTAATGTTTTTTGACATTATTGTTGAAATAGAAACCAATAGCCTCATCAACAAAATTTACAATCAATCCTTCTTCATTGCCATCGTATTTGACTTCAGAACTTGCTTCATTGAAATTGGTTTTGGAAACAAGAGCTAATGGACCACCAAAATTAACTTTTTCCTTATTGTATGCTATTTCTTTCACATCTGCTTCATGTGCTTTCAATATGTTGTAAAGATTTTATAAAGAGTAGAAATCAAAGTTTTCTTGAGTACTTATCATAAGAAAAATATTCTTCCATTCCTTTGTTAAACTTTAAATGGATTTACTGTTGAATTCGAGAACCGGTTGAACAACATTGTACCTTCAACATTTGTAAATCATATTCTGTCATTGTAGAATTTGATTGACTCCGATTCCTTCTTCTTGATTTCAGATAATTCAGACAAATATTGAGTCATGAAACTCGTCTTCGTTCACTCATTACCATAAAAATTTTCCATCAGTGTGTTCAAAATTTCTTGATTATTCTTATAACCCCTAACATAGTTATAAACAACTGGAGGCAAACCACCTGTCAATTCATGAAGGCATCACTTGTCATTCGCTCCTTTCTTCAAACTTATCACAGTCATGTTCCGGTCCTTAGCAATTGTACCAATAGATTCAACTACATTTGCACAGAATAGACCATCTCTGATTGGATGTAATAGATCATCATGTATCCTATATAGGTAATCATTTATTCGAACAATCCATTGATCACAATCCCCCTCGTAAGCAACATTGGGGTTTTTATTGAATAATCGAGAAGATATTCATAATTCATCATTGTATTAACATTCATGTTGATGCGAAACCGAAGGATAGTGTGAAATTCGAGTCACCCATGTTGGATGCGGACATGAATGCTATGTTGGATGTGAACAGTCATTGCGACTGGATGCTACTGGGTGCAAGCTGTTTCAAACCATGGTGCGTCAGGAACCATTGGATGTTCATTGTGATTTGACTATCGGTACATTGGGGAATTTTATTCCTGTGACTGGATGTGAATGGGAATCACATTGTGAATGACACATTAGATGCAAATGACATTAGAAGGCTGAAGACATTATTTTTCACTAAATCCTTTTTAAGGATCGTTTAATTAGTTAGATTATTAGCTTCATTTCAGTTACATTTGTAAGGCTATATAAAGGCATGTTGATGATCAATTGGCCATCATTCGATTTTGAAGCAATAAAACATTTGAACTTGTGTTCATTCTATCCGAGTTGTGGCTACAATTCAAAAGCAAGTATTTGTTAGGACACGTCTCCTAATTCTGATCTTGAACTCAAACCAATAGATCTTGGTTTGTTTTCATGGAAGATTATAAATCTAGTTTGAACTTTAAAATCTACCCTTTCTTGTTACTTGTTCTTGTCTTGATTCAAGACCTCTTTTGTTGCGCTATAAGAGTCTTGTTTGAGGTCCAAATACGCATCAATTGTGGTATTAGAGCCCCAAGTTCCTACAGAGTATTGTTGCTTCCAACTGCTATTCCCGTTCAAATAAAAGTTTCCGTCAAGCATTCTCAATAAGTCAGTCATGATGAATTGGTAAGCTCCTAAGTTTCTCAATAATCTTTGAGAAACTTTAAGGAATATTGTTGAGGAGCAACCAAACCGAAGATTTCCAAGGAAAAAAGTACACTGTCCTATGAGTATAAGGTGAACTAATTACTAGAATTCGCTGGAGGAACCGACCCATAACGGTATCTGGATTGAGAGAAAAAATTGATCGCATGTTCAAGTTCAAGGCCATGGATGATGAGAGTAGTTGCATGTATTCAATTATGATATTAAGTGGAGGAGCCTCATTTTGGTTTGAAGGAATGAAAGCTAAGAGGGTCTGGGAAGGAAAGGAAAAGATAACGTCATTAGAGACATTAAAGAGAAAGCTCTGGAAAAGATACGTCCCGGCTAACTATATGATCATCACCTATAGGAAGATCACTGATTTAAAACATGGGAAGCTAAGTGTTGGGGAGTATATTGATGAATTCAAAATAATTTCATTGATGTTGGATATTAAAGAGATCGAGGAATAGAATATGGCTCATTTTTTTGAGGGGCCTTAAGTACAGCATCGTACATACGGAAGAAGTTTACCCCTATGCCGATTGTGAGACACTATGTAACTTGTGTTTGAAGGTAGGATCATAAGGAAAAACGAGGTATGGATCTAGTTCAAGTTCTGAATTTGTGAAACCCAAAGTCAATGTGAAAAAGAAGGTAGTCGCGACACCAGGTCCTACTATTGCTAGTAGTTCCAATGCGAATCCAAAAGAAAGTGATGCAAACAAAGAAGTTATTCTTTCCAAAGTTTGTTATTTCAAGAGTCAGGGGCTCAGACACTATCAAAGTGCTTGCCCAAACTAGAGAATTGAGACTTTAGAGAGAAGCCATGGAAGCCTGTAATGAGTTGCTAGAAAGAGATGAAAGGTTGGGTGGAACATTCATGTTTGACGAGTCGAATGAAATAGAGGAGGAGGAAGAGACATATGAGCCACCAAGCTATGACACCACTTTAGTGCTTCGCACTTTCCACACACAAGCTGTACAAGTCGATTCTGATCAACGAGATAAAATTTTCCATACGAAGTGCTTGGTGATGAAGAAAGGATGCAGTGTGATACTTGATGGAGGTAGTTGCACCAATGTGGCATCAAGTGAAATGGTGTTTGTAACAGCTGGTTCTTGGTACGCATTTAAATTATAATTTATTCATTTTTGTACTGCAACTCGACAAGTTGGGAGCCCTAAACACATCGAGTAGAAACCAGAATGGATTTGGGTTTTAAGTAAACTACTCGACGAGTTGAGAGCCCTCAACCCGACGACTAGGGATGCTAGAATGAAACCCTAATTTTGGGGTTTTGCACCTTATTTAAGCATCCTAATCCCCACTTGCTGGCCTCATTTCCAGCCTCCAAGTCCCAAACCCTAGATTCAGAAACCCTAATGTATTTGTGAGCTTGTGAGCCATTTTTGAGTGAAACTTGGTGTATTTTGAAGCTGGTGAAGGAAGGTGAAGCTTGAGGATTCAAGAAGAAGCTAGTAGATCCAGAGACTCTGATTCTTCCTCATCATTTTCTATTAAACAAGTCTGAAACATTCTTAGTAGCTTATTATATTCATTTATCATTATTTTATTGGGATTTTGGTCCAAGAAGCTTGATAGCTGGGATATGGAAATCCCAAGTGAGTATACCTTTAGATCTAGAGCCATGAAGGGCATTCATGGCATAAAGGTACAAACTTTATGGCCATTGGAGCCCTATGCAAGCCATAGGATGTCATTTTAGCCTTTTAAGATCCAAAAGGTCAAGAATGGATTGAAAGGTGGAAGCTTTACGTGTTCATGTAGTGTTTAGGGTCTAGATCTCTGCTTGTATGCTTTAGTTTGGAGTATGGATGGCTTGTGGACCAATATCTAGGTCCTAAAGAGTTAGGGTTTGAGCTAAACCCATTAATTAAAGGTATTAACAGGTAAAGTTGGAAACTTTACCCCTAAAACGACATTTTCAGTGTATATGAGGAGTATGAAGCTTGGATCTGAAGAGTGGGGGCTGAATCCTTTTAGATGGCCCAAACAGTGTAACGACCCAATTTTACAAAAAAAATATTTTCACTTTTGAGTTAATCAAAACAATCTCATAAACTGTAGATTCCCAAACATATGTTTTCAAATTAATATTCATTACATCTTTGTTTTCCTTTTGAAAACATCAGAAGGCCCCTAATACATTAAAAGAGAGATAAAGTATGCGCCACGTCATCACGTTGGGCCCTTGCCCTTGGGCTGAAAAGTACCTGAAACAAATCAACAACCTATAGGCTAAATGCTTAGTGAGTTTCCCAGAGCATACCACACACAACCACATATACATAACCTGATAGCTAATTAAAGCTACAAACATGCCACAGAAACAATGCAATACAATCAACAAGAATGTCATAGGCTACTCCACATGGTCTTTACCTAGGACTGCCACGGGCTACGCCACATGGCCTTACCTCGAATGTCATGGGCTACCTCACATGGTCTTTACCTAGGAATGCCATGGGCTACCCCACATGGTCTTATATCCAGGAATGCCATGGGCTACCCCACATGGTCTTATATCTAGTGCCACGGGCTCCCCCTGGGGTCTTCCATACCAGCATAATATCACATAACATAACAATTCACGAATAAATAACACACATACAACATGTACACATAATAGGCCGGATTTGGTGCCATAGACCCATAGGTATGGTGAGAAGACTCACCTTCGTCTGATGAATACGAATACTACCCTCCAAGAAATTCGCAGCCTCTCGAGCTGAATAACAATAATCATATTACAATCAATAATAGGGCCTTAAATTACCCAAACAGAAGCCCAATCTACAAAGTCTACTCCAAGGCCCAATTACCCTTTCATTGAAAATGGGCCCCAAAGTCTAAGTCCAATATCCTTAATGGGCCCCTTGGCCCACTAAGGCCCAATCAATAAGTCCGTCGCCCAAACAGGTAAGAAGGCCCATAACTCGTAGAATCTAGTCAAGCCCAACAACCAAATGAGGCCCAAAGGCCAAAAACTGCTTAGGGCCCGACTGAGCTGCGTACGCCCAACGTACCACCCTTGTACATGTGGCGTACTGAAGGTTTGGGTACTACGTTCCGCCTACAGCTGGTTACGCCCAACATACAAACGGCTTAAGCACATTTTTCTATTAAGTGCTTAATACTTCAATCCATCACCACCAAAAGTTAGATCTAAGTCGGAAAAGATGTCCTAAGGCACAAAGTTGGAAACTTTATGCCCTTGGATGTCCTATACATACCCAACCACTCCATTAAGACCTTTCCAAGGTATTTTACTCATGCATGAGGCCAAATCTCTCATCAAGCTTCCATTTTTATACTCCTAAATAACTAGGGGACCTCAGATCTGACTTTCTTCTCAAAAGGGAAGGCTTTATTCAACAAATGAGATCCAAAGTTCATAAAAGGGACAAACCAGCAAAACCCTAGCTAGATCTAAAGATTAGAAAGGAAAAATGCAAGCTTTTTACCTCCATAAGCTTTGCAAGGTGCTTTTGATGCAGGATCTTAAAGCACCCACTTGATCCAAGTTTGCTTGACTACCCCTTCTTCTTGAGATACACACAAAAAGGCCACAAATGCACATTTTAAGGCTTCAAATTGATCTATCAAGGTTTCCAGGAGTATAAGGACGTTCTAAGGCTGTGGTGGCTCTCTAGCGTTTAGTCCAAGGAACATAAGATGGCTTAAATAGGCCTCAAGTCCGGATAATTAGGGTTTTGCAACTCTGGCACGTACGCCCCGCGTAACTCAAGGTACGCTCAACATACCTTGATTCCTCAGCGACCACCACCATGCAGTACACTAAGCGTACACTTAAGTACGCCCAACGTACTTAAGCGACCATTTATTCTAAAAGTATAATCCTTTGGGTTTTAAGACTTACCAAAATTTTGGATGTTACAAAGAGGCTGAAGAACTCGTCGAGCCCATAGAGGAACTCGACGAGTTGATTCGATTTGTCCCGATTCTTAATAGGGTAGAACTCGACGAGTCTGAGGAGGGACTCGACGAGTTGACTCGCTTTATCATGACTATGAGTAGCAAGGGAACTTGGCGAGTCAGGGAATGACTCGACGAGTTGAATCGTGATTTCAGGGCTTCTGATTTATGAAACTCGGCGAGTTGATGGGTCAACTCAGCAAGTGAAGTCAACCTAGAATGTTCACTTTGACCAGGGGTAAATTATTCATTTTACCCTAGGAAGCATTATTTTATTTTAACTAAGTGTTATTGTGATAATGATAGTCGGGGAGTCGCGGTAGCAGCTGATAGAGATTCCTTATCGAGAGGTTCGGCAGCCGGCTTTGTGAGGTGAGTTTTCCTCCAGTAGAAACGGGTTGAAGGCACCAATGTTGGCCCGTTTATGTATGTTAGCATAGGCTAGACTTAGGTCCGATGCTGGGGTTAGCCTAATGTAGGTTATATGTTTCTGGACTTCGGTCCGAAACCGGGGAAAGACCAGGGAATGTTTGAATGCTTGATATCTTCGTGATTCTTTCATGTGTTTGTTTATATGTTTCGGGCTCCATTCGAATGTCGGGGCAAGCCCGAGGAATGTTTAGCTTATATGTTATGTTATACGTTCCGGGCTTCGGTTCGATGTCAGGGCAATCCCGGGGAATTTTTATATGCTTATGTTATGTGTTTATATTATATAATTTGTTGGTATGTTATATATATATATATATATATATATATATATATATATATATACCAGAATTTGATGTGATGCCAGGTGGGGCCCGATGCCGGACATCAGCCTGATGTCAGGCGGGGCCCGATGTAGAGGGCAAGGCCGAATGTATGTTATTATGTGATTATATGTATGGTTTGTGGTAGTGTAGGAAGACTCACTAAGCTTCATGCTTACAGTTTTCATTTTTGATTTCAGTTACCCTCCCTGGTAAGGGGAAAAGCTGGGGATGACTGCATCGTGCACGCCATAATATTTAGCCTGGATTGATTTACTCTTATATTTGGACATGTGATTTTGATATGGTGTTTTGATATGATGTTTTGAGATATTATCACGTATGTTTTTATGAGATGATCTGGATTACTATGGTATTATTTATAAATTAAAACAAAATTTTTAGACTGTAGTTTTGGGAAGTTTCAAGTTGTTATCAAAGCCTTGGTTTGAGGGATTCAGGCACACTCTTGGGTGTGTCTGGACTCAAACTGAGGACTTTGTATGAAAATTTTCAAAAGAAAATCATTTTTATAATAGAATTTTGAAAAGAGAAAAGAATTTTGAAAAGAGAAAATAACTTTGAAAATAGAAAAGAACTTGGAAAAGGGAAAAAGGTGCGATGCATGCAATGAGTCGAGCTCAAGTAAGTACACCCAAATTACCCATACAAGTTTATGTTAAGATATACTTATGAGAACTGCATGCTAGAATAGGGCTAAGGATCTAGGAAGAATGTCTTATGTGCCTATTATATGTGTATGAGCTTTATAAATTGCATGCTAGTACTGATTAGTCAGTGATATGATAACATGTGTAGAATATGCTTGATTATGTTTACTCAATGCTCGAATGTTGCATGCTTTGTGCTTTTAGGAGTTCTAGTTATCTTTAACTAACTAGTAAACGAATATGTTAAGTTACGTGTTATGAGGACTAAATAACTTTAAAAGGTTAGGTTTAGCTCTATTTTACAGCTCTCGTTTGTGTCTAGCTGTTGTAGGGTAGGGCATATCATTCAAAGAATTATCTGGTCTTAGTGATATGTAATAGTATTCGCAAGCTAGTTAGGTGGAGATAACATGGACTTCTTATGCAGCTGATGGTAGAGAGTGAGTTGGTTATTATCCTAGGACAAGCCTAGGATGAGATTAGCATGAAAACAACAGTAATAGTAGAAGGGACTTGGTAGAGTCAAGGCAGTTCTTGAGGAAGGTACAAATAGATGTGGAAGGTAGTAAGGGCCCATACTACTAAAAGCAGGGGATCCGTACTCGAATCAAGGAGGGTTGAGATGAACCCAGGAAACTTGAAGTATGTTAGATCCCTCAAGTTATGATGTGTATAATGATGTTGAACCCAGGAAATTGTTGGATTAGTGTCTAAGTCCATAACTATTTTGGTATGTACTTGACCCGATGGTGCATGGTCCTTTTGGGTTGCCTTCACCAAAGCAACTTGATAGGATGAATTATGGAGAGAAAGGATTAAATATGATTTATTAATATATTATGGGAATAATATATTAAAGGAGAAATCGTATTGTTTAATTAATATTAGTCAATAATTAATTGGTAATTAGTTTTGTGACTAAAATAGATTAATTAAACTTAAGGGACTGAAATTGTAATTATAAGATAATTGCAATTTGGGCCATGGATTGCCTTATATTATAAGGTGGACGAATTCTATGGGGGAAGCCCATATGAAACCGTCCAAGGCCTTATGGAAAGGGCTCCATGGGTTACTTAGGGCTTAAGCATCTAAATTAGGGTTTCCTTGTTAGATAACCCTAATTGCCTCATTATATATAGATCCCTTAAGGACCAAAAACGTGGCTAAGCTTCTTGCTAGGGTTTTCACACGGTTTTGGCAGCCTCTATCCTCTCTCCTCTTCATCCTCTTGATTATGGTTTTGTGAACCATTATAGGAGTGACACTTGTGACTCTAAGCCTTCCAAAGTCAATACAAGGAGATTTGGGATTGTTATTGGTACATAACAATCAAGATAATATCTTAAAACCATTCTTATGTTAATATGATTACTTGTATGCTAGAATTAGGGTTTATAGTCTTGGATAACTTGCATGTACAATAGAGACACCTGGATCCAAGCATTAGGGTTTGTATGAGCACATAGGATGTCTTATGACCAAAACCCATCAGTGGTATCAGAGCCTAGACTGGTTTCTATTGTATTGATGCTTGATTTGTTTGAAAAATTCGATTTTTTGGTTTCTGGAGGCTGGACTCGCCGAGTCCATGCAGACTCGACGAGTCCAAGCCTGACTCGACGAGTCAACTCGTCAAATGGAGCATATTTCGCGATTTCTTGCTGTTTTTGCTTATGGATTGTTACCTTATCATATTAGATCAATATTAATCCGATTTTATGATATATTTGACTATATTCTTGATCTAATTGAAGATATTTATCAATTAATAAGATAATTGTTTCCTTATGTGATAATTGATTAATTATTTTGATTAAATTGGTAAATTGTTTTGCAAGAAATCATTAAATAAATCAAATATGGATAATTATATAATTAAATGTTAATTTAGATTATTTGTTATTTGATCCTTGTTGTTATGAAAAGTTTCATATTTTCCCCTTAGGTTTTATAGTTTAAATTTGAACCCAAAAGTTTTGTTGTTTTGAAATTTAAATAATTGAAACCCTAATGTTTTGAAAAAGGTTTCAATACTTGCCCTCAAGTTTTGGAATTTAAATTTTTGATTAGTAGTTTAATTTGATGTATATTTAAATTCTAAACCCTAATGTCTTGAAATGTTTCAAAACTTGCCCTCAAGTTTTGGAATTTAAAAGTTGATTAAAAGTTTAATTAGGAATGTTAAATTCTAAAACTCTAGTGATGTTTTGAAAAAATTTCAAATCACACCCTTATGGTTTTATTAATTAATTAAGGTGTATAATTAATAAAAGTTTAATAAATCCATAAAAGTTTAGGTTTACAATTTAATTGAATTAAAAGTGTAATTGTTAAATTAGACCACCTAATATTTTAAAAGTGTAAAATACACCCTATACTATATATAACATTAAAAGTCTAACATTATATATATGTATGAGTAAAAGTCAGTCTTACCGTTAGTAGGCCTCATTCACGAAGCTGGTCTATAAGGGGTGTTTAAGGAAATTGCCTATAAAATGGCGATTGAATGGGTATCCACTCTTACCCACCGCACTCTTGACTAGTGGAGGGTCATTAGCCGAACGGGTAGGATAGGACAAAAACCTTTCATTATAAGTATAATAAAGTACAAAAGTAACTAAATGTTTTTAAAATTCCCAATCTTAGTTACTTAGGAAAAAGTGAATTGATGCAATTCCATGAAATTACACTTTATGCCCTTGCGAAGACGTTAGTGGAGCGTGTGTGGTTTACCGACACATTAAATGGTTCTAAGCAAAGGTAGCAAAGGGTGACTCAATGTTTGTCATAGTTCGGTGGAGCGTGTGTGGTTTACCGGCACATCGAATAGGTGACTGTAACATGTGAGGGCACCATGTAAGTTTGCATGGTTATTCACACCCGCTTTGTGATCCTCGGCATCCCAGTCACAAACAAGAGGGGCATATCGAGATTTAAACATGCCATTGAAAGTTCAATGAATCTCAAAGGATCTAGGAGTTTTCATAGATTTAAAACTTAAATTCTTTTTCGTTTTTCGTGGTGGAAATTAGTGAATCGTCATTCACTTACCTTCAAATGTTCTGCAATTTGGGTTACGGCATCCATCTCCTGAGTTGTAGAATATTGTGTTGGGTCCTAGCCTTAGTATTTCATTTGGGTGATTTACTAAGGACTCAATCTATCGACTAACTTGAATTCGTTTTCTCCCGTTTTGTAGATGTCAAAGTTTGACAACTATGGTCTTCTCAAATCCCGTAGAATAAGCATTCCACATGAAGATGATATTCCACGATTCAATCGAGGAACAAGAGATCATGCTTCACTTCCTCCTCCTCCTCAAATTATTCTCCCTAACCCATAAGTTCAAAGGCTTGAAAAGTTCAAGATCACTCAAGCCCTTTTGGCAACTAAACATAAAGAAGGAAAGCCGGTGTGTGCACACGTCCAAGGGATGAAGTCACACATTGATAGATTAAGAATGTTGGGACCGTTGTCTGTGAGGAAATGGCTGTTGATTGGGTTCTTCAGTCACTTCCTAACTCATATAGTGGGTTCGTAAGAGAGTACTATATGATGAACTGCGACGTGACCCTTAGAGATCTCACGTATATGCTTATTGTTGCTGAATCAACAATGGTTTGGCGCAATAGAAAAGCAATGTTGATTGGTGAATCTGCCTTGGAGAGCTCTATGGATGTAGACAATGGCGACGAAAGACATGCAATGATCGAAAATTTTGATCATAAGAGAAAGGCAATGTCTGAAATAGTTCCATGTGTTATTCCAAAAGAGTCAATTTGCTTTTATTGCCAAGAGAGGGGGCATTGGAAACGAAACTGCCCTATTTACCTAAGAGATCTAAGAGATGGGAGAGTCAAAAGGTATGGCTCTGCTTTAGGTAATATTCATTGACAAACTCTTTTAAGTTTCTATTCTAGATTCTTAATACATAATGTGATAAGATTATAATTGATGTTTTGTAGGATCGAAGAAAAGAAAGGAAGCTTAAGGGAAGAAGTGAGCAGAATCTAACCGTGAAGGAATGGATTTCGATCGCATTTCTCGAAGATTAGATTCTTGAGCTACTACTTAGAGTTAGAATTAGATTGCTAAGAAAGATGTATTAGCATAGTTTTTCAATGAATTGCATTGTAAGGACAAAACTTTTTCCGTAATAAAATAAATTTTGATTTTATATTATTTATTTATCCTTGCAATGGCGTATATGAAAAATTGGTGTTTGAATGTTTCTATTATTAGCAATAATGGATTTGGTTCTTATTTATGTTATTTATGGAAAGTCAAGAATTTACCAAATAGGGAAAGTTTCTCATCGCCCAAGTTTCAATTGGACAGAAATTTGGAATCATGCAACTTGGTTGCACGATGAATGAGAAATTTCATATTTGGAAATTAGACAAATTCATTGACAAAGTGTCAAGTGAAGGACTAGGAGATCGAGCACACAAAGTTGCGTGTTGATCAAGTCCACCATAAGAGTAACAATGATATTCGTCATGATTTACTAAAGGTTTAGTAAATATGATTATACTTACAAGATTAAGTGTAATTATGAATTGATTGAAAAAGTTTAAATCAATAGTAGAACGAATAAGAAGAATCAAGTAGGCAAAAAGATAAAAGTTTCTCCATTCTAAGAAGAAGGGAGAGTAGCTTTTATGCTTTATGATAGGTCTTAATGATTAAGAACCATATCTCAATTGATCCTCTAAGTAAATCTTAGCACAATTGTATGTTTAAGAAGAGGAATCAAGGATTGAAGAAATGGTTAAATCAAGAAGTCTATCATACTTCGTTCCAAGGACAAGTCTTAAAGTTAAGAATGTGACAATGAGTGAAAAGTATTAAAGGTTTATAACATTCATGAAATGAAGAAAGTTGTGATGTCTTGGATAAGACAAAGACCAACTAGGATCAATTTATGAAGTGTTTGATAAAAGCTACACTAACTCTTAAATATTTGTTTGTCAAGAAATGGTTGTTGACAAGAGAATCTGATATGTCAAGGAGTCAGTGGGAGTCTTAATGGTCTTGAAAGGTTTCAAGAACAAATCAAATAAACCTTATAGATCATCACTAGTACACGAGTTGAGGTTTACAGCCTATCGTGTTGACATTATTTTTGTTCTGTGCCAATCCAATCGACTTAATTATGCATGAGAGTTCTATGAGTTCTCATTTTGAACGCATAAAAGGCAAAGCACCTTAATCAATGAAAGGTACATTGATAGGAAAGGGTGAGCTGCTTAACTACTTGGAATACATGGTGGGCAGCTGTGCTACCATAAGGCAATAAATCAAGATTAAGAAAGTTCGGTCCATATGAGTTTGAATTTCTCGTAAACTTTGGTTTTAACAAATTCACATGGATAGGAACACATACACCGTTCAAATCTAAGTGTCATAAGATTTCCTCCTTCATGAAAATGATTGTGAGGAAATGCTTTCACTAAGAAAGATTTTAAGAAGATAGTGATTGTAAAATTGCATTCTCGAATTCGATTATGGTTACGGTATCCCTTTCCATAATTTGAATTGTGAGGTTTGGCAATTAGTCTTAAGTGTTTAGATACACATATGAACTATCGAAGGAAAAGGTGTATAAGTTCAAGAAACCTTGATAAAAGATTATCAAAGCACTAAGTATTAGAAACATGAACTTAAGAAATTCAATAAGCATTGTTTTTCTGAAAGTTAAGATGTTTATGAATACATGTCGAAGCTAGTGGGAGCATAAGTGTTATGTCTTATAATAATCATCATGATAGTGGGAGCATAAAAGTTATGATTGTATGATTATTAAGGCACGTATTGCAAGTTGGCAATATTAATTATAGAAAAACAAGAGTCATTCTTTGCAAAGTTGGAAGGAAGGAATAGTTGTTTTGCTATAATTAAGGGATAGAATATTATGCTTCATTTCAAATCTAAAGGTTTAGGTTGAGAAATGTTAATAAATTTAGTCAAGGGTACATAGTGTGTTCTTAAAATTTCGATTATGATTACGGCATTCCTCTTCATAATTCGAATTTTGAGAACATAGCAAATAAAAAATTATGCATCGTGTCCCATACGCTTCGGGTATAGGATCGATTGCAAATGCTTTAATGTTTGACCATTCTAAAATTTTCCAAATATCTAGCGCATTAAAAGGAAAAAGGACAAGAATTGGTTTTGGCTAAAATAATTAAACAACTATCAAAGAACAATCCAAAGTTCGACGAGGATTGGTTGCTTGTGAGTAGTTGGAAGCATGGTACCATATCGACTTATTATGAATAGAAAAGATTCTATTAAGAATGAGTTGTCATATGGAAAATATGGAAATGTTTCCATATTGGATGGAACATATCGACATTATTATGAATAGATAAGATTCTATTAAGAATGAGTTGTCATATGGAATATATGGAAATGTGTCCATATTGGGAATTGAATATTGAAAATCTATGTCTAGATTAGAAAGTTTTATGTAAAAGAATGTTCAAAGGAATGTACTTTGAGTGAGCCTTGTAACAATGTCCGATAGAAGACTTTGTAATATCATTGGCAATAGTCTTTGTGACTTTGGTGCAGTGACATTACAAAAGATATCATTGCATAAAATGTTAGAATCTAGCATATTCTATAAGTAGCAAGAATTTGATATTCTTTCACTTATGAAAAGGATGTGGAGTTGTGAAATGAGAATGATTGGAAATGTTTTCAATGTGATCTATTTCACGAAGTAAGAACCATAGGTAAACATTGTGTGCATGCTAGGAGCATGGGACAAGTGTTGTAATTCAAGTAAGAAGTTGATTACCCGAAACGACAAATAGTGAGTAATCAATATGGTGATAAATAAAAAGTGTTTTATTTATGCTCAAAGGGTTGAGACCATATGGGATTAGTATTATTCTTGTGTTTCACATTTGCATGTTTTGACTTCCAGAATAATTGAGTTTATTAAGAATAATCGAATTATTCAACCGGGCCACAGTCGTTCATATGTTAGAAGTAGACATGAATGAAGACTGTCGTGAATTGGTGTGTGGATTGTCTAAAAGAGTATTAGACATAAGCAAATGTTTGCTGCAACGTTCATGAGTGCTTATGAATATGATTTCAGCATTGGATTAAACCCACGCTCACGTGGATCACTCCATGAATTGTATCACGAGTGATTGGTGAGACGATAACATCTTATATTCTTGAAACCGAGATGTGTGAGTTGTATCTTGCAAATCGGTTGCACATTGATAATATGTAAACACACTAGTAACTAGGTGTTATAAAACATATTGTTGTGTGTAATTCGGTGAGTGAGTGCAAGCAAGCATTGTATCAAAGTTTATCCGTTCCTTTTATCCAAAGTAGGATAAAAGCGATATCTTTGGGCCCCTCGATAATTTTGTGATGACAAAAGTAAATGCCCGGCCGGGCTTGGGCTAATTTGATTTGTTCAATTAGTCAGTCGTCATAAATCGGGAATCGAGATATAGTACAAAGAGAATGATTTGAAATCATATCTCATATGATATCTAGAATGGAGGAATATATGATCCCTTATCTAAGGACACGCGTATCTGATAAGATCAGAGTTGACAGCGGCTTTGGAAAGCTACGATTGCAGATCAGGATCTGAAGTCATACGCATAATAGTTATTAGACTTATCCAAGTGGGAGACTGTTGGATTAGTGTCTAAGTCCATAACTATTTTGGTATGTACTTGGCCCAATGGTGCATGGTCCTTTTGGGTTGCCTTCACCAAAGCAACTTGATAGGATGAATTATGGAGAGAAAGGATTAAATATGATTTATTAATATATTATGGGAATAATATATTAAAGGAGAAATCATATTGTTTAATTAATATTAGTCAATAATTAATTGGTAATTAGTTTTGTGACTAAAAGAGATTAATTAAACTTAAGGGATTGAAATTGTAATTATAAGATAATTGCAATTTGGGCCATGGATTGCCTTATATTATAAGGTGGACGAATTCTATGGGGGAAGCCCATATGAAATCGTCCAAGGCCTTATGGAAAGGGCTCCATGGGTTGCTTAGGGCTTAAGCATCTAAATTAGGGTTTCCTTGTTAGATAACCCTAATTGCCTCATTATATATAGATCCCCTAAGGACCAAAAACGTGGCTAAGCTTCTTGTTAGGGTTTTCACATGGTTTTGGAAACCTCTATCCTCTCTCCTCTTAATCCTCTTGCTTATGGTGTTTGTGAACCATTAGAGGAGTGACACTTGTGACTCTAAGGCTTCCAAAGTCAATACAAGGAGATTTGGGATTGTTATTGCTACATAACAATCAAGGTAATATCTTAAACCCATTCTCATGCTAATATGATTACTTGTATGCTAGAATTAGGGTTTATAGTCTTGGATAACTTGCATGTACAATAGAGAAACCT
Organism: Lactuca sativa; assembly: GCF_002870075.4. Taxonomy (NCBI): domain Eukaryota; kingdom Viridiplantae; phylum Streptophyta; class Magnoliopsida; order Asterales; family Asteraceae; genus Lactuca; species Lactuca sativa. The sequence continues at coordinate 173,092,395 of NC_056623.2, forward strand.
AGATCCAAGCATTAGGGTTTGTATGAGCACATAGGATGTCTTATGACCAAAACCCATCAGAAACTTGAAGTATGTTAGATCCCTCAAGTTATGATGTGTATAATGATGTTGAACCCAGGAAACTTGAAGTATGTTAGATCCCTCAAGTTATGATGTGTATAATGATGTTTATTACGGTGTATTTTCAGTATGGTGACGCTACGCACTAGGCTAGTCGGCAATTCAGGTGCCGGTGAGAGATCATGCTCATCTGAGGCCACATGCAGCATTTTAGACCAGACTCCTGTGATCTTTGGTACGATCAAGGAGGGTATCCTAGAGCTTTTGGATGAGAGACTGAGTGCATTCTGCACTGAGGTGGCGGCCATGATAGGGTCGTGCATGCTGACGTTCAGGGAGTTCCGAGCTTGCGGAGCTCCAGACTACCATGGGGCTCGGGACCCCATTCCTAGTAGTTGATGGTTGGCCGATGTTGCCAATGATTTCCGTACGAGCCGATGTTCCGAGGGGGACAAGGTTAGACTTGCTTCCTGTCTTCTGAAGGACAGAGCACGAGACTGGTGGGAGGAGGTCGGACGTGCCATCGGAGATGATGCAGATCTAGACGCGATGACCTGGAGATATTTTTCGTCCAGGTTCAGGGTCGAGTTTGCACCTATGATCGAGGTGCAACAGCTTGCTAGGGAGTTCCAGGATCTCCAACATACGACTAATTCGGTGACCGAGATCACCTCCATGTTCAGGGAGAGGGCCCTTCTCGTTCCGCAGTACATGGTGGATGAGGAGATGAAAAAGGCTCAATATCATGAGATGCTGCGGAGTGATATCTTCCAGTTTGTGAGCCGATCCAGCTACAAGATGCTGGATGATGTGATTGCCAGGGAGAGAGAGAGAGAGAGAGAGAGAGAGAGAGAGAGATAGAGGGAGGGAGAGAGAGAGAGAGAGTTGGACTTGGAGATGGAGAGGAAGAGGAAACCCAAGGGGCTTTAGTCAGGGAGTGGGGGCAAGAAGCCCAAGGTATTAGACCACTGATCTAAGAGCCAGCAGGGCCGCAACCGTTGTGGCAAATGCAGCAAGTTGCACAAGGGGACGTCCAAGGAAAGGAGTTCAAGCTGCTTTAAGTGCGGCTGAACAGGTAATGTGAGCAGATATTGTACAACTACTACCACCACCATGACAGGATCAGATCCGATTTGCTTTTAGTGCAATCAGAGGGGACACAAGTGGTCCCAGTGCTTGAGTTTAGTAGTAGCAAGACAGATTGCAGCACCCGCTCCTGCTATGCTTAGGATTACGGACGACCATCAGGGTCGGACAAAGGCACCTGTGACGAGGAGTAGGGCCTTTTAGTTGATAGCAGAGGAGGCACGTGCAGCTCCTGACGTGGTGATGGGTATGTATTTTCTCATTATCTATTTAATTATATTGATTATTTCTTATGTTTAAGTGTTTCATTATAGGATCGTTCCTTGTGAACGGTATATCTGCCATGGTATTGTTTGATTCGTGGTCTACCCAATCTTTTGTGTCGCTCGCGCTCAGCAAGCGGTTCGTAAGGGCTCTGGGGGAGCTGGATTGCCCACTTGACGTGGAGATATCAGATGATAGAACCATCGGGGTTGCGAGGGTTCACCAAGGATGTACACTGCAGTTGTTCGATGAGCAGTTGTCTGTGGATTTGGTCCTTATTCGCCTACATGGGAATAATGTTATAGTTGCTATGGACTGGTTGAGCCCCAATGGGGCTGTGATCGACTACGAGCAGCAGCTACTGAGGGTTCGGACTCCTAGTGGGGGAAGTTAGTGATTCGGGGCGAGAGGCTGTAGGGTGGACCGACTCTATGTTCAGCAAAGAGAGCAAGGCGCTACCTTCAGCAGGGTTGCACAGGTTATGTCGCCTACGTTATGGATACCCAGGATAAGGGTAAGGTGATAGTGGATGATGTACCGATCATGCGAGAATACGCGGATGTATTCCTTGAGGATTTTCCTAGGATACCTCCGGAGAGACAGGTTGAGTTCACGAGTGACCTAGTCCCTGGTGCGGCTCCAATAGACAAGGTACCATATCGGTTGTCTCCTCCCGAGATGTAGGAGTTGTGTACACACCTGCAGGAGCTGTTAGACAAGAGATTTATTAGACCGAGAAATTGACCATGGGGATCCTCGATCTTTTTTGTGAAGAAGAAGGACATGTCACATTGGATATGCATAGACTATTGGGAGTTGAATCAGATAACGGTGAAGAACCGTTATCCGCTTTAGATGATCGATGATTTGTTTAACCAGCTACAGGGTGCATCTTGGTTCTCCGAGATTGATCTGTGATTGGATTACCACAAGATGCGATTCAGGGACGACGATGTGCCGAAGACAGCCTTTCGGACATGCTATGGTCACTATGATTTCGTGGTGATGCCGTTTGGGATCACCAATTCTCCAGCCGCATTCATGGATCTCATGAACCGCATGTGCAGGATGATGTTGTACAAGTATGTGATGGTCTTCATTGATGACATCTTGTTTTATTCCAAGACTCAGGAGTAGCATGAGGAGCACCTAAGGGAGGTGTTGGAGTCACTGAGGAGGGAGAGAATTTTTTCAAAGTTCTCCAAGTGTGAGTTCTGGTTGCACGAGGTGCAGTTTCTAGGGCACCTTGTCAACTTGAAGGGTATTCTGGTCTATCTGGCCAAGATAGAGGCTGTGATGCAGTGGGAGTTCAGAGATCTCCAACTCATATTCGGATTTTCCTTGGTCTAGCGAGTTATTACCACCCGACCGACCAAGAAGTCGGTGACATTCCGCTGGGAGCCTGAGCAGCATGCAGCCTTTGAGACTCACAGATAGCAGCTATGCGAGGCACCGATTCTGAGTTTGTAGGAGGGCATCGATGACTTCGTGGTTTACTGTGACGCTTTGATCACGGGCATGGGTACGATAGTAATCCAGCGGCGTCACGTGATAGCTTACGCTTCGAGGCATTTGAATCCTCACGAGTTGAACTATTTGAAACATGATTTAGAGCTGGGGGTTGTGCTTTTCCCACTTAAGATTTGATGGCATTACCTCTATGGGGTTCGTTGTACCATTTACACGGACCACAAGAGTTTGAGGTACCTTATGGATCAGCCGAATCTAAACATGAGGCAGCATCAGTGGTTAGATGTGGTGACGGATTATGACTGTGAGATCCTTTACCACTCGGGCAAGGCCAATGTGGTGGCCGATGATCTTAGCCGTAAGGCAGAGGTGGCTCCGATTCGAGACATGTATCTGAGGATGACAGTGATTACTCCGTTGTTGGAGCAGATCCGAGAGGCACAGGTCGAGGGTGTGAAGGAGGAGCGCCGAAATTATGAGCAGATCATAGACCAGGTGGCCTCATTTGATTATGACAGTCGTGGGTTGTTGACCCTATATGGGAGGGTCTGGATTCCGTACTGGGGCGAAGTATGACATTTTCTGATGGATGAGGCCCACAAGTCGAGGTTCTCCATCCACCCTGGGGCGAAGAAGATGTATCGGGATCTTCTCCCTGATTACTGGTAGCCCTACATGAAGCGGGACGCAACATGGTATGTGGAGAGGTGCTTGGCCTATAGGAAGGTCAAGGCCGAGCACCAGCAACCTCACGGCAAGATGCAGCTGTTGGATATTCCTGTGTGGAAATGGGAAGACATCACCATGGATTTCATCACCAAGTTTCCTAGGACCGCACGTGGAGTATATTCGATATGGGTCATCGTGGATTAATTGACCAAGAGTGCACAATGGTGTTAGACAAAGATGTTCGTTTCATTTCCAGATTTTGGAAGCGGTTTCCCGACGAGATGGGTACTCGTCTACACTTCAACACCATTTTCCACCATCATACGGATGGGCAGAGCAAAAAGATGATTCTAACTCTCAAGGACATGTTGCGTGCATGTGTTTTGAATTTTGGTGGTAGTTGGGATATGCATATTCCGCTAGCCGAATTTTCGTATAACAAAAGTTACCATGCTAGCACAGACCGACCTCGCTTCGAGATGCTCTACGGGAGGAAGTGTAGGACCCTAATCTGTTGGGGCGAGGTCAGACAGAGGGTCATGGGGAGTACTGAGGTAGTACTCAAGACCACTGAGAGGATCCAGCAGATCCGGAGCACGCTCCAGAATGCTCAGAGTCGGCATAAAATCTATGCCGAAAAGTGCCGTTCAGACTTCGAGTTTCAGGTGGGCGATATGGCCCTCCTGAAGGTGTCACCTTGGAAAGGTGTCATCTGGTTCAGGAAGTGGGGTAACCTATACCCCAGATACATAGTTACGTTCAGGGATTTGGCTTGGGTGGGCCGGGTTGCTTACCGTTTGGATCTTCCAACTGAGCTCAGCCAGATCCACAACACTTTCCATGTTTCTCAGCTACGGAAGTGCTTGGTGGATGATTTAGCGATTGTGCCTTTAGAGGATATTCAGGTTGACGACATCTTGAACTACACCAAGAGACCAGTAGCTATTCTCGAAAAGAAGACGAAGAAGATGTGAAACAAGAGGGTGGAGTTGGTGAAGGTGTAGTGGCAGCATCGCAAGGAATCGGAGTGGACTTGGGGGCCCGAGGAGGATATGAGGGAACATGACCCAGAGTTGTTTCCCAACGCAGCAAATTCGAGATGAAGTCTAAGACAAGTGGGGGAGAATTGTAACACATGGTTCCTGGTATGCAGTTAAATTATAATTTATTCATTTTCTAGAGCAAATTGACGAGTATGGAGCCCCAAATTGGTCGAGTAAAAACCAGAATGGACGTGGGTTTTAAGTAACCTACTCGACAAGTTGAGAGCCCTTAACTCGACGAGTAGGGCTGCCAGATTGAAACCCTAATTTCGGATTTTTTTCACCCTATTTATGATGGGTTTTGAGCACTCTAACAACCTTATGGTGCACATACAAACCCTAGATGCTTTGGATCTATGTTTTCTCTAATTATACATGCAATTTGATTTCCAAAGCATTCCTCCGAACTAGCGTACAATTGAACAAAATAACTGGTTAGATAACTTACCTGTTAATAGGACTTGTAGTTCATGGCCTTCAAAAGCTTTAGCACCTCAAATGTGGCCTTCAAAAGCTTTAGCACCTCAAATGTAATGCATCTAATGTGTCACAAACACAAAGTGAAAAAGGAGGCTTGAGAGACTAAGTTGCTAAGCACAAAAATCGATTCACACTCTCCAAGAATGTATGTGGCAACCGATTTTGGCTCTAGAGGGTTCTATTTATAGTGTGACAAGTGTTAGGGTTACATCCATGCAAACCCTAATGCACCATGAGTCTTCATCTTACTTAGGCTCCATCGGTTAAACCTCCATGGACTATCCATGTTGGTTTAGCCCATCCTAAATAACCATGGATCATTGGCCTACACTATAGGAATCATTGATTTACCAATTCAGACCCCGTATATTTAATTAGTATTTTTTGATCACTAAATTAATTCTGTATCAATACTAAATAAATAATACTCATATTAATGTATTATACTTGTAATATATTAACAAATCACAAATAACCTTACTCTTAAAAGTCCATCCTATCAATTTGCATTGATGAAGCCAACCCGAAAGGACCATGCTACGCTCGGGTCAAGTACATAGCAATTATAGTTATGGGATTAGACACCTAATCCAATAGTCTCCCATTTGTCTAAGTCTAATAACTATAACTGCAAGTATGACTCTAAACCAATTAACAAGCGTAGATCTTAAAAGCCGCTATCGAACTCTGACCCAGTCAGTGATGCATCCTTTAGATAAGGGATCATATAATCCCCTGTTCTTCAAGATATCAGCCAGACAAATACATAGAACAATGTCATACTTATTGTCCAACAGTTTTTTTCTCAATTTCCGATTTTTTTGACAGAGAACTTAATTGAACACATCAATTTAGTCCCGACCAGGCCCGACACATAAGTCAAAAAAAATCATCGATGGGACCAAGATGTCGTTTTTATTCCTCCATGAATTAAAAGGAACAGATAAACTTCGACATTATTTTCTTGTACTAACTATTCATCAAATCATATACAACAATGTGTTTTATAACATCAAGTTACTGATGCGTTTTTGCAATATCAATGTATAACCAACTCATAGTCAACAACTCATATATCTTAGTTTGAAGACTTATATGATATTATCGTCTCACGATCACTCGAGATAAATTGCATGAAGTGATTCAAGTGATCATGGGTTTAATCCAATCCTCAGACCTTATGAGCACTCACGAATGTTGTAGCAAACTTTTGCTATGTCTAATACACTTCAGACAATCTACAAGCCAAATTCATGACAGTCTTGCCTCAATACCTACTTCCAAAGTATGATCGACTGTAGACAGCTTGAATAATATAATTATTTTGGATGTCAAGACATGCAAAATGAAACAATAGTAAACAATTTACATAAGATAGTAACTTTACTCAGAAATAAAAAAAAAACACCTTTTATTTAATCAGCAAATGTCAATTACATTTTATGTATTACAAGTTTCAAGATACTTATCTAATCATTAAAACACATATCATCCTTCAGCCCAATGCTCCTCGCATGCTATAAATGCTTAGCCCCACTCAGTCCTTTCGTGAGGGGATCTGATGGGTTCTCATATGATGATACCCTCTTTACCACGAGGAGTCCTTCTTCCATCAAATGTCTTATGAAGTCATATTTCATGTCGATGTGCCTGTATTTGCGATGACGACTTTGCTCCTTGGTTAAGGCAACCATACCTTCATTGTCACAGAAATTCTCCATAGGCTCCTTTATAGCAGGTACAACTCCAAGGTCTACGATGAAGTTCTTTAGCCATATCGCCTCCTTCGACGCTTTGCTTGCTTCTATGCACTTTGATTCGCACGTTGAATCAGCTACAGTCTCCTGTTTGTAACTTTTCCAAGTTATCGCTCCTCCATTCAGGGTAAAAACCCAACCCGAATAAGAGCGGAAATTTTCTCTGTCGGTCTGAAGTTTGGCATCATTATACCCTGTGACTCTTAAGTCATCACTCCCACCAAGAGTAAGGACCCAATCCTTAGTTCTGCATAGGTACTTCAGAATATTTTATACCCCGTCTAGTGAGCTTTACCAGGATTCCCTTGATATCTGCTGACCATGCTCAAAGCAAAGGCCACATCAGGGTGAGTATAAGTCATAACATACATGATCGAGCCAACTGCGGAAGCATATGGTACTCGACTCATCTCGGCTATTTCAGTCTCTGTACTCAGACTTTGAGACTTACTCAGTTTAGTATTGCCTTGGATGGGTAAGTCACCTTTCATGGAATTCTCGATGCTGGATTGTTTAAAAACCTTGTCCAAGTAGGTACTTTGACAAAGTCCAATTAGTATTTTACTCCTGTTTCTCAATATCCTTATCCTCAGGATGTAAGCATCTTCTCCAAGTTCCTTCATAGCGAAACATTTCCCAAGCTAGGACTTAACCTCCTATAAGGTAGGAATGTCATTTCCTATGAGTACTAGGTCATCCACATAAACACCAGAAAGCTAACTGTACTCCCACTGGCCTTGACATACACACAAGACTCATCATCGCTTCTAAAAAATCCAAACTCTTTGATGTTCTCATCGAAACAAAGATTCCATCTATGAGATGCTTGTTTAAATCCATAAATGGATTTCTCGAGCTTACACACTCTATTAGGGTACTTTGTATTGAAAAAATCCTCTGGCTGACTCATGTAAACATCTTCAGCCAACTTCCCATTAAGGAAAGTGGTTTTGAAATCCATTTGCCATATTCCATAGTCATGAAATGCAGTTATGGCTAGCATAACCCTAATAGATTTAATCTTTGCTACTGGTGAAAAGGTCTCTTCATAGTCAACTCCGTGAGTTTGAGTAAAGCCCTTCACAACCAGTCACACCTTATATATGTGTACTTTCCATTCCATGTCGGTGTTCTTCTTGAAGATCCATTTGCACCCAACTGTCTTACGACCCGATACATTGTCAGCCAAGTTCCAAACTTGATTGTCATACATGGACTGAATCTCGCTGTCCATAGCCTCTTTCCACTTTGTAGACTCGAGGCCTACCATAGCTTCCTTGTAATTATTAGGTTCATCCAAATTTACCAGTGTGTTATCACTGATGAATGTATCACCCTCAGATGTTATATTAAAACCATATAACACAGGTGGAACACTAACTCTACTGGAGCGCCTCAGAGGTACGGATTCGTCAACTGGTTCAACAGGAGTTTCCTACTCAGGTTGATTGCTAGTTTTTGAGGTTCCTTCACCGCTTGACTCTTGAAGCTCTTCAAGGTAAATTTGCCTCCCACTGTCTCCTTGGCCTATGAGTTCTCACTCGCGAAAGACTCCTCTCCTCGCAATGAAGACAACATTGTCACTCGGTTTATAGAAGAGATATCCAAAGGGTAGCCGATGAAAATACACCACTCACTATGAGGTTCGAGCTTTTTGTGAGTCTCGTGTCTCATGAAAGCCTCGCAACCCCAAACCTTGATGTGTGCTAATGAGGGAACCTTCCCTGTCTACATCTCGTGATGTGTTTTGGCAACCTTCTTAGTTGGGACTAGATTAAGGATATAGGCGGCAATCTCTAAGGCATACCCCAAGAATGAGATAGATAACAAAGATCGACTCATCATGGAACGAACCATGTCCAAAAAGGTTCGATTGCGCCTCTCATCCACACCATTAAGATGTGGTGTCCTAGGTGGCTTCAATTGTGAAACAATCCAACATTCCTTTAGATAGTCTTGGAACTCAAATCGGAGCATCTTTATCTTCCTGCCCAGCTAATTCTCCACTTCTTGTTTAAACTCTTTGAATCTTTCAAAGGTTTCTGACTTATGTTTGAATAAGTAGATATAGCCATATCTGTTGTAATCATCAATAAAAGTCACATAGTAGCGGTTAGCATCCCTTGTGGCAGTTCTGAAAGGTCCACACACATCGGTGTGTATGAGATCCAACAAACCTTCACCCCTTTCACAAGTACCAGTGAAGGGTGATTTGGTCATCTTTCCAAGCAAACAAGATTGGCCAGTGTCATCCGACCTTAAGTCGAATGACTCCAAGACTCCAGCCTTTTGGAGTTGGCCTATGTACTTCTTGCTGACATGTACAAGACGATAATGCCACAACCATTCCAGATCTAAACTATTGGAAGAATCAATGTGCAACACATTATTTCCTAAGTTGTCTACAACCATCACCGTTTCGTATACACCATTACAAGGCAATGCTTTAAAAAAAAACATCATTATAGAAAGCATTAATAGCACCAATTTCATTATCAAATGAAAAACTAAAACTTTGTTTGTACAAACCATGAAAGGAAATAATATTTCTCACCATATCAGACGAGTAGCAACAATTATTCAAATCTAATTCTAACCCACTACTAAGCAATAAAGAATAAAATCCAATCTTGGTGACAGGTGAAACCTTCCTATTCCCCATGATCAAGTTCATCTTCCCGTGCTCCACATCCTTACTTCTTTTTAGCCCATGCAAATCAGAACAAATGTGAAATCCACAACCTGTATCAAGGATCCAAGAACAATAATGTGATGAGTTATTAGATAGAATAGGATAAATACCTGCATGGGTAGCCTTAACCTTCCCATCTTTGACATCCTGCGAGTATTTGAGGCAGCTTGGCGTCCAGTACCCCTTTTCATGATAATAAAAACACTCTGCTTCCTTAGGAATGTTAGAGGGAGCAGCAGAACCAACTTTGGTCCCACTAGAAGAGGATCCATCAAGAGACTTTCCCTTGTAGCTCTTAGATGGAGCCTTCCTCTTCTTCCCTTTCCCATGTCCAATTGACAAGACAGGGGCAGTAGCAGTAGGAGTAGAAACAATGTATTTACCTTTGAGACTACTTTCAGTAGTCCTTAAAAGGCCTTCAAGATTGCTAAGAGTGATCTCCTCCTTTTTCATATGATAGGCCATACGGAACTGATCATAACATGGAGGTAAAGAGTGTAGAATGATATCTATGGCCAACTCTTCATTGAATTTCACCTTCAACTTCAACAAGCGGTCCACAAACCTTTGCATTTTCTACAAGTGGGTCATGATGGGTTCTCCATCCTTCATATTTGTTGTTATCATGGAGGCGATTCTTTCATACCTCTCCTGACGAGCACTATGATGGTATCTTTCCATCAGGTCTTGGTGCATCTCAAAAGGGTATAATTCCTCATAGGACTTTTCGAGTTCAGCTGTCATAGTGGCCAACATGATACAAGACACCTTAATGACATCCTTCTCATGAATCCTAAACTCAGTGATCTCCTCAGGAGTAGCAGAAGACTCATCAATTTCCTTAAGCTCTTTGCGAGGATGTAGTCCTTGTCCTCGTATCGAGTAACCATCTTGATGTTCCTGATCCAATCATTGAAGTTGGAACCATCAAAGATAACTCTCCCACACAAGTTCATTAGGGAGAAAGACCCAGTAGGGTTTGAGCCAGAAGTAGTGTTGGAAGACATCTGAAAAATAAAGACAAAGTTTAGATTAGATAAGAGTCTATAATATAACTCCACAAATGAAATATGGTAGGACCCAACACAATATTTTACAATTTAGAAGAGGGATTCTGTAATCCAATTGCAAAATATTTGAACATAGGTAAATGACGATTTACCAATTTTCACCATGAAAAACGAAATCGATTATTAAGTTTTAATTGATTGAAATTCCTAGATTCCTTTGAGATTCATTGAACTTTTCAATGACATGTTTAAATATCGATTATGCCCTTCAAGTTTGTGACAAAGATACTGAGGATCACAAACAAGGTGTGAATAACCATGCAAATCTGCTTGGTACACTCGATGTCATTTATCACCTAATCAATGTGTCAGTTAACCACATACGCTCCATTGATCTATGACAAACAACAAGCTACCCTTTGCCACCCTTACAAGTCTAAGTTAATGTGCCATTTAACCACACACGCTCCATTAACGACTTGATAAGGTGCAAAGCGCCATTTCATGGATTGGCATCAATTTCACATTTTTCCTAAAGTAACTAAGATTGTGAATTTAATAAAACATTTAGTTACTTTATAATTTTCATTATACTTTTAACTAGATTTAATGTCCTATCCTACCCGTTCGGCTAACGACCCTCCACCAGTCGATGAAGCGGTGGGTGAGAGTGGACACCCATTAAACCACCATTTTATAGGCAGTAACCTTATACCCCCTTATAGAGAAGCTTCGTGAATGAGGCCTACTAACGGTAAGACTAACTTTTCTTATACATATATATAATTACTAAACTTTTAATATTATAATAGTATAAGGATTGAATTTTAAACTTTTAAAATTCTAGTGTTTGCAATTAAAGTATTCATAAGTGTGACTTTAAAAATTCCAAAACTTGAGGACAAGTTATGGAATCCATTAATGTTATTTAGATCAATATTTTAATTATCACAATAATCAAATAATTTATCTATGATCTAGTTAAACTCATAAGTCAAGATAATCCATATCAACAATTTGCAAGAAGTTAACCTAATCATATAAACTAATACAAATCTTGAAATTTTGACAATTATCTTTAATTGGATAAGCATGATCAATACCATATCAAGAAAACCGATATCATTTTTCAAAAAATATTTTTTAGTAATGATCCTAATCCAATTTTAGCCAAAAACTCAAAATCCAGCAACCAGAACCATCAACTCGGCGAGTGCATGAACCTGACTCGTCGAGTTGTTATATTACTGAGTGGACTCGTTGATTCAGCCAGTGGACTGGGCAAGTTCATTAGTCAGAAGCTAGAAAATCAATTTTTTCAATTTGGAAAATTAATAAGCATCAAGTATAACAGAAAACAATCATAGGCTCTGATACCACTAATGGATTTTGAGAACTCTAACAAACTTATAGTGCACATACAACCCTAGATGCTTTGGATCTATGTTTTTTTTCTAATTCTACATGCAATTTGATTTCCAAAGCATTCATCCTAAATAGCATACATTTGAACAAAATAACTATTTAGACAACTTACCTGTTAACATGACTTATAGTTCCTGGCCTTCAAAAGCTTTAGCATCTCAAATGTGATGCCTCTAATGTGCCACAAACACCAAGTAAAAAAGGAGGCTTGAGAGAATAAGTTGCTAAGCGCAAAAATCGATTCACACTCTCCAAGAATGTATGTGGCAACTGATTTTCGCTCTAGGGGGTTCTATTTATAGTGTGACAAGTGTTAGCGTTACATCCATGCAAACCCTAATGCACCATGACTCTTCATCTTACTTAGGCTCCATGGGTTAAACATCCATGGACTACCCATGTTGGTTTAGCCCATCCTAAATAACCATGGCCCACACTCCATGGGTTAAACCTCCATGGCCTACACTATAAGAATCATTGATTTACCAAATCAGTCCCTGTATATTTACTTAGTCTCTTTTGATCACAAAATTAATTCCAAACTAACTCTTGATCAATACTAATTAAATAATATGATTTCATATTAATATATTATACTTTAAAATAATAACCCCTATTTGGACTGGATGAGGTGACTCGCTTTATCATGACTATGAGTAGAAAGAGAACTCAGCGAGTCAGGGGGATGACTCGACGAGTTGGATCATGATTTCAGGGCTTCTGATTTATGAAACTCTGCAAGTTGATGGGTCAACTCAGCGAGTTGAGTCAACCTAGAATGTTGACTTTGACCAGGGGTAAAATATTCATTTTTCCCAAAGAAGGATTATTGGATTTTGACTAAGTGTTATTGTGATAATGATAGTCAGGGAGTCGCGGGAGCAGCCGATAGAGATTCCTTACCGAGAGGTTCGGCAATCGGCTTTGTGAGGTGAGTTTTACTCCAGTAGGAACGGGTCAAAGGAACCAATGGCAGCCTTTTTATGTATGTTAGCATATGAAGGACTTAGGTCTGATGTCGGGGTTAGCCCAATGTAGGTTATATATTTTCGGCCTTCGGTCCGATGCTGGGGAAAGCCCGAGGAATATTTGAATGCTTGATTTCTTTATGATTCTTACATGTGTTTGTTTATATGTTCCGGGCTCCGTTCTGATGCCGAAGCAAGCCCGAGGAATGTTTAGCTTATATGTTATGTTATATGTTCCGGGCTTCGGTCCGATGCCGGGGCAAGCCTGGGGAATGTTTATATGCTTATGTTATGTGTTTATATTATATGCTTTGTTGATATGTTATATATATACCAAACTTTGGTCTGATGCCGGGTGGGGCCCGATGCCGGACTTCGGTCTGATGTTAGGCAAGACCCGATGTCGGACTATGATCCAATGTTGGGCGGGGCCCGATGTAGCTGGTAAGGCCTAATGTATGTTATTATGTGTATGGTATGTGGTAGTTTGGGGAGAATCACTAAACTTCATGCTTACATTTTTCAGTTTTGGTTTCAGGTACTTCCGCTAGTCAAGGGAAGAGCTCGGGACGACTGCATCACACACACCACAACGTTTAGTGTGGGATGATTTACTCGGATATTCGGACATGTTATTTTGATACAGTGTTTTGATATATTATCACTTATGTTTTTAAGAGATGATCTAGATTACTATGGTTTTATTTATAAATTAAAACTAAAATTTTGGACTGTAGTTTTCAGATGTTTCAGTGTTAAAATTAGGGTTGCTAACAACTACCAATCCAAAACCATAATTCGTGCATTGTTTGGGTGATGGAAATAAGTTGAAGGTTACTAAGCAGGAAAAATTTTGTTTCAAGATGGGATCTTATGAGGACGAGGTGCTTTGCAATGTAATCCCATTGGATGCAAGTCACATTCTGTTTGGAAGGCCTTGGCAGTATGATCAAGATGTTTTCCATCGAGGCAGACCTAATGGATACGAACCGAAGTACAATGGTAAGAAGATCACATTGAAGCCTATGTCTATGAAGGTACGATTAATGCAAACCAACAAGGGAAGAAGCCAAGTCTTACGCTACTGGCCACTGAGAAGGAAGTAGAGCAAGTGTTGGATCGGGGAGAGACTGTTTACATGATGGTTGCTAAAGGTGATGCAAATACGAAAGAGGTTTCACAGCAATGGACCCTACTTAGAACATTTCTTGAAGAATATGAAGATGTGTTCCCAGCCGACCTATCACCGGGGTTACCACCAGTCCGTGGAATTCAAAACCAGATCGACCTTACTTTAGGTTCTCCCTTAACTAATAAGGCGGCGTATCATTTTAACACTGAAGAGATGAAGGAATTACAACGCAAAATCGAAGAACTCATGGAGATGGGATATTTTTGTGAAAGTTTGAGCCAATGTGTTGCACCGGTTTTGTTAGTGCTGAAGAAAGATGGAGGTTGGAGAATGTGTATCCGCAGTAGCGCTGTCAATAATATCATTATCAAGTACCAATTTCTCATTCCGAGACTTGATGATATTCTGGATGAATTACATGAAGCAGTTATTTTCTCGAAGATCGATTTGAGAAGTGGTTACCATCAAGTAAGACGAAAGAAGGAGACGGATGGAAAATGGAATTTTAGACTAAATACGGTCTATACGAACGGACATTGATGTGTTTCGATCTTATGAATGCACCAAGTACATTTATGAGGTTAATGAATGAAGTCTTCAATTCATTCTTGGGAAGATTTTCCATGTTGTATTTGGATGATATTTTGGTTTATAGCAAGAGCAGGGAGGAACACGTATAACATCTAAGGTAGACCTTTAAAACCATTAGAGTTTAAAAGCTTTATGGAAAACGAGATAAGTGCTCATTCTTTGTTGATGAAGTGATATTTTTGGGGTATGTGGTATCGAAGGATGGAGTTGCAGTATTTCAATCTAAGATTGAAGCGATCCAATCGTGGCCCAGTCCTACTAATATTAGCGAAGTTCGTTCTTTTCTTGGGTTGGCATCGTTTTATAGATGATTCATTCGTCATTTGAGCACTATCACAAGTCCCATTACGAATTGTTTGAAGAAAGGTACTTTTTTTGGGTTTTGTATACTACAACATCCTATGGTGCACCTACAACCCTAAATGCTTTGGATCTATGTTTTCTCTTATTATACATGCAATATTGTTTCAAAAGCATTAATCCTACAACTAGTATATAATTGACATAAACAACATAGAATTGAGTTATAGAATTACCTCTCGTTGTAGCTTATTGTGTTTGGCCATTAAGAACTTAGCACCCCAAGTTTGCTGCCTCAAACGGTTCACAACACACCTTGAACAAAGGAGAACTTGATAGAGAAGTTCTATGCACTCAAAATCGGTTATGGGACTCCAAGAACACCAGGGTCACCGATTTTAGCTACGGGGTGTTCTATATATAGTCTAAGAGTCAGGGTTAAACCCTAATCCATACCCTTGGGCTTATTATCCATGATCCATGATTCAAGTTAGCTAACTCTTTATGGATTCATACATAAACTTAGTCCATATGTATCATAAGCGCAAATATATATATATATATATATATATATATATATATATATATATATATGTATATATATATATATAATTTACACAATTAGTCCCCATTAATTTAATTAGTCTCTTTTGATCACTAAATTAATTCCAAATTAATTCTTGATCAATACTAATTAAATCACATGATTTCATATTAATATATTAGAACTTATAATATATTAATAATTCATAACTAACCTCTTCTGAAAAGTCCATCCAATCAAATTGTCCTGGTGATATGCAACCCAAAATGGACCATGCTATTATCGGGTCAAGTATATACCAATTATAGTTATGGGCTTAGACACCTAATCCAACAGTCTCCGACTTGGATAAGTCTAATAACTATTATTGCAAGTACGACTCAATAATCCCGACTAGCAATCATAGCTCTTAAAAGCTAATGTCAGACTCTGACCTATTCAATAAGGCGTCTATTAGATAAGGGACCATATATTCCTCCATTCTACCAAATATCATATGGATGGATTATATTCATTCTCTATATTCATCTTTTGTTTCCCGATTTCGGATTTATGACGACCGACTAATTGAACAAATCAAATCAGTCCAGGCGTGGCCAAACACTTAGGGTTGTCATCACTAAATCATCGAGGGGCCCACAAATATCGCTTTTATCCCTTTAATGGTAAAAGGAATGGATAAACTTTGACTCAAATGCTTGCTTGTTCTTACTCATCAAATCACAGACAACAAGATGCTTTATAACACCAAGTTACTAGTGCGTTTACATATATCAATGTGCAACCGACTTGTAAATTACAACTCATATATCTTGATTTCAAGAATATAAGATATTATTATCTCACTAATCACTCGTGATAGAATCCATGAAGTGGTTCAAATGAGCATGGGTTTAATCCAATACTCATACCTTATGAGCACTCATGAATGTTGTAGCAAACTTGTGCTATGTCTAAATGCCTTTAGACAATCTACAGACCCATTCATGATAGTGTAGCTTCAATACCTACCTCCAAAGTATGATCGACTGTGGATGGTTTGAATAACCTGGTTATTCGGGAAGCAAAAACATGCAAAGTGAAACACAAGAATAATCGAATCCAATATGGTCTTAGAACTTATGAATATAAATAAAACACCTTTTATTTAACCACCATATTTATTACACATTATTCATTGTATATTGTTTCGATTAATCAACTTAATACTTGAATTAAAACAATAGTTATCTCATGCTCCAAGCATGCGCACTATGTTTGCCTATGGTCCTTTCTTTGTGAAATAGATCGATTGAACACATCTTCAATGAAACTCATTACACAATTCCAAATCCTTGCTGTAATTGTAAGAATACTAAATTCTTGCCATTTACTGTAATCTGTTAGATTCTAAACTTATAGGCAATGATCCTCTTGTAATGACTATGCACAAAAGTCACAGAGACTTGGCAACATACATTACAAAGTATTCCAATGGAGAGCAATTCCATGGAAACAAAGTCTCACATTCAAAGTACATTCCTTTGAACATCCTTCTTGCATTAAGTTTTCTAATCTTACACAGATTTAAATAATAACGTCCACTTATGGAAACATTTCCATATTCCCATTTTGACTATCACTTCAAAACAAGAGTTACCTCTTCTCAGAGTATGCCATCAAGGTCGTTCCAAAATTTACACTATACTTCCAATTGTCCATAAGCAACCAATCTTTGGCAAATCTCAAATTGTCCTCGACAATTGGTTAAACCCTAATCCATACCCTTGGGCTTATTATCCATGATCCATGATTCAAGTGGGATAACTCTTTACGGATTCATCCATAAACTTAGTCCATCATGTATCATAAGCCAAAACCATATATATATAACTAATTTACACAATTAGTCCCCATTAATTTAATTAGTCACTTTTGATCACTAAATTACTTCCAAATTAGTTCTTGATCAATAATAATTAAATCATATGATTTCATATTAATATATCAGAACTTATAATATATTAATAAATCATAACTAACCTCTTCCGAAAATTCCATCCTATCAAATTGTCCTGGTGATATGCAACCCGAAATGGACCATGCTACTCTATACCAATTATTGTTATTGGCTTAGACACCTAATCCAACACTTTCGCATGGGGGAAAGATGACCAAAAGGCGTTCGAGAAGATTAAAGAGTTGTTGTGTGTCACTCTAGTGTTAGCACTCCCAGAATTTTCGTAACCCTTTGAGGTTGAATGTGATATAAGCAGTATTAGGATTGGTGCAATGTTAATTCAGGTGAAGCGCCCTATCGCCTACTTTTCTGAGAAACATGGGGGAGTAAGCTTGAACTATTGTACATATGACAATGAGTTACATGCAATCGTACGTGCCTTGGATCATTAGAGCGACTATCTTCGTGCAAGTCACTTCATTTTACATTCTGATCATGAATCATTGAAGTATATTCATGGTGAGCAAAAGTTGAGTCCAAGACATCGAAATGGGTGGAGCTTCTGCAATCTTTACACTTCTCTTCAAAATATAAAGATGGAAAAAAGCAATGTTGTGGATGATGCTTTATCAAGACGTTATGCATTGTTAGCAACTTTGGATTTTTGCTTATTAGCATTCAAAAGTTTGAAGAATTATTATGGAGCAGATGTTGGTTTTTGTGAAGTATTCGAAAAGTGTGCTGGGGTCCGAGTGGAGAGTTTGTTCTACAAGATGGATTTTTTTGAAGGAAATCGTCAATGTGTGCCAAAGCATCCAATTCGAGAGTTGTTGGTCCAAGAAGCGCATAGTGGAGGAATAGCGTGTCATTTTCGAGTGAATAAGACAATTGAAGTGTTAAAGGAACATTTTTACTGGCCAAAGACGTTTAGGGATGTAAAGAACATCACGAGGAAGTGTGTAGCTTGTCACATGGAGAAAGGCTCGTTTAAACCCAGATTATACACTCCACTACCCGTTCCAGTACGTCCTTGGGAGGATGATGCAAGACGGATGATGCAAGAAAAGTGGAAGATCTGTATTTCAAGGAGATTGTGCAATCACATGGAGTTCCAAAGATGATTGTTTCTTATCATGATGCGAATTTTTTATGTTATTTATGGAATACATTGTAGACAAATTTGGGCACAAAGTTACTATTTAGTACCTATCATCACCCCCAAACCGATGGGCAAACTGAGCTCACCAACCGAACCATGGGAGCATTACTAAGAGGATTGATGAATAAAACACAAAAGGGATTAGGATTTGAAGCTGGCCTATGCAGAATTCGATTATAATCGCTCTCCTACTTTTGCTACTGATCATTTACAAATTGAAGTTGTTTACGATGTGAATCCATATTTGCCTATAGATCTAGTTACATTACCTAAAGAGGAGCTGGTCCATAAAGACGCTGAGGTGAAACTTAAGTCCATGTTGAAACTTTATCAACAGATCCATGATCACATTGAATCAGTTAATGAAGTTTACAAGAAGAAGTCCAAAAAGTATAACAAGCCTCAAGTTTTTGCTGAAGGTGACTTAGTTTGGTCACATTTGAGGAAGGAGCGTTTTCCAAGAAAACGCAAGAACAAGCTCATGCCAAGAACCGAAGGTCCTTGTAAAGTAGTGGCACGAGTGCGTGAAAATGCATACAAAACCAAACTATCAGGAGAGTATGGAGTCATGAAACTTTTAATGTTTGAGACCTAACACCCTATCTCGATAACAATGATCTTATAGAATTGGGGTCAATTCCTTTTCAAGAGGGAAGGATCGATGCGAAACCGTAGGATAGTGAAAACGTTTAGTCACCCATGTTGGATGCGAACATGAATGTTATGTTAGATGCAAATAGTCGTTGTGACCGGATGTGACCGGGTGCGATAGATCACAAGATGTCGCAAACCTTGGTGCGTCAGGAACCAATGGAAGTTTGTTGTGATTTGACTATCGGTATAATGGGGCATGTTATTCCTGTGACTGGATGTGAATGGGAACCACATAGAGAACGAAACATTAGATGTGAAAGGATTAGAACCAAGAGTGGAGTATGTGTGCTGACGTCAGAAGGTTGAAGACCTTATTTTTCCTTGCATTAAATAAATTTTTTTAAGATTTCAATAATGCCTTTTCAAGGCTCGTTTAATTAGTTAAATTATTAGCTTTATTTCAGTTACACTTATCAGGCTATGTAAAGTCGTTTTGGTGATCAGTTGGGCATCATTCGATTTTGAAGCAATAAAACATTTGAACTTGTGTTCATTCTAAAGCTGTTGCTACAATTCAAAACCTGGTCTTTGTTAGGATGTGTCTCCTAATTCTAATATTGAACTCAAACCAATAGGTCTTAGTTTGTTTTCACCGAAGATTCAAGCTATATGTCTAGTTTGAACTTCAAAATCTATCATTTCTTGTTACTTCTTCTTGTTTTTATTCAAGAGCTCTTTTTTTTGTTGCAAGAGACTTGTTTGAGGTCCAAATACGCAACACACGTTAGCCATGGATTTGATCTGAATATTGAAATAAAATCAGATTCAGCTGATTGATTCTCGATTGTAGAACCAACAAATCTCAAAGATCGTTCGAAGAACAACAATTTTCAAATATGGAAAATGTTGAATTCAAAGGAATGAATCAATAGATTAAAAAAAATCCTTAAACGGTTTGGGGAATCCTTACTTATACCAATTGAAGAGTCAAGAATTCAATCAAGTTTCGACAAAGATAGATGAAAATAAGAAGTAAATAAATCTGGTTTTAGCTTATCTTATCTGGAAATCAATAAAGGTTACAAGAGTTTGTATGAAAAGTGAAAAGCATACAAAACCTATGCTACAACACTATTTATAGTGCTATCAACAGATACAAATATACTAGGTGTAAAGTCCCAATTTTCAACCCAGATTTCTTCATTTTTATTTATTAAAATATATCACAGTATTATTACATTGTGCGGAAACATGTTGTAAATGCGGATGTGTATAGCTGAGCCTTACCCTTTTTACAAATCATATGAAGTTCCTGAAAAACATTTATATTAAACTGGGTAAGCACAAAGCTTAGTGGGTTCCCCAAAATACCATATACCACAATACATATACTATGCATACACGTAATGACCTTCAGCATAACGTTGGTCCACCCTTGTCCTTTAGAACGAAGCCAGTTCGCCCTGTTTTACATGTAGCATATAGTTGGTCTGCACTTGGCCTTTAGCAAAATGCTAGTCTGCGCGAGTGAAGTGGCCTTCAGCATGAAGCTGGTTAGCCCATATATATATATATATATATATATATATATATATATATATATATATATATATATATATATATATTACTGGGAAACTATATCCTAACATACAGATGATATATACACTGGAGCACATAATATAGTGGGAAAACTCACCTGGAAATTTTACATAGACGATTGACAGCTATCTGGGTGATTTGGTTGGCGATCCAATTGACTGGTAACGCGTTTAACAAGTATTTACCTATAATACTATAACTTATTACTCCCTATGGAAATCTGGTATTGAGAACCAGATTTTACACTAATCCCAATGAATACGAAGAATTCTATCAAATAAGGATCAGTCAGGCCAGACAGTTGGGAGGCAAGACCATTTCAACTTATAGCTTTTATGAAATCAAACAACCAAGCCAATGTGACCATTCTAGACGCCTATCCCGTAAGTAGATCATTAAGTATTATGAATTGGAATTAATGACTAATCTATCGTTTATAGGTTCCTAATAACAATTATAATTATGATTATAAGCTATCCTAAAACCTTAGCAAGTGTAGCTGCACTTACAAAGGTTACTATCGAAAAACCCGAAAAGTCGCAAACAGGACCCTGATATTGAGTACTTTTATCTGCCCAGGCATTCTGCCTCAGAGCCTTGCCAGAATGAGATTCCTTAGAACCCCAAAAGAACCCAAAAAATTCAGTTTCAAGAACCAGAGAGAGATAAGGGTTTTGGTGCAGCGATAATGAATGAGAAACTGCTTATTTATATCCAAAATTCGAACGTGCATCGCGCATTTGGTCGGTCGTGATGATGTGTCAGTTTTTGAGTTTTGATGTGTATGATAAATCTATTGGAGTCTCAGTTTGTGTCGTGCTTATTATTTTCTGTGCGAGCGGCTGCACACGAAAAAAGCTTATTTTCTTCAGAAATTCATATCTTTTCCGTACGAGCTCCGTTTTTTGACGTTATTTATATCCCTGCGAAGCTTTCAGCGAAATCTACAACTTTTATTTAGACTCTGTCAGCTAATTTTCCCTTTATTTTTTAACGATTTATTTTTAACAGGCTTAGACCGTTAAAGCCTATGTGAAAATCATAACTCTCTCATACGATATACGTTCTCGACTGTCTTTATATTTACGAACTCCTGTTAATGAGATCTTAAAATCTTGTTTTGATTGTTTTTCTTAGTAATCGACTGATCTTGATTTCAGTTTCGGTATTGCACATTGCTACGTTGAAAATTAGAAAAATCATAAGTTCCTCATACGAAGTTAGATTTGGACATTCTCTATATGTCTACAGAAATCTTATTGATGTTTCCTACATGTTTATGGCGATTACTTTGTATAAAAGGTAATATATCTCTACTTAGAATTTCATAAACAACGGTTTATATTAAATTATATTGGAACGTAGAAATGGGGTGTCACACTAGGAGACTTCGACATTAAATACACAAAATAAAAATTCTCCTAGAAATACATAGATATATCTAAATCATGTAAACTTCGTTATAGAAAACAATACTACTATCGCAATATATGATTCTAAGATTTCGGATTTGAATATCTTCGCAACATATGAACTCGAAAATAAAACCTAACTATCCAACTGGGGCTTATCAATCACCAAGTAGTATACATGATCAGGAATAGTATCGATGGGTAAAAAAGGGTATCGAACACAAGGGAAAATGAGTGTACCAATAATTATGATCTAAAATAAATAAATCAAAGAGGAAATTTGATATAATTACTTCATACATAAAAATCAACTAAATAACCATAATAATTAAAAGAATAATAATGATTAAAAGTACTTTTTCTTATATTTAGAATCGCCTAATGATTTTGATTTATCTATACGAAGTGCAATGCAAATTAGTAGTTATACAATGATTCCTAAAATAAATGATTCAAACTTATTATCCTTAATCATATGTTTCTATGTTATCTACCATCAAGGATAGCTTTCCTCGATGCATTCTATTAATTCGTATTATTTAGGACTTAAAGGAATATTAAGCTTGTTAATGGACCTACGAACAGTAATAGTCCAAAAATGTGCACATGAAATCTCATTGTGATGTGTGGTAGAGTGGGTGCTTTGAATGACTTGAGCACAAAGAACAGACCCATAATCGACGTTCTGACCTGTGTAGAGACCATACATGAGTGCCATGAACATCTTATTGGCACAGTCGGAATCAGTCACCCTTTTAGAGAAACCTTTGAACAGCAGAGTAAAAAGTTCATTCCATTGAGGTGGCAGATTTGGTTTTCTGAATTCAGACACAACAGATAGGGTTTCTTTGTACCCCATTTGGTAGAACATATCCAAGATGGCAGCTCTAGAGATGGTTTCTGGGTTGATCATATCATCAGTTTGAGGAAGCCCAAGAAGATTGCAGAAATGGGCTTTGGAGATAGAGGTAGTACGGTTATGGATTTCGATGGAGATCTTACGCTCCTCCTTGATGTAGTTGGTAGAGGTATAGGCCTTGGAGATCATAGAAAGTGGGTCGTTGTTCATCTTGGTAAGAGCAATCGTTAGTGGGGAATACTTGAGAACCACGATGATCGGAAACATGAATGGTTCATACTTGGATGGTTCCAAATCAATCAACAGGTTTTGGTGTTCTTTGACAGTTAGGAGAGAGGAGTGAACGGTCTGATCATGAACAGAGACGTTTTCAGATGAACCTGCCATTGTTCAGAGCTTGACGGAGAAGAAGATGAACAGTAGAGAGCTTTTGTTTGCCGAAAATATTTTGTTAGGATTCTGTAAGTGACAATTAGAGATGAGTCGCCCAAATCATTATATACGGTTCAATTTGTGAGTAAAATCCGGAGCGAGGGAGAGAGAGAGAGAGAGAGAGAGAGAGAGAGAGTATATTAGTTACTGAAACGTCGCCTGAAAAAGCACGTCTTGACAACTGTTACGTTTCAGACCCATGCGTCGTACGGCGTAAAAGTAGTTGTGTGTTCAAATATTCATGCGCCTTTTTGAAATCTTATCATCAGGAATTGTCCCGTCATCATCAACCTTTCACAGTGAAACATTCTTTAACCTGCCCATTATTAGCATTCGTTTTTAGAAAGCTTGGGTTAAACTGCGAATCCTGAAAGTAACATTAAGAACCACAAACAAGACTTTTGGAAAATCTCAAGGACCTTCATGCAAGAGTGTCAAAGATAAAGAAATAAATAAAAATATTGTTGGACAAGGTGTCTAAGTCCATAACTATATTTGGTATGTACTGGACCCGATTTGGCATGGTCCATTTGGGTTGCATGGCATCGAAACAATTTGGATAGACTTTTGTGAGAATAGGATATTTATGGTTTATTAATATATTATAAGTTCTAATATATTCATATAAATTATTTGATGGGTTTGAGCCATTAGAACATTCCTATGTGCACATACAAACCCTAATGCTTGGATCTAGGTTTCTCTAATTGAACATGCAATGTATCCAAGACTTTGATTGATAGATCTAGTGTAAACATTCAAATCATAACATATGAAATCAGATCTAAAGGAATACCTTGAGTTGCTTGCTTGAATCTTCTTGTCCTTGGAGCTTAGAGTCACAATTGTCAATCCTCTAATGGCTTACAAACACCAACTAGCAAGAGGATGATAAGCGAGAGAGAGAGAGAGAGAAAGAGAGAGAGAGAAGGGTGAGAAATCGGCCAGGGTTACTCCAATAACAAGGGGTGCCGATTTCCTCAACTCTATGGGTCTATATATACTAGTGAGCTCCTAGGGTTTCACCCTTAAAACCCTAATTGGATAACTTAGGCCCTAAGCAATCCAATGATCCCTATGGACTAGGCCTTGGACGATTTCTAGGTTCTTCCAAACCCTAAAATCGTCCACCCTCTTATCCTTAAGGATTCATAGCGCAAAATATAACTATCACACATTTGACAGTTTATGCCCCTTTAGTCAATTAATCTCTTTAAGTCACCAAATTAATTCCTAATTAATTTATGACTTATATTAATCAAATAACAATATTATTATTACTTATATTATTCTCATAATATATTAATAATATTTCTTCTCTCATTATAAATCATCCTATCAAGTTGCTATGGTGAAGGCAACCCAAAAGGACCATGCACAACCGGGTCAAATACTTGCCAAATATCGTTACAGCCTTAGACACTATTCCAACAGTCTCCTACTTGGATAAGTCTAGTAACTATATATACAAGCACAATCCGATTCGCAATCATAGCTCTCAAAGACGCTGTCAAACTCTGATCTCATCAGTCCTGTCCTTTAGATAAGGGATCGTATAGTCCTCTGTTTAGATATCATGCAGACACAATCATAGTCCAGCGTTTAGTTTCTCGATCTCAGATTTATTCGACATAGAACTTAATTGAACACATCAACTTAGTTCTGACCGGGCCCGACACATAAGTCAAATCAAATCATCGAGCGGCCGGGATATCGCTTTTACCCTCTTAGGATAAAAGTAACAGATGAACTTCGACTTATATGCATTTACTTATTCACTAATCAATTATACACAAAAATGGGTTTTATAACATCAATTTACTGATGCGGTTTCGCATCATCAATGTACAACCAATTAACAAATAACAAACCATATATTTAGGTTTTAAGACCATATGATATTATCATTTTGCGATCACTT
The DNA here is from genome assembly GCF_002870075.4 of Lactuca sativa. Taxonomy (NCBI): domain Eukaryota; kingdom Viridiplantae; phylum Streptophyta; class Magnoliopsida; order Asterales; family Asteraceae; genus Lactuca; species Lactuca sativa. The sequence continues at coordinate 173,117,801 of NC_056623.2, forward strand.
ACAATATACATAAATATATCTTAAAGTGATTCCAGCAAGTGCGGGTTTGTTCCAATGCTCAAAACTAGTTCATAAGCACTCATGAACGTTGTAGCAAACCTTTGCTATATCTAATACCATCTAGACAATCTACATACCAATTCATGACAATCTTCTTTCATATATACTTCCAACATATGAACGATTGTGGACTATTCGAATAATTCAATTATTCTTAATAACTCAATTATTCAGGAAGTCAAAACATGCAAAATGAAACAATAGTTAAACAATTAACATGAGACAGTAACTTTACTTATAAATAATACTCCTTTATTTAATCATCAAATGTCAATTACATTTATCTATTACAAGTTTCAAAAACTATCTAATCTAAACTAATATCATCCTTCAGCCCAATACTCCTAGCATGCTGCAAATGCTTAACCCTAGTCAATCCCTTCGTAAGCGGTTCTGTTGGATTATCTTCTGATGATATCCTCTTAACCACAAGGTGTCCTTCTTCTACTCGATGTCTAATTAAGTGATATTTTCTATCGATATGTCGAGATCTACCATGATCCCTTGGTTCCTTGGTCAACGCAACCGCTCCTTCATTGTCACAGAAAATTTCCATAGGCTCCTTTATGGCAGGTACAACTCCAAGATCACCAATGAAGTTCTTCAACCATATTGCCTCCGATTTGCACGTTGAATCAGCTACGGTTTCCTGCTTGGAACTTTTCCAAGTTACTGCTCCTCTATTAAGGTTAAAGACTCAGCCCGACTGCGAACGGTAGTTGTCCCTGTCGGTCTGGAAGCTGGCGTCACTATACCCTCGCACCTTTAAGTCATCACTCCCCCCGAGGACAAAAAACCATTCATTGGTCCTCCGAAGGTACTTAAGTATATTCTTGACCGCAATCCAATGGGCTCTGCCAGGGTTCCCTTGATATCTACTAACCATGTTCAAAGCAAAGGCTACACCAGGGCAAGTACAAGTCATAGGATACATGATTGAGCCAACTGCGGAAGCGTGTGGTACTCGGCTCATTTCTGCTATCTCGACTTCGGTACTCGGACTTTGGGTCTTAGTCAACTTGGCATTACTTTGTATCGGTAACTCTCCCTTCTTCGAATTTTCCATACTAAAACGTTTTAGTACTTTATCTAAGTAAGTGTTCTAACTAAGTCCTATTAGTCTCTTACTTCGTTCTCTCGCTATCCTTATTCCCAAAATATAGGAAGCCTTTCTGAGGTCCTTCATAGCGAAGCACTTCCCGAGCCAAGACATAACCTCCTGCAGTGTCGGGACGTCGTTTCCTATGAGTAGTATGTCATCGACATACAAAACGAGGAAGCTAACTATACTCCCACTGGCTTTGACATATACACATGATTCATCTTCACTTCGTACAAATCCAAACTCTTTGACTTTCTCATCGAAGCAGATATTCCATCTGCGAGACACTTGTTTAAGCCCATAAATGGACTTCTCAAGCTTGCACACTCTATTGGGATGCTTCGTATCGACAAAACCCTCTGGCTGAGCCATGTAAACATCCTCAGCCAACTTCCCATTAAGGAAAGCGGTCTTGACATCCATCTGCCATATCTCATAATCATGAAATGCAACAATGGCTAACATCACCCTAATTGATTTTATTTTCGCAACTGGTGAGAAGGTCTCATCATAGTCAACTCCGGGAGTTTCAGTAAAGCCCTTCGCAACCAATCGCGCCTTATATGTGTGTACATTCCCATCCACTTCGGTCTTCTTCTTGAAGATCCATTTGCACCCAACGGTCTTACGTCCGGGCACATTATCAACCAAATTCCAAACTTGGTTGTCATACATGGATTGAATCTCGCTCTCTATTTCCTCTTTCCATTTTGTAGACTCTGGGCCTGCCATGGCTTCCTTATAGCTATTAGGTTCATCTAGATTTATTAGTGTACCATCACTAATATATGTGTCCCCTTCGGTAGTAATATGAAAACCATAAAACTAGGGTTGAACTCTAACTCTTTCAGAACGTCTAAGAGGTAAGGACTCGTCAATTGGTTCAACCGGAGTTTCCTCCTTGGGTTGAGCGCCAGCGGTGGAGGTTCCTTCATCACTCAATTCTTAAATCTCTTCAAGCTCGATCTGCCTCCCACTGTCTCCTTCGCATATGAGTTCTCGCTCTCGGAAAACCCCTATTCTCGTAACAAAAACAACATTGTCATTCGGTCTATACAAGAGATATCCAAAGGATTTCTGCGGGTTGGCGATGAAAATACATCGCTCACTACAAAGTTCAAGCTTGTCATGAGTATCTCGTCTTACGAAAGCCTCGCAACCCCAAACCTTGATATGTGCCAACGAGGGAGCTTTCCCTGTCCACATCTCGTGAGGTGTTTTGGCAACCTGCTTTGTAGGAACTCAGTTAAGGATATGGGCGGCAGTATCTAAGGCATACCCCCGGAATGAGATAGGTAGTGAAGCACGACTCATCATAGAACGAACCATGTCCAAAAAGGTTCGATTACGCCTTTCTGCCGGACCATTCAACTGCGATGTCCTAGGTGGCATCAATTGCGAAACTATTCCACATTCTTTGAGATAGTCGTGGAATTCAAGACTTAGGTACTCTCCTCCTCGATCGGATCGAAGCATCTTGCTTTCCTGCCCAATTGATTCTCCACTTCATGTTTGAATTCTTTGAACTTTTTAAACATTTCAGACTTGTGCTTGATTAAGTAAATATACCCATGTCTACTATAATCATCGGTGAAAGTCACATAGAAGCGGTTCGCATCCTTTGTGGTGGATCTAAAGGGTCCACATACATCGGTATGTATGAGATCCAATAAACCCTCACCCCTCTCGCAAGTACCAGTGAAGGGTGACTTGGTCATCTTTCCAAGCAAACAAGACTCACACGTGTCATCTTCCCTAAGGTCGAATGACTCCAACACTCCATCCTTTTGGAGTTGGGCTATGCGCTTCTTGTTGACATGTCCAAGACGACAATGCCACAAACATGCTTTATCCATACTATTGGAAGAATCCATGCATAAAACATCATTTCCAAGGTTATCTACAATCATAACAGTTTCATAAATTCCATTACACGGTATTGCTTCAAAAGATAAGACACCATTTAGATAAGCATAAATTGAACCATTCTCATTATTAAACGAAAATCTAAATCCTTGTCTAAACAAACCATGAAATGAAATGATATTTCTTGCCATATCTGGCGAGTAGCAACAATTATTCAAATCTAAACTTAACCCATTACTAAGCACTAAAGAATACACTCCAATCTTGGTCACTAGCGACGATCTTCTGTTCCCCATGATTAGATTTATTCTTCCATGCTCCACATCTCTATTTCTTCTTAGTCCCTGCAATTCAGAACAAATGTGGTAACCACACCCGGTATCAAGAACCCAAGAAATAACATGAGATGAATCATTAGATTTAATTATGTAAATACCTGCGAAAGACGGCTTGATCTTTCCATCCTTGATGGCTTGCAGATATTCCGGGCAGCTTCTCTTCCAATGCCGTATTTTGTGGCAATGGTGGCACTCTGTCTCCTTCGGGTTACGGTTGGGCTTAGCAGGATCAACTTTGGTCGCACTAGAAGAGGAACCATCTCGGGACTTTGCCTTGCGGTGGAGCTTAGACGGAGCCTTCCTCTTCTTGCCCCTTCCTTGCCCAATAGCCAAAACAGGAGCGGCGGGTAGATTGGGAGTTGGTGCAACATACTTGTCTTTGAGGTTGCTCTCAGCAACCCTTAGGAGACCTTGGAGTTTACTTAGGGTGACCTATTCCTTGTTCATGTGGTAGGTCATCCTAAATTGGTTGTAACACGAAGGCAAGGAATGAAGTACCATGTCGATAGCCAAATCTTCCCCAAAGTCGAAATTCAACTTGCGAAGACGATTGACATACCTTTGCATCTTTTGCAAGTGTACAGTTAGAGAATCTCCATGTCACATTTTAGTGGTGATCATGTAATGTTCCTGCCTCGCGTTTTGATGGTATCTCTCCAATAAGTCTTGGTGCATCTCGTAAGGATACATGTCCTCATAGGACTTTTGGAATTTGGCGTTCATTGTGGCTATCATGATGTAATGAACCTTCGTTGCATCACGTTTATGAGTTTCAAAAGCAGTCATTTCAGGAACCAATGGAAGTTTGTTGTGATTTGACTATCGGTATAATGGGGCATGTTATTCCTGTGACTGGATGTGAATGGGAACCACATTGAGAACGAAACATTAGATGTTAATGGATTAGAACCAAGAGTGGAGTATGTGTGCTGACGTCAGAAGGTTGAAGACCTTATTTTTCCTTGCATTAAATAAATTTTTTTAACATTTCAATAATGCCTTTTCAAGGCTCGTTTAATTAGTTAAATTATTAGCTTTATTTCAGTTACACTTATCAGGCTATGTAAAGTCGTTTTGGTGATCAGTTGGGCATCATTCGATTTTGAAGCAATAAAACATTTGAACTTGTGTTCATTCTAAAGCTGTTGCTACAATTCAAAACCTGGTCTTTGTTAGGATGTGTCTCCTAATTCTAATATTGAACTCAAACCAATAGGTCTTGGTTTGTTTTCACCGAAGATTCAAGCTATATGTCTAGTTTGAACTTCAAAATCTATCATTTCTTGTTACTTCTTCTTATTTTTATTCAAGAGCTCTTTTTTTTGTTGCAAGAGACTTGTTTGAGGTCCAAATACGCAACACATGTTAGCCATAGATTTGATCTGAATATTGAAATAAAATCAGATTCAGCTGATTGATTCTCGATTGTAGAACCAACAAATCTCAAAGATCGTTCGAAGAAAAACAATTTTCAAATATGGAAAATGTTGAATTCAAAGGAATGAATCAATAGATTAAAAAAAATCCTTAAACGGTTTGGGGAATCCTTACTTATACCAATTGAAGAGTCAAGAATTCAATCAAGTTTCGATTTCACAAAGATATATGAAAATAAGAAGTAAATAAATCTGGTTTTAGCTTATCTTATCTGGAAATCAATAAAGGTTACAAGAGTTTGTATGAAAAGTGAAAAGCATACAAAACCTATGCTACAACACTATTTATAGTGCTATCAACAGATACAAATATACTAGGTGTAAAGTCCCAATTTTCAACCCAGATTTCTTCATTTTTATTTATTAAAATATATCACAGTATTATTACATTGTGCGGAAACATGTTGTAAATGCGGATGTGTATAGCTGAGCCTTACCCTTTTTACAAATCATATGAAGTTCCTGAAAAACATTTATATTAAACTGGGTAAGCACAAAGCTTAGTGGGTTCCCCAAAATACCATATACCACAATACATATACTATGCATACACGTAATGACCTTCAGCATAACGTTGGTCCACCCTTGTCCTTTAGAACGAAGCCAGTTCGCCCCGTTTTACATGTAGCATATAGTTGGTCTGCACTTTGCCTTTAGCAAAATGCTAGTATGCGCGAGTGAATTGGCCTTCAGCATGAAGCTGGTTAGCCCATATATATATATATATATATATATATATATATATATATATATATATATATATATATATATATATATATATATATATATATATATATATTACTGGGAAACTATATCCTAACATACAGATGATATATACACTGGAGCACATAATATAGTGGGAAAACTCACCTGGAAATTTTACATAGACGATTGACAGCTATCTGGGTGATTCGGTTGGCGATCCAATTGACTGGTAACGCGTTTAACAAGTATTTACCTATAATACTATAACTTATTACTCCCTATGGAAATCTGGTATTGAGAACCAGATTTTACACTAATCCTAATGAATACGAAGAATTCTATCAAATAAGGATTAGTCAGGCCAGACAGTTGGGAGGCAAGACCATTTCAACTTATAGCTTTTATGAAATCAAACAACCAAGCCAATGTGACCATTCTAGACGCCTATCCCGTAAGTAGATCATTCAGTATTATGAATTGGAATTAATGACTAATCTATCGTTTATAGGTTCCTAATAACAATTATAATTATGATTATAAGCTATCCTAAGACCTTAGCAAGTGTAGATGCACTTACAAAGGTTACTATCGAAAAACCCGAAAAGTCGCAAACAGGACCCTGATATTGAGTACTTTTATCTGCCCAGGCATTCTGCCTCAGAGCCTTGCCAGAATGAGATTCCTTAGAACCCCAAAAGAACCCAAAAAATTCAGTTTCGATCCTACTCGCCGAGTGCACGAACGGACTCGTCGAGTAGGTTGAAGTTTGCCTTGGACTCGGCGAGTCCCCCCAATGGACTCGGCGAGTCTAGCATGCAGACAGCAACGATTTCGACTTTTTTCACTATTTTGCATCAAGTATCAAACAAGCAAGCCTAGGCTCTGATACCACTGTTGGGTTTTGAGCAATCTAACACTTCCTAAGTGTGCATGCAACCCTAATAAACCTTGGATCTATGTTTGTCTAAATACATGCAAAATAATAATTTTCCAAGGTTTATAACCTATCTAACATGGCATGGGGAACATTTCAACATAAAAGAGTTAGAAGAGATTACATACCTTTGTTGTGTTGGGTTCTTAGGAGTTTGAGGGCCAAGCACCAATAGTGTGAATGCCTCAAATGGAATCACAAACACCACAAACTCTTGGAAAACTTTGAGAGAGTATACACACTCTTGTATTTTCGGCCACACACATGCACACACACACTAGAACACTAGCTTTCTCTTAGGCTATCTAAGGCTCTCTTTCATGCTCCATAAGCATGCTTATATAGTATGCATGGTTAGGGTGAAACCCTAATAACCCATGTCTTTTCCTATTCCAAGGATCCATGGGTTAAAAGCTCCATGGATCATCCATGGACTTCCACATAAGCCTAGCCCATTAACAAATGAGTATTAGCCCACACTATATAAAACAAATAGCCCATAATTTAATTAGTATTCCTTTTAATCTCTAAATTAATCCATAATTAATTTAAGACTAAAACTAATTAAATAACGTAACTTCATATTAATATATTATAACTCATAATATATTAATAAACATATGTGTATAACTCTCATAAAATTATCCATAATAGTTTGGATGAGATGCAACCCAAATGGACCATGCCGGTCGGGTCAAGTATATACCAAATAAGTTATGGACTTAGACACCTTATCCAACAGACTCCCACTTGGATAAGTCTAATAACTATATTTGCCTATAACTTCAGGAACCAACCAACAATCGTAGCTCTCGAAAACTCCCTCGAACAATGAAGACTCTGTCGAACTATGAAGCGCCATTTTAGATAAGTGATCACATAATCCTCTGTTCTCATGATATCAGCCGGACAAACACATGGAACTATGTCTTGCTTATTGTCTAGCAGTTGTTTCTCGATTATCCGATTTGTTTGACGAAGAACTTCACTGAACACATCGGTTTAGTTCTGACCAGGCCTGGTATATGGGTCAACACAAAATCATCGAGGGGCCCGGATATCGCTTCTATTTCTAGAAGGAACAGATAAACTTCGACTGATATGCTTGTTCTACTACTTATTGAATTGTACACAAAGGCACGTTTTATAACATCAAGTTACTGATGCGTTTACGTGCAATCAATGCACAACCAACTCATAGGTAACAACTCATATCTCTAGGTTTAAAGATTTATATGATGTTATCGTCTCACGATCACTCGAGATAAATTCCATGAAGTGATACAAGTGAGTGTGGGTTTATACCAATACTCATAACTTATGAGTACTCATGAATGTTGCAGCAACCATTGCCATGCCTAAACACCTTTAAGGCATCTACAAACCCAATTCATGACAATCTTGATTCATACCTACTTCCGACGTATGATCGATTGTGGAGGTTTGAACAAATTAATTATTCTGGAAGTCAAAACATGCAAAACTGAAACAATAGTAAATAATTGACAATGATAGTAACACTTTACTCATAAATAAATCACAAATTTTATTCATCATCAAACGTCGATTACATTTTACAAGTTTCAGGAAAACTATCTAATCTGTAAAACTAATATCGTCCCTCAGCCCGATGCGTCTCACATGCTGAAAATGCTTAACCCTCGTCAGTCCCTTCGTAAGGGGATCTGCAGGATTCTCATCTGACGATATCCTCCTTGTCACAAGGAGTCCTTCTTCAATCTTGTGCCTTATGAAGTGATATTTTCTGTCAATGTGTCGGGATCTGCCATGATCTCTTGGTTCCTTGGCTAAGATAACCGCAGCATTGTTGTCACAGAAAATTTCTATAGGTTCCTTAATAGCTGGTACAACTCCAAGGTCTCCGATGAAGTTCTTTAGCCATATCGCCTCCTTCGCTGCTTCACTCGCTGCTATATACTCTGATTCACAAGTCGAATCAGCCACCGTCTCCTGCTTGGAACTCTTCCAAGAAATTGCCCCTCCATTTAAGGTAAAGATCCAGCCCGACTGAGAGCGGAAATTATCCCTATCAGTCTGAAAACCAGCATCACTATACCCTAATATTCTCAAGTCATCACTGCCACCAAGGGTAAGGACCCAATCCTTAGTCCTCCGCAGGTACTTGAGAATGTTCTTTACCGCGGTCCAATGAGCCTTGCCAAGGTTCCCCTGATACCTGCTGCCCATGCTCAAAGCAAATGCCACATCAGGACGGGTACAAGTCATAGCATACATGATCGAGCCAACTGCGGAAGCATATGGTAATTGGCTCATCTCAGCTATCTCAGCCTCTGTACTCGGACTCTGAGTCTTACTCAGTTTGGTATTGCTTTGGATCGGTAAATCTCCTTTCTTGGAATTCTCCATGTTGAACCTTTTCAACACCTTATCCAAGTAGATACTCTGACTAAGTCCAATTAGTCTTCTACTCCTTTCTCTTAATATCCTTATCCCTAGGATATAGGTAGCCTCCCCTAGGTCCTTCATAGCAAAGCACTTCCCAAGCCAGGACTTAACCTCCTGCAAGGTTGGGATGTCATTTCCTATGAGTAGTATGTCATCCACATACAGTACCAAGAAGCTAACTATACTCCCACTAGCTCTGACATACACGCAAGACTCATCTTCGCTTCTCAAGAAGCCAAACTCTTTTACCTTCTCATCAAAACAAAGATTCCAGCTACGAGATGCTTGTTTTAATCCATAAATGGATTTCTTAAGCTTGCATACTCTATTAGGGTGCTCTGCATTGACAAAACCCTCTGGCTGATTCATGTACACATCCTCAGCCAACTTTCCATTAAGGAAAGCGGTTTTGACATCCATTTGCCATATTTCATAATCATGAAATGCTGCAATGGCTAACATAACCCTAATAGACTTAATCTTGGCCACCGGCGAGAAGGTTTCATCATAATCAATACCTTGAGTTTGAGTAAAACCCTTCGCAACCAGTCGAGCCTTATAAGTATGCACTTTTCCTTCCATGTCGGTCTTCTTTTTGAAGATCCATTTGCACCCGACTGTTTTACGGCCTGGTACATTGTCAACCAAGTTCCAAACTTGATTGTCATACATGGACTGTATCTCGCTGTCCATAGCCTCCTTCCATTTAGCAGACTCCGGGCCTGCCATGGCTTCCTTAACACTGCTAGGTTCATCCAAATTTACTAGTGTACTATCACTAATAAACGTATCACCTTCCGTAGTAATATGAAAACCATAATAAAACGAAGGTGTGTTCCTAACCCGTGTGGAACGTCTCGGAGGTACAGACTCGTCAGCTGGATCAACAGGAGTTTCTACCTCAGGTTGATTGCTAGTGTCTGAGGTTCCTTCACCAATTGATTCTTGAATTTCTTCAAGATCAATCTGCCTCCCACTGTCTCCTTGGCTTATAAATTCTTTCTCGCGAAAGATCCCTCTTCGTGCTACAAAGACCACATTCTCACTGGGTCTGTAGAAAAGGTAACCGAAGGATTTCTGTGGGTAACCGATGAAAATACACCTTTCACTTCGGGGTTCAAGCTTATCATGAGTTTCACGCCTCACGAAGGCTTCGCAACCCCAAATTTTGATGTGGTCCAAATTGGGAACCTTCCTAGTCCACATCTCATGAGGTGTTTTGGTAACCTTCTTTGTAGGGACTAGATTAAGGATATGGGCGGCAGTCTCTAAGGCATACCCCCAAAAAGAGATTGGTAACGAAACTCGACTCATCATAGAGCGAACCATGTCCAACAAGGTACGATTACGCCTCTCAGCTACACCATTCAGCTGTGGTGTCCTGGGAGGAGTCAATTGTGAGACAATCCCACACTCCTTAAGATAGTCAAGGAACTCGGTACTAAGATACTCACCACCTCGATCGGATCGAAGCATCTTAATGTTCCTGCCCAATTGATTTTCTACTTCCTGTTTGAATTCCTTAAACCTTTCAAAGGTTTCGGACTTGTGTTTGATCAAGTAGACATACCCATATCTACTATAATCATCAATAAAAGTCACATAATACCGATTAGCGTCCCTTGTGGCGGTTTTGAATGGCCCACATACATCAGTATGTATTAGGTCCAACAAACCTTCACCCCTCTCACAAGTTCCAGTGAAGGGTGATTTTGTCATTTTTCCAAGTAGACAAGATTCACAACTATCATCTGATTTGAGGTCAAATGATTCCAAGACTCCACTCTTTTGGAGTTGGTCTATGCGTTTCTTGTTTACATGTCCAAGACGACAATGCCACAATGATGCTTTATCTAGGCTAGTAGAAGAATCAATATACAACACGTTATTTCCTAAGTTGTCTACAATCGACACAGTTTCATACACGCCATCACAAGGTAATGCTTTAAAATAAAACACATTATTAAAGAAAGCATTAATACCACCACATTCATTATCAAACGAAAAGGTAAAACCTTGTTTGTACAAAGCAAGAAAACAAATAATATTCCTCGCCATTTCAGACGAGTATACACATTTATTCAAATCTAATTTTAACCCATTATTAAGCAACAAAGTATAAACTCCAATCTTGGAAACAGGTGAAGCCTTCCTATTCCCCATGATTAAGTTTATCTTCCCGTGCTCCACATCCTCACTTCTTCTTAGGCCCTGCAAATCAGAACATATGTGAATACCACATCCTGTATCAAGCACCCAAGAGTTAGAATATGTTGAGTAATTAGACAATATAGTGTAAATACCTGCATAGGTGGGTTTCACTTTCCCATCCTTTAGATCCTGCAAGTACTTAGGGCAGTTTCGCTTCCAATGTGCCTTTTCATGGCAATAAAAGCATTCAGCATCCTTTGGAATGGCAGAAGGAGTGACAGAACCGTTCTTAGTCTTGGATGAGGAGCCTTCAAGAGACTTTCCCTTGGTACCCTTCGAAGGGTGCTTCCTCTTTTTCCCTTTGCCTTGCCCAATAGCTAAAACAGGGGTAGAAGTTGGAGTAGGAGTAGTAGAGGTAACAACCGCTTTACCCTTAAGACCGGTTTCAGCGGTCTTCAAGAGTCCTTGAAGCTTGCTGAAGGTAACTTCCTCCTTGTTCATATGATATGTCATTCGAAAATGATCATAACAAGAAGGCAAGGAGTGCAAAATGATGTCAATTGCTAACTCCTCGGGGATGTTAACATTCAGCTTCAGCAAACGGTCCACATACCTTTGCATCTTTTGCATGTGGCCCGTGACGGATTCACCGTCCTTCATGCGGGTAGTTATTATGGAGGAGATTATTTCATACTGCTCCTGACGAGCACTCTGATGGTACCTTTCCATCAAGTCTTGGTGCATCTCAAAAGGGTAGAAATCTTCATATGACTTTTGGAGCTCGGCTGTCATCGTGGCCATCATGATACATGCCACCTTAGTAGCATCTCTCTCATGAGTCCTGAATTCAGCGATCTCCTCAGGAGTAGCAGTAGACTCATCAAGTTCTTTTAACTCCTTATCGAGGACATATTCCTTGTCCTCGTAACGAGTAACCATCCTGATGTTCCTAATCCAATCCATGAAGTTGGAACCATCAAAGATGACCCTCCCACAAAGATTCATGAGAGAGAAAGAACCAGTTGGGTTAGAGCCTGAAGCATTAGTGTTGGAAGACATCTGAAAGAAGAAAGTAAGTTTAGATTAGATATTTAGGATCCTTAATAAGACACCCAAATGTAATATTAAGGCTAGGATCCAATCACAATATATTACACTTAGAAGAGGGATGCCGTAATCTAAGTAATAATATATTTGAAAGTTAGGCGAATGACGATTCACCAATTTCCACCATGAAAACGAAATGATTAATTAGGTTTAATTGGATTTGAAATTCCTAGATTCTTTTGAGATTCATTGAACTTTTCAATGGCATGTTTCAATCTCGATTGTGCCCTTCAAGTTTTGTGACTGGGATGCCGAGGATCACAAAACAAGGTGTGAATAACCATGCTAACTCACTTGGTACTCCTAATATTATCACCTAATCAATGTGCCGGTTAACCACACACGCTCCATTGATCTATGACAACATTAAGTTACCCTTCGTGATCCTTACTAGTCTAATTAGTGTGCCGGTTAACCACACACGCTCCACTAACGACTTGGTAAGGTACAAAGTGTGAATTCCATGGATTAGCACCATGTTCACATTTTCCTAAAATAACTAAGATTGGGAATTAAAAGAGTTTAGTTATTTTATAATATTCATTATACTTTTAATGAGGATTTAAAGTCGTTGTTCTACCCGTTCGGCTAACGACCCTCCACCGATCAAGCAAGCGGTGGGTGAGAGTATACACCCATTAAGTCGCCATTTTATAGGCAACAACCTTATACCCACCTTATAGACCGGCTTCGTGAATGAGGCCTACTAACGGTAAAACGACTTATTCTTATACATATATATAATAATTAACCATTAATGTTATAAATAGTATAAGGGTTGAATTTTAACTATTAAAATTCTAAGGTTTGGAATTAAAGTTTATTAAAGTGTGTGAAACTTTACAAATTCCAAAACTTGAGGACAAGTTTTGTAACTTTGCAAAACTCTTCATTTCATAACTTATGAATTAAAGGTTCATAAAAATGAAGACTCTTCATTTCCATGTAACTTATGTGTTTTAAGTGTGTGTTAAATGAAAGTGACCTATGGTAATCCATAACTTGAGGACAAATTATGGACTCCATTAAAACACATAAATGATTAAGAATTAATTCTAAACAATTCACCAAATAATTCCTATCATTTTCTAAATTCATAAGAACATGAACATGATCATCAAAAATTCAAGAATTATATGAACACATAAAATCATGGATTTTTGATATATGCTATTGTAAATGGATTAGAACAACCATTGCACCAACTAAAATAAGTTTTACAACACCAAAACAATTTAGGGTAATGTTTCCAGTCCATTTCCAGCAGCAAAAGTCGAGATTCTGCATTCTTTCGATCCTACTCGCCGAGTGCACGAACGGACTCGTCGAGTAGGTTGAAGTTTGCCTTGGACTCGGCGAGTCCCCCCAATGGACTCGGCGAGTCTAGCATGCAGACAGCAACGATTTCGACTTTTTTCACTATTTTGCATCAAGTATCAAACAAGCAAGCCTAGGCTCTGATACCACTGTTGGGTTTTGAGCAATCTAACACTTCCTAAGTGTGCATGCAACCCTAATAAACCTTGGATCTATGTTTGTCTAAATACATGCAAAATAATAATTTTCCAAGGTTTATAACCTATCTAACATGGCATGGGGAACATTTCAACATAAAAGAGTTAGAAGAGATTACATACCTTTGTTGTGTTGGGTTCTTAGGAGTTTGAGGGCCAAGCACCAATAGTGTGAATGCCTCAAATGGAATCACAAACACCACAAACTCTTGGAAAACTTTGAGAGAGTATACACACTCTTGTATTTTCGGCCACACACATGCACACACACACTAGAACACTAGCTTTCTCTTAGGCTATCTAAGGCTCTCTTTCATGCTCCATAAGCATGCTTATATAGTATGCATGGTTAGGGTGAAACCCTAATAACCCATGTCTTTTCCTATTCCAAGGATCCATGGGTTAAAAGCTCCATGGATCATCCATGGACTTCCACATAAGCCTAGCCCATTAACAAATGAGTATTAGCCCACACTATATAAAACAAATAGCCCATAATTTAATTAGTATTCCTTTTAATCTCTAAATTAATCCATAATTAATTTAAGACTAAAACTAATTAAATAACGTAACTTCATATTAATATATTATAACTCATAATATATTAATAAACATATGTGTATAACTCTCATAAAATTATCCATAATAGTTTGGATGAGATGCAACCCAAATGGACCATGCCGGTCGGGTCAAGTATATACCAAATAAGTTATGGACTTAGACACCTTATCCAACAAAAATTCAGTTTCAAGAACTAGAGAGAGATAAGGGTTTTGGTGCAGCGATAATGAATGAGAAACTGCTTATTTATATCCAAAATTCGAACGTGCATCGCGCATTTGGTTGGTCGTGATGATGTGTCAGTTTTTGAGTTGTGATCTGTATGATAAATCTATTGGAGTCTCTGTTTGTGTCGTGCTTATTATCTGTGCGAGCGGCTGCACACGAAAAAAGCTTATTTTCTTCAGAAATTCATATCTTTTCCGTACGAGCTCCGTTTTTTGACGTTATTTATATCCCTGCGAAGCTTTCAGCGAAATCTACAACTTTTATTTAGACTCTGTCAGCTAATTTTCCCTTTATTTTTTAACGATTTATTTTTAACAGGCTTAGACCGTTAAAGCCTATGTGAAAATCATAACTCTCTCATACGATATACGTTCTCGACTGTCTTTATATTTACGAACTCCTGTTAATGAGATCTTCAACTCTTGTTTTGATTGTTTTTCTTAGTAATCGACTGATCTTGATTTCAGTTTCGGTATTGCACACTGCTACGTTGAAAATTAGAAAAATCATAAGTTCCTCATATGAAGTTAGATTTGGACATTCTCTATATGTCTACAGAAATCTTATTGATGTTTCCTACATGTTTATGGCGATTACTTTGTATAAAAGGTAATATATCTCTACTTAGAATTTCATAAACAACGGTTTATATTAAATTATATTGGAACGTAGAAATGGGGTGTCACACTAGGAGACTTCGACATTAAATACACAAAATAAAAATTCTCCTAGAAATACATAGATATATCTAAATCATGTAAACTTCGTTATAGAAAACAATACTACTATCGCAATATATGATTCTAAGATTTCGCATTTGAATATCTTTGCAACATATGAACTCGAAAATAAAACCTAACTATCCAACTGGGGCTTATCAATCACCAAGTAGTATACATGATCAGGAATAGTATCGATGGGTAAAAAAGGGTATCAAACACAAGGGAAAATGAGTGTACCAATAATTATGATCTAAAATAAATAAATCAAAGAGGAAATTTGATATAATTACTTCATACATAAAAATCAACTAAATAACCATAATAATTAAAAGAATAATAATGATTAAAAGTACTTTTTCTTATATTTAGAATCGCCTAATGATTTTGATTTATCTATACGAAGTGCAATGCAAATTAGTAGTTATAAAATGATTCCTAAAATAAATAATTCAAACTTATTATCCTTAATCATATGTTTCTATGTTATCTACCATCAAGGATAGCTTTCCTCGATGCATTCTATTAATTCGTATTATTTAGGACTTCAAGGAATATTAAGCTTGTTAATGGACCTAGGAACAGTAATAGTCCAGAAATGTGCACATGAAATCTCATTGTGATGTGTGGTAGAGTGGGTGCTTTGAATGACTTGAGCACAAAGAACAGACCCATAATCGACGTTCTGACCTGTGTAGAGACCATACATGAGTGCCATGAACATCTTATTGGCACAGTCGGAATCAGTCACCCTTTTAGAGAAACCTTTGAACAGCAAAGTAAAAAGTTCATTCCATTGAGGTGGCAGATTTGGTTTTCTGAATTTAGACACAACAGATAGGGTTTCTTTGTACCCCATTTGGTAGAACATATCCAAGAGAGCAGCTCTAGAGATGGTTTCTGGGTTGATCATATCATCAGTTTGAGGAAGCCCAAGAAGATTGCAGAAATGGGCTTTGGAGATAGAGGTAGTACGGTTATGGATTTCGAAGGAGATCTTACACTCCTCCTTGATGTAGTTGGTAGAGGTATAGGCCTTGGAGATCATAGAAAGTGGGTCGTTGTTCATCTTGGTAAGAGCAATCGTTAGTGGGGAATACTTGAGAACCACGATGATCGGAAACATGAATGGTTCATACTTGGATGGTTCCAAATCAATCAACATGTTTTGGTGTTCTTTGACAGTTAGGAGAGAGGAGTGAACGGTCTGATCATGAACAGAGACGTTTTCAGATGAACCTGCCATTGTTCAAAGCTTGACGGAGAAGAAGATGAACAGTAGAGAGCTTTTGTTTGCCGAAAATATTTTGTTAGGATTCTGTAAGTGACAATTAGAGATGAGTCGCCCAAATCATTATATATGGTTCAATTTGTGAGTAAAATCCGGAGCGAGGGAGAGAGAGAGAGAGAGAGAGAGAGAGAGAGAGAGAGAGAGAGAGAGTATATTAGTTACTGAAACGTCGCCTGAAAAAGCACGTCTTGACAACTGTTACGTTTCAGACCCATGCGTCGTACGGCGTAAAAGTAGTTGTGTGTTCAAATATTCATGCGCCTTTTTGAATTCTTATCATCAGGAATTGTCGCGTCATCATCAACCTTTCACAGTGAAACATTCTTTAACCTGTCCATTATTAGCATTCCTTTTTAGAAAGCTTGGGTTAAACTGCGAATCCTGAAAGTAACATTAAGAACCACAAACAAGACTTTTGGAAAATCTCAAGGACCTTCATGCAAGAGTGTCAAAGATAAAGAAATAAATAAAAATATTGTTGGACAAGGTGTCTAAGTCCATAACTATATTTGGTATGTACTGGACCCGATTTGGCATGGTCCATTTGGGTTGCATGGCATCGAAACAATTTGGATAGACTTTTGTGAGAATAGGATATTTATGGTTTATTAATATATTATAAGTTCTAATATATTCATATAAATTATTTGATGGGTTTGAGCCATTAGAACATTCCTATGTGCACATACAAACCCTAATGCTTGGATCTAGGTTTCTCTAATTGAACATGCAATGTATCCAAGACTTTGATTGATAGATCTAGTGTAAACATTCAAATCATAACATATGAAATCAGATCTAAAGGAATACCTTGAGTTGCTTGCTTGAATCTTCTTGTCCTTGGAGCTTAGAGTCACAATTGTCAATCCTCTAATGGCTTACAAACACCAACTAGCAAGAGGATGATAAGCGAGAGAGAGAGAAAGAGAGAGAAGGGTGAGAAATCGGCCAGGGTTACTCTAATAACAAGGGGTGCCGATTTCCTCAACTCTATGGGTCTATATATACTAGTGAGCTCCTAGGGTTTCACCCTTAAAACCCTAATTGGATAACTTAGGCCCTAAGCAATCCAATGATCCCTATGGACTAGGCCTTGGACGATTTCTAGGTTCTTCCAAACCCTAAAATCGTCCACCCTCTTATCCTTAAGGATTCATAGCGCAAAATATAACTATCACACATTTGACAGTTTATGCCCCTTTAGTCAATTAATCTCTTTAAGTCACCAAATTAATTCCTAATTAATTTATGACTTATATTAATCAAATAACAATATTATTATTACTTATATTATTCTCATAATATATTAATAATATTTCTTCTCTCATTATAAATCATCCTATCAAGTTGCTATGGTGAAGGCAACCCAAAAGGACCATGCACAACCGGTTCAAATACTTGCCAAATATCGTTACAGCCTTAGACACTATTCCAACAGTCTCCCACTTGGATAAGTCTAGTAACTATATATACAAGCACAATCCGATTCGCAATCATAGCTCTCAAAGACGCTGTCAAACTCTGATCTCATCAGTCCTGTTCATTAGATAAGGGATCGTATAGTCCTCTGTTTAGATATCATGCAGACACAATCATAGTCCAGCGTTTAGTTTCTCGATCTCAGATTTATTCGACATAGAACTTAATTGAACACATCAACTTAGTTCTGACCGGGCCCGACACATAAGTCAAATCAAATCATCGAGCGGCCGGGATATCGCTTTTACCCTCTTAGGATAAAAGTAACAGATAAACTTCGACTTATATGCATTTACTTATTCACTAATCAATTATACACAAAAATGGGTTTTATAACATCAATTTACTGATGCGGTTTCGCATCATCAATGTACAACCAATTAACAAATAACAAACCATATATTTAGGTTTTAAGACCATATGATATTATCATTTTGCGATCACTTACAATATACATAAATATATCTTAAAGTGATTCCAGCAAGTGCGGGTTTGTTCCAATGCTCAAACTAGTTCATAAGCACTCATGAACGTTGTAGCAAACCTTTGCTATATCTAATACCATCTAGACAATCTACATACCAATTCATGACAATCTTCTTTCATATATACTTCCAACATATGAACGATTGTGGACTATTCGAATAATTCAATTATTCTTAATAACTCAATTATTCAGGAAGTCAAAACATGCAAAATGAAACAATAGTTAAACAATTAACATGAGACAGTAACTTTACTTATAAATAATACTCCTTTATTTAATCATCAAATGTCAATTACATTTATCTATTACAAGTTTCAAAAACTATCTAATCTAAACTAATATCATCCTTCAGCCCAATACTCCTAGCATGCTGCAAATGCTTAACCCTAGTCAATCCCTTCGTAAGCGGTTCTGCTGGGTTATCTTCTGATGATATCCTCTTAACCACAAGGTGTCCTTCTTCTACTCGATGTCTAATTAAGTGATATTTTCTATCGATATGTCGAGATCTACCATGATCCCTTGGTTCCTTGGTCAACGCAACCGCTCCTT
Source organism: Lactuca sativa (assembly GCF_002870075.4). Taxonomy (NCBI): domain Eukaryota; kingdom Viridiplantae; phylum Streptophyta; class Magnoliopsida; order Asterales; family Asteraceae; genus Lactuca; species Lactuca sativa. Next base: position 173,136,758 of record NC_056623.2, read on the forward strand.
CATTGTCACAGAAAATTTCCATAGGCTCCTTTATGGCAGGTACAACTCCAAGATCACCAATGAAGTTCTTCAACCATATTGCCTCCGATTTGCATGTTGAATCAGCTACGGTTTCCTGCTTGGAACTTTTCCAAGTTACTGCTCCTCTATTAAGGTTAAAGACTCAGCCCGACTGCGAACGGTAGTTGTCCCTGTCGGTCTAGAAGCTGGCGTCACTATACCCTCGCACCTTTAAGTCATCACTCCCCCCGAGGACAAAAAACCATTCATTGGTCCTCCGAAGGTACTTAAGTATATTCTTGACCGCAATCCAATGGGCTCTGCCAGGGTTCCCTTGATATCTACTAACCATGTTCAAAGCAAAGGCTACACCAGGGCAAGTACAAGTCATAGGATACATGATTGAGCCAACTGCGGAAGCGTGTGGTACTCGGCTCATTTTTGCTATCTCGGCTTCGGTACTCGGACTTTGGGTCTTAGTCAACTTGGCATTACTTTGTATCGGTAATTCTCCCTTCTTCGAATTTTCCATACTAAAACGTTTTAGTACTTTATCTAAGTAAGTGTTCTAACTAAGTCCTATTAGTCTCTTACTTCGTTCTCTCGCTATCCTTATTCCCAAAATATAGGAAGCCTTTCTGAGGTCCTTCATAGCGAAGCACTTCCCGAGCCAAGACATAACCTCCTGCAGTGTCGGGACGTCGTTTCCTATGAGTAGTATGTCATCGACATACAAAACGAGGAAGCTAACTATACTCCCACTGGCTTTGACATATACACATGACTCATCTTCACTTCGTACAAATCCAAACTCTTTGACTTTCTCATCGAAGCAGATATTCCATCTGCGAGACACTTGTTTAAGCCCATAAATGGACTTCTCAAGCTTGCACACTCTATTGGGATGCTTCGTATCGACAAAACCCTCTGGCTGAGCCATGTAAACATCCTCAGCCAACTTCCCATTAAGGAAAGCGGTCTTGACATCCATCTGCCATATCTCATAATCATGAAATGCAACAATGGCTAACATCACCCTAATTGATTTTATTTTCGCAACTGGTGAGAAGGTCTCATCATAGTCAACTCCGGGAGTTTCAGTAAAGCCCTTCGCAACCAATCGTGCCTTATATGTGTGTACATTCCCATCCACTTCGGTCTTCTTCTTGAAGATCCATTTGCACCCAACGGTCTTACGTCCGGGCACATTATCAACCAAATTCCAAACTTGGTTGTCATACATGGATTGAATCTCGCTCTCCATTTCCTCTTTCCATTTTGTAGACTCTGGGCCTGCCATGGCTTCCTTATAGCTATTAGGTTCATCTAGATTTATTAGTGTACCATCACTAATATATGTGTCCCCTTCGGTAGTAATATGAAAACCATAAAACTAGGGTTGAACTCTAACTCTTTCAGAACGTCTAAGAGGTAAGGACTCGTCAATTGGTTCAACCGGAGTTTCCTCCTTGGGTTGAGCGCCAGCGGTGGAGGTTCCTTCATCACTCAATTCTTAAATCTCTTCAAGCTCGATCTGCCTCCCACTGTCTCCTTCGCATATGAGTTCTCGCTCTCGGAAAACCCCTCTTCTCGTAACAAAAACAACATTGTCATTCGGTCTATACAAGAGATATCCAAAGGATTTCTGCGGGTTGGCGATGAAAATACATCGCTCACTACAAAGTTCAAGCTTGTCATGAGTTTCTCGTCTTACGAAAGCCTCGCAACCCCAAACCTTGATATGTGCCAACGAGGGAGCTTTCCCTGTCCACATCTCATGAGGTGTTTTGGCAACCTGCTTTGTAGGAACTCGGTTAAGGATATGGGCGGCAGTATCTAAGGCGTACCCCCAGAATGAGATAGGTAGTGAAGCACGACTCATCATAGAACAAACCATGTCCAAAAAGGTTCGATTACGCCTTTCTGCCAGACCATTCAACTGCGATGTCCTAGGTGGCATCAATTGCGAAACTATTCCACATTCTTTGAGATAGTCGTGGAATTCAAGACTTAGGTACTCTCCTCCTCGATCGGATCGAAGCATCTTGCTTTCCTGCCCAATTGATTCTCCACTTCATGTTTGAATTCTTTGAACTTTTC